>NC_091097.1:21374232-21711732 GCF_024713975.1 Paralichthys olivaceus | reverse complement strand
TTGCAAAGCAACAGAAGAACCATTGATGATGGTGATGATTCACATGTATAAAGGAGGTATTGTGGGTGGAGTTAATCGCTTACGGCCATACCACCCCGAACACGCCCGATCTCGTCCGATCTCGGAAGCTAAGCAGGGTCGGGCCTGGTTAGTACTTGAATGGGAGACCGCCTGGGAATACCAGGTGCTGTAAGCTTTTTAGACTTTTCTTTGCAGAGGGCGCTGTTGCTGCTGCTTCAGAGGAGACACCTCTTGGAAAGAGCAGGAAAGACTGTTCATCAAAGGAAAAAAGAATATGGAACCCTCACATCATCACTGAAAGGTGAAAGTGAGCATTCATCAGATTTGTTTCTAATCAAAACACTACTTTATTCATGTTTTATTGACATATCATTTTCAAATTGTCTTATTTGGAGAGAGCAATGAGAGAGCAGGGAGTTTACTCTGCATCAGGGAAACAACTGGATATGAAACACTGACAATATTGCTGAAGGTCATTTTTGTAAATTGTAATGATTTTTTTCTTGCAACGATATGACAAAATTGCACCTTGAGATTGATTTTGGAACAATTGACCCTCCCGCCCACCCACACCTCAAGATGCTATGGTTGCAAAGCAACAGAAGAACCATTGATGATGGTGATGATTCACATGTATAAAGGAGGTATTGTGGGTGGAGTTAATCGCTTACGGCCATACCACCCTGAACACGCCCGATCTCGTCCGATCTCGGAAGCTAAGCAGGGTCGGGCCTGGTTAGTACTTGAATGGGAGACCGCCTGGGAATACCAGGTGCTGTAAGCTTTTTAGACTTTTCTTTGCAGAGGGCGCTGTTGCTGCTGCTTCAGAGGAGACACCTCTTGGAAAGAGCAGGAAAGACTGTTCATCAAAGGAAAAAAGAATATGGAACCCTCACATCATCACTGAAAGGTGAAAGTGAGCATTCATCAGATTTGTTTCTAATCAAAACACTACTTTATTCATGTTTTATTAACATATCATTTTCAAATTGTCTTATTTGGAGAGAGCGATGAAAGAGCAGGGAGTTTCCTCTGCATCAGGGAAACAACTGGATATGAAACACTGACAATATTGCTGAAGGTCATTTTTGAAAATTGTAATGATTTTTTTCTTGCAACGATATGACAAAATTGCACCTTGAGATTGATTTTGGAACAATTGACCCTCCCGCCCACCCACACCTCAAGATGCTATGGTTGCAAAGCAACAGAAGAACCATTGATGATGGTGATGATTCACATGTATAAAGGAGGTATTGTGGGTGGAGTTAATCGCTTACGGCCATACCACCCTGAACACAGCGCATGCGTGACGGATCAGCAGGTATCTTTTTTGAAATCGACGGATGTTGAGCACCACGGGTGACTCAGCTCCGCTCTCCTTTTTTCCCCCCTTTTTTCTTTATCTACTGAACATTTAAATGAGATAATAGAATTAAAATACAGCAAAGGACTGAGAGATACCCCCCCCCCAACAGTGTCGCACTGTCTGGGGGAATCTATTTAAGTTTGTTTTCCCCCTCCCTCTTCTAATCCTCCACTTTGGAGCGCTTTATGTTTTAAAAAAAAATCATGACGGACCTCACGGCGACAACACGGAACGGAAAAACGATGAATGAGACAGACAGCGGACAAGAAAATGAAGGAAAGAAGAACAGAGAATTAAACGACACGGAGAGGGACGGGAAGAAACTCACCGTGAGTGTAGAAACAGAAGGAGAGGAGGAAGTAAGCACCATGACGCTGATGCGGTGCGTGCGCGAGCTGTGCGGAGGACTGGTGGCATGCCGATACATAAATCCCAGGAAAGACGAGATGACAATGAGCCATCCGAAAGGGAAAGAGAGGCTGATGGAGGGATTCCGGATCGGGGAGACAAGAGTCCACGCCAGAGAGCTATGTAACGACGAGTTGGTGGTCTCCTTCCTGAACCTGCCATACTACATAGAGGACCAGGAAATATTGGAGAAGCTGAGTGGATGGGGGGTGACAGCAGTCACAGCAATAAGGAGACGGATGTGGCCGGGGACACAAGTGGCAGACGGGACAAGATTCCTAAAAGTGAAATTCAACGATCAGATCCAGTCCCTCCCATACTCAACAAAATTTAACACAGCCCTCGGAACGGAGTATTTCAGAGTAATTCACGACAAACAAACAAAAGTCTGCAGGATGTGCATGCAGCCAGGGCACATCCTGAGAGAGTGCCCAGAGTTTCAGTGTCACAGATGCGGAGTTCAGGGGCACTACGCAAGGGAATGCGGAAGCCAAATGGACAGGACAAGAGAAAAGAACGGACCCAAAGACGGGAAAGAGAACACCATGGAGATAGAAGGAATAGAAGGAGACACGGAGGAGGAAGAAAGCGAGGGAGAGGCGGGGAGTGAGGACTCGGATGGCAGCGACGGGGAGCGCGGAGCAGCGGAGGAGATGGAGATGACAGAGGCGATCATGATGTCAGCGGCGGAGACGAAGGGAGCAGCGGGGACGGAGTTAGCAGCGGTGAACGAGACAGCAGCGGAGAAAGAGAAGACAACGGGGAAGGTGACGACAACGGGGACGGTGACAACGACGGAGAAGGTGACAACAGCGGCGGCGGAGTCAGAAGCGACGAAGCAGACAGCAGCGGAGACGGAGAAGGAAGCGAAGACGGTGACAACGGCGGTGACGGTGGCAACAGCGATGATGGTGATGAAGATAGCAGCGGTGAACGCAACAGCGGTGAAGGAGAACGAGGCTGCAGCGGAAAAGGACGGAGTGAGCGGAGAGAAGAAAGCACAAACACACATAGAAGGAGAGGAAGCAGATAAGAAAACAAATGATCAAGACATGGACATGGACTTAATGACCCAAATAATGCAACTAAGAAAGAGACAAAACCCTCAGAGGCAACAGAGACAGTACAAGAAAAGCAAAAGCAAAAACAAATGAACATAACAATACTTATGATAACGATCTTAACGATAAACGCAAGAGGGCTGAACAAAAGGTGGAAAAGACAACACATATATAACCTGAGTGAGTATGATATAATATGTATCCAAGAGACACACTGGGATGAAAGATGCATGATTGAAGTAAAGAAAGAATGG
Source organism: Paralichthys olivaceus (assembly GCF_024713975.1). NCBI lineage: Eukaryota > Metazoa > Chordata > Actinopteri > Pleuronectiformes > Paralichthyidae > Paralichthys > Paralichthys olivaceus. The sequence continues at coordinate 21,708,619 of NC_091097.1, read as the reverse complement.
ACAGGGGAAATATACTCAAATAATGGTGATGGGAAAGCTAGGGGAGTAGCTATATTAGTGAAAAAAGGAGCGGTGGGGAAGGTGAAGATGTGTGAGAACGATGGTGAAGGGAGGCTGATAGCGATTAAATTTAAACATATGAATGAAGAAATAAAACTCATAAATATACATGCAGCAAACACAGAGAAGGAGAGAAGGATGATGTTCGAACAAATGGGAGTAATGTGTGAAAGCAACAGCTTAATAGTAGGCGATTTCAATGTATGGTGTGGAAAATTAGATGTCTCTGGGAAAATGAAATTTAAAAACGACTCATCAAGAGGGGCATTACAAAAGATAAAAAGAGAGAAAAAACTGTGTGATGTGTGGAGGGAAAGAAACCCAGAGGCAAAAGTATTTTCGAGGAAACAAGTGGTGAAGGGAGAACTAAAACAAAGCAGAATAGACTTAGTGTTAAGTACAAAAAAATTAGCAGAAACAATAGGTGAAATACAGTACAAAATAACAACACTCAGCGATCACATGATGCTAAAATTCACGCTAGGGCAAGAAACAAAGACAAGAGGAGGTGGGGTGTGGTGTTTGAATGGAGAGCTACTTAAGGAAAAAAAATATAAAGAAGGTGTGAGAGAATACATAAAATGGGAGATGAATGAGAGAATGTATGAGGAGGATATAGGGCGGTGGTGGGAAAAATTAAAAGAAGGAATAAAAGAAATAAGCAAAAAATATGGTAGGAACAAGAGCAAGAAAGGGAAAGAGAGAGAAAAGTGGTTAGTGAGGGAGATAGAAAGAGAGGAAGAGAAAGCTGAAAAAGAGGAAAATTATGACACAAAAGAGTACATTAAAAAAAAAATGAACTAAAAGAAATAGAACAGGGAAAATGCCAAGGAGCAATCATCAGAAGCAGAGCAAGATACACCATAGAGGGAGAGAAATGCACAGGATATTTCCTAGGGCTAGAGAAAACAAGGCAGAAAAACAACTACATTGAACAAGTGGAGGGAAAGAGAGGAGAGAAGATAAAAGACATAGCTGGAATAGTAGAGAGAGTAGAAGAATTTTACAGAGAGCTGTACAAGAAAGAAGAGGTAGACAATGAGAGTAGCAGACAAGTGATTGAGAAAATAAAGTATAGGATAAGCGAGAATGACAGAGAGATGTGTGAGGGAGAGATAAGTAGAGAGGAGATAGAGACAGCAATAAGCGGGTTAGGGAGAAATAAAAGTCCAGGAACAGACGGCTTAATAGGAGAATTCTACATAGAGTTTAGAGAAGAATTAACACCAGTATTAGAGAAGTTGTATAAATGGATAGAAGAAAAGGGAAAGATACCGCAAAGCATGACAACAGGGCTAGTAAGCATAATTCACAAAAAAGGGAGCAGGGATAATTTAGAAAATTATAGACCACTGACAATGTTAAATGGCGACTATAAAATCTTAGCAAAGGTATTAGCAAACAGGATAAAGAAAGTAATAGGGACGGTGGTTGGGAGCACACAAGCATATAGCATACCAGGTAGGGACATAGCAGACACTATAAGCAGCATCAGAGACACAATAACATACATGAAAGAGAACAGGAAAGGGATAGTACTAAGCATAGATCAAAACAAAGCATTCGACAGAGTAGACCACAGTTATCTATATAAAGTATTAGGGAAAGCAGGTTTTGGAAATAAGATGATAGGGAGGATTAGGACAATGTATGAGAAAGCAGCAAGCAAGGTAAAAATTAATGGAATAATCACAAATGAATTTAGAATAGAAAGATCAGTAAGACAGGGATGTCCGTTATCGGCTCTCCTGTACGCATTGTCCGCAGAGCCGTTAGCGGCATTACTATTACAAAACAAGAAAATAAAGGGCATAGAACTACCGGGTGGACAGGTGAGCACGTTATATCAATATGCAGACGACACAACGGTGACAGTGGTAGACAAGGAAAGCGTAGCAGAGACATTAGAAAGTGCAGAATTATTTGGTAGGGCATCAGGAGCAAGTATGGGAGCAACCAGTTTTTCAAAACCCAAAAATAACAATTAATGGAGCAACAATATACAACAGAACCATATGGAATGCAGGGATCAGGAAAGTAAAGGATATAGTGTACGAGCATGTTCCAGGCTTCATGGGAGCACAAGCGATAGTGGATGAAGTAAGAGGGAGGGGGGACGAGATATGGTTGGGAACAGCAGAAGCAATAATGGAAAAAATTAAGAAGGCAATGCCGAAAGAATGGATGGACATGATTGAGAGAGAGGCTGGGGTGAGGGAAGAAAGAGAGATAGAAATGTATGTGGGCAAAGGAGAGAGCAGAATGAGTCTGAACTGTGTGAAAACAAAAATACTCTATAAATGTTTAAGAGGGGAAGAAGTGAGAAGACCGGCTGCTGAGAATGTATGGAAGAAAGTTATGGATGGACTGGATGCAGAAAAGATATGGATGAATCTAAGAGTGAAATGGAACAGCATAGAGTGTGAAAACTTTGATTATCTCTTGAGACACAATAGAATTTTCAATAACCTGATCATAAGCAAGTTTGATGTGAATGTGAAAAAGGAATGTGATGTGTGTAAGATAAAAGTGGAAACATGTATGCATGAGTTTGTCGAATGCAGTGAGTTAGAAAGTTTCTTTGAGAGGATGAAAGGAACGATAAGCAGATGCTGGGAAGGGAAATTGATAGAAAGGATGGAATGGAGAAAGATGTGGCTGTTTGGGATGAATGGCAGAGTGAAAGAGTGTAATATTAATCTGTTAAACTATGTGTTGAGTCATGCAAGATATGCAGTTAAACTCAGGAGAAACTTGGCCCATTATGAAAAGAAAAAAGCTGAAGTATGGAGTGTGTTTAAAAACATGATAAAAAGAGATGTAAACATGATACACAGATACACGGAAAAAGAAGAGTTTAAAAAAGGATTTGTGGATGGAAGCACTCTGATAGAGGTAACAGATGATGGGAATGTGGAATTTGATTTCGGCAAAAATGAATGAAAAGTGTTGTATGTGCCAGCTGTAAGTGTCAATATGTAATGGCATTTTTAAAAAAATTAGGTGTCTTCTTATTGGTTTTGTTTTGTTTTGTTGTTTTGTTGTTTTGTTTATTTTATTTTGTTTGTTTGTTTGTTTGTTTGTTTTGTTGTTGCATTGTTGTTGGTTTTTCTGATGTTTTCTGTTTTTCTCATTTTCTGACTTAAATATTCATTATCTATGGAAGTGTGGGTCTTATCTCAGACAGTAGTCTGAGATAATGACGAGATATGTATATAAATGTAATATCTGTACATAAAATGTATGAAAATTATGTATTTTTGATAATAAAAAAAAAAAAAAAAACACGCCAGATCTCGTCTGATCTCGGAAGCTAAGCAGGGTCGGGCCTGGTTAGTACTTGAATTGGAGACCGCCTGGGAATACCAGGTGCTGTAAGCTTTTTAGACTTTTCTTTGCAGAGGGCGCTGTTGCTGCTGCTTCAGAGGAGACACCTCTTGGAAAGAGCAGGAAAGACTGTTCATCAAAGGAAAAAAGAATATGGAACCCTCACATCATCACTGAAAGGTGAAAGTGAGCATTCATCAGATTTGTTTCTAATCAAAACACTACTTTATTCATGTTTTATTAACATATCATTTTCAAATTGTCTTATTTGGAGAGAGCGATGAAAGAGCAGGGAATTTACTCTGCATCAGGGAAACAACTGGATATGAAACACTGACAATATTGCTGAAGGTCATTTTTGAAAATTGTAATGATTTTTTTCTTGCAACGATATGACAAAATTGCACCTTGAGATTGATTTTGGAACAATTGACCCTCCCGCCCACCCACACCTCAAGATGCTATGGTTGCAAAGCAACAGAAGAACCATTGATGATGGTGATGATTCACATGTATAAAGGAGGTATTGTGGGTGGAGTTAATCGCTTACGGCCATACCACCCTGAACACGCCCGATCTCGTCTGATCTCGGAAGCTAAGCAGGGTCGGGCCTGGTTAGTACTTGAATGGGAGACCGCCTGGGAATACCAGGTGCTGTAAGCTTTTTAGACTTTTCTTTGCAGAGGGCGCTGTTGCTGCTGCTTCAGAGGAGACACCTCTTGGAAAGAGCAGGAAAGACTGTTCATCAAAGGAAAAAAGAATATGGAACCCTCACATCATCACTGAAAGGTGAAAGTGAGCATTCATCAGATTTGTTTCTAATCAAAACACTACTTTATTCATGTTTTATTAACATATCATTTTCAAATTGTCTTATTTGGAGAGAGCGATGAAAGAGCAGGGAATTTACTCTGCATCAGGGAAACAACTGGATATGAAACACTGACAATATTGCTGAAGGTCATTTTTGAAAATTGTAATGATTTTTTTCTTGCAACGATATGACAAAATTGCACCTTGAGATTGATTTTGGAACAATTGACCCTCCCGCCCACCCACACCTCAAGATGCTATGGTTGCAAAGCAACAGAAGAACCATTGATGATGGTGATGATTCACATGTATAAAGGAGGTATTGTGGGTGGAGTTAATCGCTTACGGCCATACCACCCTGAACACGCCCGATCTCGTCTGATCTCGGAAGCTAAGCAGGGTCGGGCCTGGTTAGTACTTGAATGGGAGACCGCCTGGGAATACCAGGTGCTGTAAGCTTTTTAGACTTTTCTTTGCAGAGGGCGCTGTTGCTGCTGCTTCAGAGGAGACACCTCTTGGAAAGAGCAGGAAAGACTGTTCATCAAAGGAAAAAAGAATATGGAACCCTCACATCATCACTGAAAGGTGAAAGTGAGCATTCATCAGATTTGTTTCTAATCAAAACACTACTTTATTCATGTTTTATTGACATATCATTTTCAAATTGTCTTATTTGGAGAGAGCAATGAGAGAGCAGGGAGTTTACTCTGCATCAGGGAAACAACTGGATATGAAACACTGACAATATTGCTGAAGGTCATTTTTGTAAATTGTAATGATTTTTTTCTTGCAACGATATGACAAAATTGCACCTTGAGATTGATTTTGGAACAATTGACCCTCCCGCCCACCCACACCTCAAGATGCTATGGTTGCAAAGCAACAGAAGAACCATTGATGATGGTGATGATTCACATGTATAAAGGAGGTATTGTGGGTGGAGTTAATCGCTTACGGCCATACCACCCCGAACACGCCCGATCTCGTCCGATCTCGGAAGCTAAGCAGGGTCGGGCCTGGTTAGTACTTGAATGGGAGACCGCCTGGGAATACCAGGTGCTGTAAGCTTTTTAGACTTTTCTTTGCAGAGGGCGCTGTTGCTGCTGCTTCAGAGGAGACACCTCTTGGAAAGAGCAGGAAAGACTGTTCATCAAAGGAAAAAAGAATATGGAACCCTCACATCATCACTGAAAGGTGAAAGTGAGCATTCATCAGATTTGTTTCTAATCAAAACACTACTTTATTCATGTTTTATTGACATATCATTTTCAAATTGTCTTATTTGGAGAGAGCAATGAGAGAGCAGGGAGTTTACTCTGCATCAGGGAAACAACTGGATATGAAACACTGACAATATTGCTGAAGGTCATTTTTGTAAATTGTAATGATTTTTTTCTTGCAACGATATGACAAAATTGCACCTTGAGATTGATTTTGGAACAATTGACCCTCCCGCCCACCCACACCTCAAGATGCTATGGTTGCAAAGCAACAGAAGAACCATTGATGATGGTGATGATTCACATGTATAAAGGAGGTATTGTGGGTGGAGTTAATCGCTTACGGCCATACCACCCCGAACACGCCCGATCTCGTCCGATCTCGGAAGCTAAGCAGGGTCGGGCCTGGTTAGTACTTGAATGGGAGACCGCCTGGGAATACCAGGTGCTGTAAGCTTTTTAGACTTTTCTTTGCAGAGGGCGCTGTTGCTGCTGCTTCAGAGGAGACACCTCTTGGAAAGAGCAGGAAAGACTGTTCATCAAAGGAAAAAAGAATATGGAACCCTCACATCATCACTGAAAGGTGAAAGTGAGCATTCATCAGATTTGTTTCTAATCAAAACACTACTTTATTCATGTTTTATTAACATATCATTTTCAAATTGTCTTATTTGGAGAGAGCGATGAAAGAGCAGGGAGTTTCCTCTGCATCAGGGAAACAACTGGATATGAAACACTGACAATATTGCTGAAGGTCATTTTTGAAAATTGTAATGATTTTTTTCTTGCAACGATATGACAAAATTGCACCTTGAGATTGATTTTGGAACAATTGACCCTCCCGCCCACCCACACCTCAAGATGCTATGGTTGCAAAGCAACAGAAGAACCATTGATGATGGTGATGATTCACATGTATAAAGGAGGTATTGTGGGTGGAGTTAATCGCTTACGGCCATACCACCCTGAACACAGCGCATGCGTGACGGATCAGCAGGTATCTTTTTTGAAATCGACGGACGTTGAGCACCACGGGTGACTCAGCTCCGCTCTCCTTTTTTCCCCCCTTTTTTCTTTATCTACTGAACATTTAAATGAGATAATAGAATTAAAATACAGCAAAGGACTGAGAGATACCCCCCCCCAACAGTGTCGCACTGTCTGGGGGAATCTATTTAAGTTTGTTTTCCCCCTCCCTCTTCTAATCCTCCACTTTGGAGCGCTTTATGTTTTAAAAAAAAATCATGACGGACCTCACGGCGACAACACGGAACGGAAAAACGATGAATGAGACAGACAGCGGACAAGAAAATGAAGGAAAGAAGAACAGAGAATTAAACGACACGGAGAGGGACGGGAAGAAACTCACCGTGAGTGTAGAAACAGAAGGAGAGGAGGAAGTAAGCACCATGACGCTGATGCGGTGCGTGCGCGAGCTGTGCGGAGGACTGGTGGCATGCCGATACATAAATCCCAGGAAAGACGAGATGACAATGAGCCATCCGAAAGGGAAAGAGAGGCTGATGGAGGGATTCCGGATCGGGGAGACAAGAGTCCACGCCAGAGAGCTATGTAACGACGAGTTGGTGGTCTCCTTCCTGAACCTGCCATACTACATAGAGGACCAGGAAATATTGGAGAAGCTGAGTGGATGGGGGGTGACAGCAGTCACAGCAATAAGGAGACGGATGTGGCCGGGGACACAAGTGGCAGACGGGACAAGATTCCTAAAAGTGAAATTCAACGATCAGATCCAGTCCCTCCCATACTCAACAAAATTTAACACAGCCCTCGGAACGGAGTATTTCAGAGTAATTCACGACAAACAAACAAAAGTCTGCAGGATGTGCATGCAGCCAGGGCACATCCTGAGAGAGTGCCCAGAGTTTCAGTGTCACAGATGCGGAGTTCAGGGGCACTACGCAAGGGAATGCGGAAGCCAAATGGACAGGACAAGAGAAAAGAACGGACCCAAAGACGGGAAAGAGAACACCATGGAGATAGAAGGAATAGAAGGAGACACGGAGGAGGAAGAAAGCGAGGGAGAGGCGGGGAGTGAGGACTCGGATGGCAGCGACGGGGAGCGCGGAGCAGCGGAGGAGATGGAGATGACAGAGGCGATCATGATGTCAGCGGCGGAGACGAAGGGAGCAGCGGGGACGGAGTTAGCAGCGGTGAACGAGACAGCAGCGGAGAAAGAGAAGACAACGGGGAAGGTGACGACAACGGGGACGGTGACAACGACGGAGAAGGTGACAACAGCGGCGGCGGAGTCAGAAGCGACGAAGCAGACAGCAGCGGAGACGGAGAAGGAAGCGAAGACGGTGACAACGGCGGTGACGGTGGCAACAGCGATGATGGTGATGAAGATAGCAGCGGTGAACGCAACAGCGGTGAAGGAGAACGAGGCTGCAGCGGAAAAGGACGGAGTGAGCGGAGAGAAGAAAGCACAAACACACATAGAAGGAGAGGAAGCAGATAAGAAAACAAATGATCAAGACATGGACATGGACTTAATGACCCAAATAATGCAACTAAGAAAGAGACAAAACCCTCAGAGGCAACAGAGACAGTACAAGAAAAGCAAAAGCAAAAACAAATGAACATAACAATACTTATGATAACGATCTTAACGATAAACGCAAGAGGGCTGAACAAAAGGTGGAAAAGACAACACATATATAACCTGAGTGAGTATGATATAATATGTATCCAAGAGACACACTGGGATGAAAGATGCATGATTGAAGTAAAGAAAGAATGGACAGGGGAAATATACTCAAATAATGGTGATGGGAAAGCTAGGGGAGTAGCTATATTAGTGAAAAAAGGAGCGGTGGGGAAGGTGAAGATGTGTGAGAACGATGGTGAAGGGAGGCTGATAGCGATTAAATTTAAACATATGAATGAAGAAATAAAACTCATAAATATACATGCAGCAAACACAGAGAAGGAGAGAAGGATGATGTTCGAACAAATGGGAGTAATGTGTGAAAGCAACAGCTTAATAGTAGGCGATTTCAATGTATGGTGTGGAAAATTAGATGTCTCTGGGAAAATGAAATTTAAAAACGACTCATCAAGAGGGGCATTACAAAAGATAAAAAGAGAGAAAAAACTGTGTGATGTGTGGAGGGAAAGAAACCCAGAGGCAAAAGTATTTTCGAGGAAACAAGTGGTGAAGGGAGAACTAAAACAAAGCAGAATAGACTTAGTGTTAAGTACAAAAAAATTAGCAGAAACAATAGGTGAAATACAGTACAAAATAACAACACTCAGCGATCACATGATGCTAAAATTCACGCTAGGGCAAGAAACAAAGACAAGAGGAGGTGGGGTGTGGTGTTTGAATGGAGAGCTACTTAAGGAAAAAAAATATAAAGAAGGTGTGAGAGAATACATAAAATGGGAGATGAATGAGAGAATGTATGAGGAGGATATAGGGCGGTGGTGGGAAAAATTAAAAGAAGGAATAAAAGAAATAAGCAAAAAATATGGTAGGAACAAGAGCAAGAAAGGGAAAGAGAGAGAAAAGTGGTTAGTGAGGGAGATAGAAAGAGAGGAAGAGAAAGCTGAAAAAGAGGAAAATTATGACACAAAAGAGTACATTAAAAAAAAAATGAACTAAAAGAAATAGAACAGGGAAAATGCCAAGGAGCAATCATCAGAAGCAGAGCAAGATACACCATAGAGGGAGAGAAATGCACAGGATATTTCCTAGGGCTAGAGAAAACAAGGCAGAAAAACAACTACATTGAACAAGTGGAGGGAAAGAGAGGAGAGAAGATAAAAGACATAGCTGGAATAGTAGAGAGAGTAGAAGAATTTTACAGAGAGCTGTACAAGAAAGAAGAGGTAGACAATGAGAGTAGCAGACAAGTGATTGAGAAAATAAAGTATAGGATAAGCGAGAATGACAGAGAGATGTGTGAGGGAGAGATAAGTAGAGAGGAGATAGAGACAGCAATAAGCGGGTTAGGGAGAAATAAAAGTCCAGGAACAGACGGCTTAATAGGAGAATTCTACATAGAGTTTAGAGAAGAATTAACACCAGTATTAGAGAAGTTGTATAAATGGATAGAAGAAAAGGGAAAGATACCGCAAAGCATGACAACAGGGCTAGTAAGCATAATTCACAAAAAAGGGAGCAGGGATAATTTAGAAAATTATAGACCACTGACAATGTTAAATGGCGACTATAAAATCTTAGCAAAGGTATTAGCAAACAGGATAAAGAAAGTAATAGGGACGGTGGTTGGGAGCACACAAGCATATAGCATACCAGGTAGGGACATAGCAGACACTATAAGCAGCATCAGAGACACAATAACATACATGAAAGAGAACAGGAAAGGGATAGTACTAAGCATAGATCAAAACAAAGCATTCGACAGAGTAGACCACAGTTATCTATATAAAGTATTAGGGAAAGCAGGTTTTGGAAATAAGATGATAGGGAGGATTAGGACAATGTATGAGAAAGCAGCAAGCAAGGTAAAAATTAATGGAATAATCACAAATGAATTTAGAATAGAAAGATCAGTAAGACAGGGATGTCCGTTATCGGCTCTCCTGTACGCATTGTCCGCAGAGCCGTTAGCGGCATTACTATTACAAAACAAGAAAATAAAGGGCATAGAACTACCGGGTGGACAGGTGAGCACGTTATATCAATATGCAGACGACACAACGGTGACAGTGGTAGACAAGGAAAGCGTAGCAGAGACGTTAGAAAGTGCAGAATTATTTGGTAGGGCATCAGGAGCAAGTATGGGAGCAACCAGTTTTTCTAAACCCAAAAATAACAATTAATGGAGCAACAATATACAACAGAACCATATGGAATGCAGGGATCAGGAAAGTAAAGGATATAGTGTACGAGCATGTTCCAGGCTTCATGGGAGCACAAGCGATAGTGGATGAAGTAAGAGGGAGGGGGGACGAGATATGGTTGGGAACAGCAAAAGCAATAATGGAAAAAATTAAGAAGGCAATGCCGAAAGAATGGATGGACATGATTGAGAGAGAGGCTGGGGTGAGGGAAGAAAGAGAGATAGAAATGTATGTGGGCAAAGGAGAGAGCAGAATGAGTCTGAACTGTGTGAAAACAAAAATACTCTATAAATGTTTAAGAGGGGAAGAAGTGAGAAGACCGGCTGCTGAGAATGTATGGAAGAAAGTTATGGATGGACTGGATGCAGAAAAGATATGGATGAATCTAAGAGTGAAATGGAACAGCATAGAGTGTGAAAACTTTGATTATCTCTTGAGACACAATAGAATTTTCAATAACCTGATCATAAGCAAGTTTGATGTGAATGTGAAAAAGGAATGTGATGTGTGTAAGATAAAAGTGGAAACATGTATGCATGAGTTTGTCGAATGCAGTGAGTTAGAAAGTTTCTTTGAGAGGATGAAAGGAACGATAAGCAGATGCTGGGAAGGGAAATTGATAGAAAGGATGGAATGGAGAAAGATGTGGCTGTTTGGGATGAATGGCAGAGTGAAAGAGTGTAATATTAATCTGTTAAACTATGTGTTGAGTCATGCAAGATATGCAGTTAAACTCAGGAGAAACTTGGCCCATTATGAAAAGAAAAAAGCTGAAGTATGGAGTGTGTTTAAAAACATGATAAAAAGAGATGTAAACATGATACACAGATACACGGAAAAAGAAGAGTTTAAAAAAGGATTTGTGGATGGAAGCACTCTGATAGAGGTAACAGATGATGGGAATGTGGAATTTGATTTCGGCAAAAATGAATGAAAAGTGTTGTATGTGCCAGCTGTAAGTGTCAATATGTAATGGCATTTTTAAAAAAATTAGGTGTCTTCTTATTGGTTTTGTTTTGTTTTGTTGTTTTGTTGTTTTGTTTATTTTATTTTGTTTGTTTGTTTGTTTGTTTGTTTGTTTTGTTGTTGCATTGTTGTTGGTTTTTCTGATGTTTTCTGTTTTTCTCATTTTCTGACTTAAATATTCATTATCTATGGAAGTGTGGGTCTTATCTCAGACAGTAGTCTGAGATAATGACGAGATATGTATATAAATGTAATATCTGTACATAAAATGTATGAAAATTATGTATTTTTGATAATAAAAAAAAAAAAAAAAACACGCCAGATCTCGTCTGATCTCGGAAGCTAAGCAGGGTCGGGCCTGGTTAGTACTTGAATTGGAGACCGCCTGGGAATACCAGGTGCTGTAAGCTTTTTAGACTTTTCTTTGCAGAGGGCGCTGTTGCTGCTGCTTCAGAGGAGACACCTCTTGGAAAGAGCAGGAAAGACTGTTCATCAAAGGAAAAAAGAATATGGAACCCTCACATCATCACTGAAAGGTGAAAGTGAGCATTCATCAGATTTGTTTCTAATCAAAACACTACTTTATTCATGTTTTATTAACATATCATTTTCAAATTGTCTTATTTGGAGAGAGCGATGAAAGAGCAGGGAGTTTCCTCTGCATCAGGGAAACAACTGGATATGAAACACTGACAATATTGCTGAAGGTCATTTTTGAAAATTGTAATGATTTTTTTCTTGCAACGATATGACAAAATTGCACCTTGAGATTGATTTTGGAACAATTGACCCTCCCGCCCACCCACACCTCAAGATGCTATGGTTGCAAAGCAACAGAAGAACCATTGATGATGGTGATGATTCACATGTATAAAGGAGGTATTGTGGGTGGAGTTAATCGCTTACGGCCATACCACCCTGAACACAGCGCATGCGTGACGGATCAGCAGGTATCTTTTTTGAAATCGACGGACGTTGAGCACCACGGGTGACTCAGCTCCGCTCTCCTTTTTTCCCCCCTTTTTTCTTTATCTACTGAACATTTAAATGAGATAATAGAATTAAAATACAGCAAAGGACTGAGAGATACCCCCCCCCAACAGTGTCGCACTGTCTGGGGGAATCTATTTAAGTTTGTTTTCCCCCTCCCTCTTCTAATCCTCCACTTTGGAGCGCTTTATGTTTAAAAAAAAAATCATGACGGACCTCACGGCGACAACACGGAACGGAAAAACGATGAATGAGACAGACAGCGGACAAGAAAATGAAGGAAAGAAGAACAGAGAATTAAACGACACGGAGAGGGACGGGAAGAAACTCACCGTGAGTGTAGAAACAGAAGGAGAGGAGGAAGTAAGCACCATGACGCTGATGCGGTGCGTGCGCGAGCTGTGCGGAGGACTGGTGGCATGCCGATACATAAATCCCAGGAAAGACGAGATGACAATGAGCCATCCGAAAGGGAAAGAGAGGCTGATGGAGGGATTCCGGATCGGGGAGACAAGAGTCCACGCCAGAGAGCTATGTAACGACGAGTTGGTGGTCTCCTTCCTGAACCTGCCATACTACATAGAGGACCAGGAAATATTGGAGAAGCTGAGTGGATGGGGGGTGACAGCAGTCACAGCAATAAGGAGACGGATGTGGCCGGGGACACAAGTGGCAGACGGGACAAGATTCCTAAAAGTGAAATTCAACGATCAGATCCAGTCCCTCCCATACTCAACAAAATTTAACACAGCCCTCGGAACGGAGTATTTCAGAGTAATTCACGACAAACAAACAAAAGTCTGCAGGATGTGCATGCAGCCAGGGCACATCCTGAGAGAGTGCCCAGAGTTTCAGTGTCACAGATGCGGAGTTCAGGGGCACTACGCAAGGGAATGCGGAAGCCAAATGGACAGGACAAGAGAAAAGAACGGACCCAAAGACGGGAAAGAGAACACCATGGAGATAGAAGGAATAGAAGGAGACACGGAGGAGGAAGAAAGCGAGGGAGAGGCGGGGAGTGAGGACTCGGATGGCAGCGACGGGGAGCGCGGAGCAGCGGAGGAGATGGAGATGACAGAGGCGATCATGATGTCAGCGGCGGAGACGAAGGGAGCAGCGGGGACGGAGTTAGCAGCGGTGAACAAGACAGCAGCGGAGAAAGAGAAGACAACGGGGACGGTGACGACAACGGGGACGGTGACAACGACGGAGAAGGTGACAACAGCGGCGGCGGAGTCAGAAGCGACGAAGCAGACAGCAGCGGAGACGGAGAAGGAAGCGAAGACGGTGACAACGGCGGTGACGGTGGCAACAGCGGTGATGAAGATAGCAGCGGTGAACGCAACAGCGGTGAAGGAGAACGAGGCTGCAGCGGAAAAGGACGGAGTGAGCGGAGAGAAGAAAGCACAAACACACATAGAAGGAGAGGAAGCAGATAAGAAAACAAATGATCAAGACATGGACATGGACTTAATGACCCAAATAATGCAACTAAGAAAGAGACAAAACCCTCAGAGGCAACAGAGACAGTACAAGAAAAGCAAAAGCAAAAACAAATGAACATAACAATACTTATGATAACGATCTTAACGATAAACGCAAGAGGGCTGAACAAAAGGTGGAAAAGACAACACATATATAACCTGAGTGAGTATGATATAATATGTATCCAAGAGACACACTGGGATGAAAGATGCATGATTGAAGTAAAGAAAGAATGGACAGGGGAAATATACTCAAATAATGGTGATGGGAAAGCTAGGGGAGTAGCTATATTAGTGAAAAAAGGAGCGGTGGGGAAGGTGAAGATGTGTGAGAACGATGGTGAAGGGAGGCTGATAGCGATTAAATTTAAACATATGAATGAAGAAATAAAACTCATAAATATACATGCAGCAAACACAGAGAAGGAGAGAAGGATGATGTTCGAACAAATGGGAGTAATGTGTGAAAGCAACAGCTTAATAGTAGGCGATTTCAATGTATGGTGTGGAAAATTAGATGTCTCTGGGAAAATGAAATTTAAAAACGACTCATCAAGAGGGGCATTACAAAAGATAAAAAGAGAGAAAAAACTGTGTGATGTGTGGAGGGAAAGAAACCCAGAGGCAAAAGTATTTTCGAGGAAACAAGTGGTGAAGGGAGAACTAAAACAAAGCAGAATAGACTTAGTGTTAAGTACAAAAAAATTAGCAGAAACAATAGGTGAAATACAGTACAAAATAACAACACTCAGCGATCACATGATGCTAAAATTCACGCTAGGGCAAGAAACAAAGACAAGAGGAGGTGGGGTGTGGTGTTTGAATGGAGAGCTACTTAAGGAAAAAAAATATAAAGAAGGTGTGAGAGAATACATAAAATGGGAGATGAATGAGAGAATGTATGAGGAGGATATAGGGCGGTGGTGGGAAAAATTAAAAGAAGGAATAAAAGAAATAAGCAAAAAATATGGTAGGAACAAGAGCAAGAAAGGGAAAGAGAGAGAAAAGTGGTTAGTGAGGGAGATAAAAAGAGAGGAAGAGAAAGCTGAAAAAGAGGAAAATTATGACACAAAAGAGTACATTAAAAAAAAAAATGAACTAAAAGAAATAGAACAGGGAAAATGCCAAGGAGCAATCATCAGAAGCAGAGCAAGATACACCATAGAGGGAGAGAAATGCACAGGATATTTCCTAGGGCTAGAGAAAACAAGGCAGAAAAACAACTACATTGAACAAGTGGAGGGAAAGAGAGGAGAGAAGATAAAAGACATAGCTGGAATAGTAGAGAGAGTAGAAGAATTTTACAGAGAGCTGTACAAGAAAGAAGAGGTAGACAATGAGAGTAGCAGACAAGTGATTGAGAAAATAAAAAATAGGATAAGCGAGAATGACAGAGAGATGTGTGAGGGAGAGATAAGTAGAGAGGAGATAGAGACAGCAATAAGCGGGTTAGGGAGAAATAAAAGTCCAGGAACAGACGGCTTAATAGGAGAATTCTACATAGAGTTTAGAGAAGAATTAACACCAGTATTAGAGAAGTTATATAAATGGATAGAAGAAAAGGGAAAGATACCGCAAAGCATGACAACAGGGCTAGTAAGCATAATTCACAAAAAAGGGAGCAGGGATAATTTAGAAAATTATAGACCACTGACAATGTTAAATGGCGACTATAAAATCTTAGCAAAGGTATTAGCAAACAGGATAAAGAAAGTAATAGGGACGGTGGTTGGGAGCACACAAGCATATAGCATACCAGGTAGGGACATAGCAGACACTATAAGCAGCATCAGAGACACAATAACATACATGAAAGAGAACAGGAAAGGGATAGTACTAAGCATAGATCAAAACAAAGCATTCGACAGAGTAGACCACAGTTATCTATATAAAGTATTAGGGAAAGCAGGTTTTGGAAATAAGATGATAGGGAGGATTAGGACAATGTATGAGAAAGCAGCAAGCAAGGTAAAAATTAATGGAATAATCACAAATGAATTTAGAATAGAAAGATCAGTAAGACAGGGATGTCCGTTATCGGCTCTCCTGTACGCATTGTCCGCAGAGCCGTTAGCGGCATTAATATTACAAAACAAGAAAATAAAGGGCATAGAACTACCGGGTGGACAGGTGAGCACGTTATATCAATATGCAGACGACACAACGGTGACAGTGGTAGACAAGGAAAGCGTAGCAGAGACGTTAGAAAGTGCAGAATTATTTGGTAGGGCATCAGGAGCAAGTATGGGAGCAACCAGTTTTTCTAAACCCAAAAATAACAATTAATGGAGCAACAATATACAACAGAACCATATGGAATGCAGGGATCAGGAAAGTAAAGGATATAGTGTACGAGCATGTTCCAGGCTTCATGGGAGCACAAGTGATAGTGGATGAAGTAAGAGGGAGGGAGGACGAGATATGGTTGGGAACAGCAGAAGCAATAATGGAAAAAATTAAGAAGGCAATGCCGAAAGAATGGATGGACATGATTGAGAGAGAGGCTGGGGTGAGGGAAGAAAGAGAGATAGAAATGTATGTGGGCAAAGGAGAGAGCAGAATGAGTCTGAACTGTGTGAAAACAAAAATACTCTATAAATGTTTAAGAGGGGAAGAAGTGAGAAGACCGGCTGCTGAGAATGTATGGAAGAAAGTTATGGATGGACTGGATGCAGAAAAGATATGGATGAATCTAAGAGTGAAATGGAACAGCATAGAGTGTGAAAACTTTGATTATCTCTTGAGACACAATAGAATTTTCAATAACCTGATCATAAGCAAGTTTGATGTGAATGTGAAAAAGGAATGTGATGTGTGTAAGATAAAAGTGGAAACATGTATGCATGAGTTTGTCGAATGCAGTGAGTTAGAAAGTTTCTTTGAGAGGATGAAAGGAACGATAAGCAGATGCTGGGAAGGGAAATTGATAGAAAGGATGGAATGGAGAAAGATGTGGCTGTTTGGGATGAATGGCAGAGTGAAAGAGTGTAATATTAATCTGTTAAACTATGTGTTGAGTCATGCAAGATATGCAGTTAAACTCAGGAGAAACTTGGCCCATTATGAAAAGAAAAAAGCTGAAGTATGGAGTGTGTTTAAAAACATGATAAAAAGAGATGTAAACATGATACACAGATACACGGAAAAAGAAGAGTTTAAAAAAGGATTTGTGGATGGAAGCACTCTGATAGAGGTAACAGATGATGGGAATGTGGAATTTGATTTCGGCAAAAATGAATGAAAAGTGTTGTATGTGCCAGCTGTAAGTGTCAATATGTAATGGCATTTTTAAAAAAATTAGGTGTCTTCTTATTGGTTTTGTTTTGTTTTGTTGTTTTGTTGTTTTGTTTGTTTGTTTGTTTGTTTGTTTTGTTGTTGCATTGTTGTTGGTTTTTCTGATGTTTTCTGTTTTTCTCATTTTCTGACTTAAATATTCATTATCTATGGAAGTGTGGGTCTTATCTCAGACAGTAGTCTGAGATAATGACGAGATATGTATATAAATGTAATATCTGTACATAAAATGTATGAAAATTATGTATTTTTGATAATAAAAAAAAAAAAAAACACGCCCGATCTCGTCCGATCTCGGAAGCTAAGCAGGGTCGGGCCTGGTTAGTACTTGAATGGGAGACCGCCTGGGAATACCAGGTGCTGTAAGCTTTTTAGAATTTTCTTTGCAGAGGGCGCTGTTGCTGCTGCTTCAGAGGAGACACCTCTTGGAAAGAGCAGGAAAGACTGTTCATCAAAGGAAAAAAGAATATGGAACCCTCACATCATCACTGAAAGGTGAAAGTGAGCATTCATCAGATTTGTTTCTAATCAAAACACTACTTTATTCATGTTTTATTAACATATCATTTTCAAATTGTCTTATTTGGAGAGAGCGATGAAAGAGCAGGGAGTTTCCTCTGCATCAGGGAAACAACTGGATATGAAACACTGACAATATTGCTGAAGGTCATTTTTGAAAATTGTAATGATTTTTTTCTTGCAACGATATGACAAAATTGCACCTTGAGATTGATTTTGGAACAATTGACCCTCCCGCCCACCCACACCTCAAGATGCTATGGTTGCAAAGCAACAGAAGAACCATTGATGATGGTGATGATTCACATGTATAAAGGAGGTATTGTGGGTGGAGTTAATTGCTTACGGCCATACCACCCTGAACACGGCCGATCTCGTCTGATCTCGGAAGCTAAGCAGGGTCGGGCCTGGTTAGTACTTGAATGGGAGACCGCCTGGGAATACCAGGTGCTGTAAGCTTTTTAGAATTTTCTTTGCAGAGGGCGCTGTTGCTGCTGCTTCAGAGGAGACACCTCTTGGAAAGAGCAGGAAAGACTGTTCATCAAAGGAAAAAAGAATATGGAACCCTCACATCATCACTGAAAGGTGAAAGTGAGCATTCATCAGATTTGTTTCTAATCAAAACACTACTTTATTCATGTTTTATTAACATATCATTTTCAAATTGTCTTATTTGGAGAGAGCGATGAAAGAGCAGGGAGTTTCCTCTGCATCAGGGAAACAACTGGATATGAAACACTGACAATATTGCTGAAGGTCATTTTTGAAAATTGTAATGATTTTTTTCTTGCAACGATATGACAAAATTGCACCTTGAGATTGATTTTGGAACAATTGACCCTCCCGCCCACCCACACCTCAAGATGCTATGGTTGCAAAGCAACAGAAGAACCATTGATGATGGTGATGATTCACATGTATAAAGGAGGTATTGTGGGTGGAGTTAATTGCTTACGGCCATACCACCCTGAACACGGCCGATCTCGTCTGATCTCGGAAGCTAAGCAGGGTCGGGCCTGGTTAGTACTTGAATGGGAGACCGCCTGGGAATACCAGGTGCTGTAAGCTTTTTAGACTTTTCTTTGCAGAGGGCGCTGTTGCTGCTGCTTCAGAGGAGACACCTCTTGGAAAGAGCAGGAAAGACTGTTCATCAAAGGAAAAAAGAATATGGAACCCTCACATCATCACTGAAAGGTGAAAGTGAGCATTCATCAGATTTGTTTCTAATCAAAACACTACTTTATTCATGTTTTATTAACATATCATTTTCAAATTGTCTTATTTGGAGAGAGCGATGAAAGAGCAGGGAGTTTCCTCTGCATCAGGGAAACAACTGGATATGAAACACTGACAATATTGCTGAAGGTCATTTTTGAAAATTGTAATGATTTTTTTCTTGCAACGATATGACAAAATTGCACCTTGAGATTGATTTTGGAACAATTGACCCTCCCGCCCACCCACACCTCAAGATGCTATGGTTGCAAAGCAACAGAAGAACCATTGATGATGGTGATGATTCACATGTATAAAGGAGGTATTGTGGGTGGAGTTAATCGCTTACGGCCATACCACCCTGAACACGGCCGATCTCGTCTGATCTCGGAAGCTAAGCAGGGTCGGGCCTGGTTAGTACTTGAATGGGAGACCGCCTGGGAATACCAGGTGCTGTAAGCTTTTTAGACTTTTCTTTGCAGAGGGCGCTGTTGCTGCTGCTTCAGAGGAGACACCTCTTGGAAAGAGCAGGAAAGACTGTTCATCAAAGGAAAAAAGAATATGGAACCCTCACATCATCACTGAAAGGTGAAAGTGAGCATTCATCAGATTTGTTTCTAATCAAAACACTACTTTATTCATGTTTTATTAACATATCATTTTCAAATTGTCTTATTTGGAGAGAGCGATGAAAGAGCAGGGAGTTTACTCTGCATCAGGGAAACAACTGGATATGAAACACTGACAATATTGCTGAAGGTCATTTTTGAAAATTGTAATGATTTTTTTCTTGCAATGATATGACAAAATTGCACCTTGAGATTGATTTTGGAACAATTGACCCTCCCGCCCACCCACACCTCAAGATGCTATGGTTGCAAAGCAACAGAAGAACCATTGATGATGGTGATGATTCACATGTATAAAGGAGGTATTGTGGGTGGAGTTAATCGCTTACGGCCATACCACCCTGAACACGCCCGATCTCGTCCGATCTCGGAAGCTAAGCAGGGTCGGGCCTGGTTAGTACTTGAATGGGAGACCGCCTGGGAATACCAGGTGCTGTAAGCTTTTTAGACTTTTCTTTGCAGAGGGCGCTGTTGCTGCTGCTTCAGAGGAGACACCTCTTGGAAAGAGCAGGAAAGACTGTTCATCAAAGGAAAAAAGAATATGGAACCCTCACATCATCACTGAAAGGTGAAAGTGAGCATTCATCAGATTTGTTTCTAATCAAAACACTACTTTATTCATGTTTTATTGACATATCATTTTCAAATTGTCTTATTTGGAGAGAGCAATGAGAGAGCAGGGAGTTTACTCTGCATCAGGGAAACAACTGGATATGAAACACTGACAATATTGCTGAAGGTCATTTTTGAAAATTGTAATGATTTTTTTCTTGCAACGATATGACAAAATTGCACCTTGAGATTGATTTTGGAACAATTGACCCTCCCGCCCACCCACACCTCAAGATGCTATGGTTGCAAAGCAACAGAAGAACCATTGATGATGGTGATGATTCACATGTATAAAGGAGGTATTGTGGGTGGAGTTAATTGCTTACGGCCATACCACCCTGAACACGGCCGATCTCGTCTGATCTCGGAAGCTAAGCAGGGTCGGGCCTGGTTAGTACTTGAATGGGAGACCGCCTGGGAATACCAGGTGCTGTAAGCTTTTTAGACTTTTCTTTGCAGAGGGCGCTGTTGCTGCTGCTTCAGAGGAGACACCTCTTGGAAAGAGCAGGAAAGACTGTTCATCAAAGGAAAAAAGAATATGGAACCCTCACATCATCACTGAAAGGTGAAAGTGAGCATTCATCAGATTTGTTTCTAATCAAAACACTACTTTATTCATGTTTTATTAACATATCATTTTCAAATTGTCTTATTTGGAGAGAGCGATGAAAGAGCAGGGAGTTTACTCTGCATCAGGGAAACAACTGGATATGAAACACTGACAATATTGCTGAAGGTCATTTTTGAAAATTGTAATGATTTTTTTCTTGCAACGATATGACAAAATTGCACCTTGAGATTGATTTTGGAACAATTGACCCTCCCGCCCACCCACACCTCAAGATGCTATGGTTGCAAAGCAACAGAAGAACCATTGATGATGGTGATGATTCACATGTATAAAGGAGGTATTGTGGGTGGAGTTAATCGCTTACGGCCATACCACCCTGAACACGGCCGATCTCGTCTGATCTCGGAAGCTAAGCAGGGTCGGGCCTGGTTAGTACTTGAATGGGAGACCGCCTGGGAATACCAGGTGCTGTAAGCTTTTTAGACTTTTCTTTGCAGAGGGCGCTGTTGCTGCTGCTTCAGAGGAGACACCTCTTGGAAAGAGCAGGAAAGACTGTTCATCAAAGGAAAAAAGAATATGGAACCCTCACATCATCACTGAAAGGTGAAAGTGAGCATTCATCAGATTTGTTTCTAATCAAAACACTACTTTATTCATGTTTTATTAACCTATCATTTTCAAATTGTCTTATTTGGAGAGAGCGATGAAAGAGCAGGGAGTTTCCTCTGCATCAGGGAAACAACTGGATATGAAACACTGACAATATTGCTGAAGGTCATTTTTGAAAATTGTAATGATTTTTTTCTTGCAACGATATGACAAAATTGCACCTTGAGATTGATTTTGGAACAATTGACCCTCCCGCCCACCCACACCTCAAGATGCTATGGTTGCAAAGCAACAGAAGAACCATTGATGATGGTGATGATTCACATGTATAAAGGAGGTATTGTGGGTGGAGTTAATCGCTTACGGCCATACCACCCTGAACACGCCCGATCTCGTCTGATCTCGGAAGCTAAGCAGGGTCGGGCCTGGTTAGTACTTGAATGGGAGACCGCCTGGGAATACCAGGTGCTGTAAGCTTTTTAGACTTTTCTTTGCAGAGGGCGCTGTTGCTGCTGCTTCAGAGGAGACACCTCTTGGAAAGAGCAGGAAAGACTGTTCATCAAAGGAAAAAAGAATATGGAACCCTCACATCATCACTGAAAGGTGAAAGTGAGCATTCATCAGATTTGTTTCTAATCAAAACACTACTTTATTCATGTTTTATTAACATATCATTTTCAAATTGTCTTATTTGGAGAGAGCGATGAAAGAGCAGGGAGTTTCCTCTGCATCAGGGAAACAACTGGATATGAAACACTGACAATATTGCTGAAGGTCATTTTTGAAAATTGTAATGATTTTTTTCTTGCAACGATATGACAAAATTGCACCTTGAGATTGATTTTGGAACAATTGACCCTCCCGCCCACCCACACCTCAAGATGCTATGGTTGCAAAGCAACAGAAGAACCATTGATGATGGTGATGATTCACATGTATAAAGGAGGTATTGTGGGTGGAGTTAATCGCTTACGGCCATACCACCCTGAACACGCCCGATCTCGTCTGATCTCGGAAGCTAAGCAGGGTCGGGCCTGGTTAGTACTTGAATGGGAGACCGCCTGGGAATACCAGGTGCTGTAAGCTTTTTAGACTTTTCTTTGCAGAGGGCGCTGTTGCTGCTGCTTCAGAGGAGACACCTCTTGGAAAGAGCAGGAAAGACTGTTCATCAAAGGAAAAAAGAATATGGAACCCTCACATCATCACTGAAAGGTGAAAGTGAGCATTCATCAGATTTGTTTCTAATCAAAACACTACTTTATTCATGTTTTATTAACATATCATTTTCAAATTGTCTTATTTGGAGAGAGCGATGAAAGAGCAGGGAGTTTCCTCTGCATCAGGGAAACAACTGGATATGAAACACTGACAATATTGCTGAAGGTCATTTTTGAAAATTGTAATGATTTTTTTCTTGCAATGATATGACAAAATTGCACCTTGAGATTGATTTTGGAACAATTGACCCTCCCGCCCACCCACACCTCAAGATGCTATGGTTGCAAAGCAACAGAAGAACCATTGATGATGGTGATGATTCACATGTATAAAGGAGGTATTGTGGGTGGAGTTAATCGCTTACGGCCATACCACCCTGAACACGCCCGATCTCGTCCGATCTCGGAAGCTAAGCAGGGTGGGGCCTGGTTAGTACTTGAATGGGAGACCGCCTGGGAATACCAGGTGCTGTAAGCTTTTTAGACTTTTCTTTGCAGAGGGCGCTGTTGCTGCTGCTTCAGAGGAGACACCTCTTGGAAAGAGCAGGAAAGACTGTTCATCAAAGGAAAAAAGAATATGGAACCCTCACATCATCACTGAAAGGTGAAAGTGAGCATTCATCAGATTTGTTTCTAATCAAAACACTACTTTATTCATGTTTTATTGACAT
The DNA here is from genome assembly GCF_024713975.1 of Paralichthys olivaceus. Taxonomy (NCBI): domain Eukaryota; kingdom Metazoa; phylum Chordata; class Actinopteri; order Pleuronectiformes; family Paralichthyidae; genus Paralichthys; species Paralichthys olivaceus. Next base: position 21,685,589 of record NC_091097.1, on the reverse strand, counting down.
ATCATTTTCAAATTGTCTTATTTGGAGAGAGCAATGAGAGAGCAGGGAGTTTACTCTGCATCAGGGAAACAACTGGATATGAAACACTGACAATATTGCTGAAGGTCATTTTTGAAAATTGTAATGATTTTTTTCTTGCAACGATATGACAAAATTGCACCTTGAGATTGATTTTGGAACAATTGACCCTCCCGCCCACCCACACCTCAAGATGCTATGGTTGCAAAGCAACAGAAGAACCATTGATGATGGTGATGATTCACATGTATAAAGGAGGTATTGTGGGTGGAGTTAATCGCTTACGGCCATACCACCCTGAACACGCCCGATCTCGTCCGATCTCGGAAGCTAAGCAGGGTCGGGCCTGGTTAGTACTTGAATGGGAGACCGCCTGGGAATACCAGGTGCTGTAAGCTTTTTAGAATTTTCTTTGCAGAGGGCGCTGTTGCTGCTGCTTCAGAGGAGACACCTCTTGGAAAGAGCAGGAAAGACTGTTCATCAAAGGAAAAAAGAATATGGAACCCTCACATCATCACTGAAAGGTGAAAGTGAGCATTCATCAGATTTGTTTCTAATCAAAACACTACTTTATTCATGTTTTATTAACATATCATTTTCAAATTGTCTTATTTGGAGAGAGCGATGAAAGAGCAGGGAGTTTCCTCTGCATCAGGGAAACAACTGGATATGAAACACTGACAATATTGCTGAAGGTCATTTTTGAAAATTGTAATGATTTTTTTCTTGCAACGATATGACAAAATTGCACCTTGAGATTGATTTTGGAACAATTGACCCTCCCGCCCACCCACACCTCAAGATGCTATGGTTGCAAAGCAACAGAAGAACCATTGATGATGGTGATGATTCACATGTATAAAGGAGGTATTGTGGGTGGAGTTAATTGCTTACGGCCATACCACCCTGAACACGGCCGATCTCGTCTGATCTCGGAAGCTAAGCAGGGTCGGGCCTGGTTAGTACTTGAATGGGAGACCGCCTGGGAATACCAGGTGCTGTAAGCTTTTTAGACTTTTCTTTGCAGAGGGCGCTGTTGCTGCTGCTTCAGAGGAGACACCTCTTGGAAAGAGCAGGAAAGACTGTTCATCAAAGGAAAAAAGAATATGGAACCCTCACATCATCACTGAAAGGTGAAAGTGAGCATTCATCAGATTTGTTTCTAATCAAAACACTACTTTATTCATGTTTTATTAACATATCATTTTCAAATTGTCTTATTTGGAGAGAGCGATGAAAGAGCAGGGAGTTTACTCTGCATCAGGGAAACAACTGGATATGAAACACTGACAATATTGCTGAAGGTCATTTTTGAAAATTGTAATGATTTTTTTCTTGCAACGATATGACAAAATTGCACCTTGAGATTGATTTTGGAACAATTGACCCTCCCGCCCACGCACACCTCAAGATGCTATGGTTGCAAAGCAACAGAAGAACCATTGATGATGGTGATGATTCACATGTATAAAGGAGGTATTGTGGGTGGAGTTAATCGCTTACGGCCATACCACCCTGAACACGCCCGATCTCGTCTGATCTCGGAAGCTAAGCAGGGTCGGGCCTGGTTAGTACTTGAATGGGAGACCGCCTGGGAATACCAGGTGCTGTAAGCTTTTTAGACTTTTCTTTACAGAGGGCGCTGTTGCTGCTGCTTCAGAGGAGACACCTCTTGGAAAGAGCAGGAAAGACTGTTCATCAAAGGAAAAAAGAATATGGAACCCTCACATCATCACTGAAAGGTGAAAGTGAGCATTCATCAGATTTGTTTCTAATCAAAACACTACTTTATTCATGTTTTATTAACATATCATTTTCAAATTGTCTTATTTGGAGAGAGCGATGAAAGAGCAGGGAGTTTCCTCTGCATCAGGGAAACAACTGGATATGAAACACTGACAATATTGCTGAAGGTCATTTTTGAAAATTGTAATGATTTTTTCTTGCAACGATATGACAAAATTGCACCTTGAGATTGATTTTGGAACAATTGACCCTCCCGCCCACCCACACCTCAAGATGCTATGGTTGCAAAGCAACAGAAGAACCATTGATGATGGTGATGATTCACATGTATAAAGGAGGTATTGTGGGTGGAGTTAATCGCTTACGGCCATACCACCCTGAACGCGCCCGATCTCGTCTGATCTCGGAAGCTAAGCAGGGTCGGGCCTGGTTAGTACTTGAATGGGAGACCGCCTGGGAATACCAGGTGCTGTAAGCTTTTTAGACTTTTCTTTGCAGAGGGCGCTGTTGCTGCTGCTTCAGAGGAGACACCTCTTGGAAAGAGCAGGAAAGACTGTTCATCAAAGGAAAAAAGAATATGGAACCCTCACATCATCACTGAAAGGTGAAAGTGAGCATTCATCAGATTTGTTTCTAATCAAAACACTACTTTATTCATGTTTTATTAACATATCATTTTCAAATTGTCTTATTTGGAGAGAGCGATGAAAGAGCAGGGAGTTTCCTCTGCATCAGGGAAACAACTGGATATGAAACACTGACAATATTGCTGAAGGTCATTTTTGAAAATTGTAATGATTTTTTCTTGCAACGATATGACAAAATTGCACCTTGAGATTGATTTTGGAACAATTGACCCTCCCGCCCACCCACACCTCAAGATGCTATGGTTGCAAAGCAACAGAAGAACCATTGATGATGGTGATGATTCACATGTATAAAGGAGGTATTGTGGGTGGAGTTAATCGCTTACGGCCATACCACCCTGAACGCGCCCGATCTCGTCTGATCTCGGAAGCTAAGCAGGGTCGGGCCTGGTTAGTACTTGAATGGGAGACCGCCTGGGAATACCAGGTGCTGTAAGCTTTTTAGACTTTTCTTTGCAGAGGGCGCTGTTGCTGCTGCTTCAGAGGAGACACCTCTTGGAAAGAGCAGGAAAGACTGTTCATCAAAGGAAAAAAGAATATGGAACCCTCACATCATCACTGAAAGGTGAAAGTGAGCATTCATCAGATTTGTTTCTAATCAAAACACTACTTTATTCATGTTTTATTAACATATCATTTTCAAATTGTCTTATTTGGAGAGAGCGATGAAAGAGCAGGGAGTTTCCTCTGCATCAGGGAAACAACTGGATATGAAACACTGACAATATTGCTGAAGGTCATTTTTGAAAATTGTAATGATTTTTTTCTTGCAACGATATGACAAAATTGCACCTTGAGATTGATTTTGGAACAATTGACCCTCCCGCCCACCCACACCTCAAGATGCTATGGTTGCAAAGCAACAGAAGAACCATTGATGATGGTGATGATTCACATGTATAAAGGAGGTATTGTGGGTGGAGTTAATTGCTTACGGCCATACCACCCTGAACACGGCCGATCTCGTCTGATCTCGGAAGCTAAGCAGGGTCGGGCCTGGTTAGTACTTGAATGGGAGACCGCCTGGGAATACCAGGTGCTGTAAGCTTTTTAGACTTTTCTTTGCAGAGGGCGCTGTTGCTGCTGCTTCAGAGGAGACACCTCTTGGAAAGAGCAGGAAAGACTGTTCATCAAAGGAAAAAAGAATATGGAACCCTCACATCATCACTGAAAGGTGAAAGTGAGCATTCATCAGATTTGTTTCTAATCAAAACACTACTTTATTCATGTTTTATTAACATATCATTTTCAAATTGTCTTATTTGGAGAGAGCGATGAAAGAGCAGGGAGTTTCCTCTGCATCAGGGAAACAACTGGATATGAAACACTGACAATATTGCTGAAGGTCATTTTTGAAAATTGTAATGATTTTTTTCTTGCAACGATATGACAAAATTGCACCTTGAGATTGATTTTGGAACAATTGACCCTCCCGCCCACCCACACCTCAAGATGCTATGGTTGCAAAGCAACAGAAGAACCATTGATGATGGTGATGATTCACATGTATAAAGGAGGTATTGTGGGTGGAGTTAATCGCTTACGGCCATACCACCCTGAACACGGCCGATCTCGTCTGATCTCGGAAGCTAAGCAGGGTCGGGCCTGGTTAGTACTTGAATGGGAGACCGCCTGGGAATACCAGGTGCTGTAAGCTTTTTAGACTTTTCTTTGCAGAGGGCGCTGTTGCTGCTGCTTCAGAGGAGACACCTCTTGGAAAGAGCAGGAAAGACTGTTCATCAAAGGAAAAAAGAATATGGAACCCTCACATCATCACTGAAAGGTGAAAGTGAGCATTCATCAGATTTGTTTCTAATCAAAACACTACTTTATTCATGTTTTATTAACATATCATTTTCAAATTGTCTTATTTGGAGAGAGCGATGAAAGAGCAGGGAGTTTCCTCTGCATCAGGGAAACAACTGGATATGAAACACTGACAATATTGCTGAAGGTCATTTTTGAAAATTGTAATGATTTTTTTCTTGCAACGATATGACAAAATTGCACCTTGAGATTGATTTTGGAACAATTGACCCTCCCGCCCACCCACACCTCAAGATGCTATGGTTGCAAAGCAACAGAAGAACCATTGATGATGGTGATGATTCACATGTATAAAGGAGGTATTGTGGGTGGAGTTAATCGCTTACGGCCATACCACCCTGAACACGCCCGATCTCGTCTGATCTCGGAAGCTAAGCAGGGTCGGGCCTGGTTAGTACTTGAATGGGAGACCGCCTGGGAATACCAGGTGCTGTAAGCTTTTTAGACTTTTCTTTGCAGAGGGCGCTGTTGCTGCTGCTTCAGAGGAGACACCTCTTGGAAAGAGCAGGAAAGACTGTTCATCAAAGGAAAAAAGAATATGGAACCCTCACATCATCACTGAAAGGTGAAAGTGAGCATTCATCAGATTTGTTTCTAATCAAAACACTACTTTATTCATGTTTTATTAACATATCATTTTCAAATTGTCTTATTTGGAGAGAGCGATGAAAGAGCAGGGAGTTTCCTCTGCATCAGGGAAACAACTGGATATGAAACACTGACAATATTGCTGAAGGTCATTTTTGAAAATTGTAATGATTTTTTTCTTGCAATGATATGACAAAATTGCACCTTGAGATTGATTTTGGAACAATTGACCCTCCCGCCCACCCACACCTCAAGATGCTATGGTTGCAAAGCAACAGAAGAACCATTGATGATGGTGATGATTCACATGTATAAAGGAGGTATTGTGGGTGGAGTTAATCGCTTACGGCCATACCACCCTGAACACGCCCGATCTCGTCCGATCTCGGAAGCTAAGCAGGGTCGGGCCTGGTTAGTACTTGAATGGGAGACCGCCTGGGAATACCAGGTGCTGTAAGCTTTTTAGACTTTTCTTTGCAGAGGGCGCTGTTGCTGCTGCTTCAGAGGAGACACCTCTTGGAAAGAGCAGGAAAGACTGTTCATCAAAGGAAAAAAGAATATGGAACCCTCACATCATCACTGAAAGGTGAAAGTGAGCATTCATCAGATTTGTTTCTAATCAAAACACTACTTTATTCATGTTTTATTGACATATCATTTTCAAATTGTCTTATTTGGAGAGAGCAATGAGAGAGCAGGGAGTTTACTCTGCATCAGGGAAACAACTGGATATGAAACACTGACAATATTGCTGAAGGTCATTTTTGAAAATTGTAATGATTTTTTTCTTGCAACGATATGACAAAATTGCACCTTGAGATTGATTTTGGAACAATTGACCCTCCCGCCCACCCACACCTCAAGATGCTATGGTTGCAAAGCAACAGAAGAACCATTGATGATGGTGATGATTCACATGTATAAAGGAGGTATTGTGGGTGGAGTTAATCGCTTACGGCCATACCACCCTGAACACGCCCGATCTCGTCCGATCTCGGAAGCTAAGCAGGGTCGGGCCTGGTTAGTACTTGAATGGGAGACCGCCTGGGAATACCAGGTGCTGTAAGCTTTTTAGAATTTTCTTTGCAGAGGGCGCTGTTGCTGCTGCTTCAGAGGAGACACCTCTTGGAAAGAGCAGGAAAGACTGTTCATCAAAGGAAAAAAGAATATGGAACCCTCACATCATCACTGAAAGGTGAAAGTGAGCATTCATCAGATTTGTTTCTAATCAAAACACTACTTTATTCATGTTTTATTAACATATCATTTTCAAATTGTCTTATTTGGAGAGAGCGATGAAAGAGCAGGGAGTTTCCTCTGCATCAGGGAAACAACTGGATATGAAACACTGACAATATTGCTGAAGGTCATTTTTGAAAATTGTAATGATTTTTTTCTTGCAACGATATGACAAAATTGCACCTTGAGATTGATTTTGGAACAATTGACCCTCCCGCCCACCCACACCTCAAGATGCTATGGTTGCAAAGCAACAGAAGAACCATTGATGATGGTGATGATTCACATGTATAAAGGAGGTATTGTGGGTGGAGTTAATTGCTTACGGCCATACCACCCTGAACACGGCCGATCTCGTCTGATCTCGGAAGCTAAGCAGGGTCGGGCCTGGTTAGTACTTGAATGGGAGACCGCCTGGGAATACCAGGTGCTGTAAGCTTTTTAGACTTTTCTTTGCAGAGGGCGCTGTTGCTGCTGCTTCAGAGGAGACACCTCTTGGAAAGAGCAGGAAAGACTGTTCATCAAAGGAAAAAAGAATATGGAACCCTCACATCATCACTGAAAGGTGAAAGTGAGCATTCATCAGATTTGTTTCTAATCAAAACACTACTTTATTCATGTTTTATTAACATATCATTTTCAAATTGTCTTATTTGGAGAGAGCGATGAAAGAGCAGGGAGTTTACTCTGCATCAGGGAAACAACTGGATATGAAACACTGACAATATTGCTGAAGGTCATTTTTGAAAATTGTAATGATTTTTTTCTTGCAACGATATGACAAAATTGCACCTTGAGATTGATTTTGGAACAATTGACCCTCCCGCCCACCCACACCTCAAGATGCTATGGTTGCAAAGCAACAGAAGAACCATTGATGATGGTGATGATTCACATGTATAAAGGAGGTATTGTGGGTGGAGTTAATCGCTTACGGCCATACCACCCTGAACACGGCCGATCTCGTCTGATCTCGGAAGCTAAGCAGGGTCGGGCCTGGTTAGTACTTGAATGGGAGACCGCCTGGGAATACCAGGTGCTGTAAGCTTTTTAGACTTTTCTTTGCAGAGGGCGCTGTTGCTGCTGCTTCAGAGGAGACACCTCTTGGAAAGAGCAGGAAAGACTGTTCATCAAAGGAAAAAAGAATATGGAACCCTCACATCATCACTGAAAGGTGAAAGTGAGCATTCATCAGATTTGTTTCTAATCAAAACACTACTTTATTCATGTTTTATTAACATATCATTTTCAAATTGTCTTATTTGGAGAGAGCGATGAAAGAGCAGGGAGTTTCCTCTGCATCAGGGAAACAACTGGATATGAAACACTGACAATATTGCTGAAGGTCATTTTTGAAAATTGTAATGATTTTTTTCTTGCAACGATATGACAAAATTGCACCTTGAGATTGATTTTGGAACAATTGACCCTCCCGCCCACCCACACCTCAAGATGCTATGGTTGCAAAGCAACAGAAGAACCATTGATGATGGTGATGATTCACATGTATAAAGGAGGTATTGTGGGTGGAGTTAATCGCTTACGGCCATACCACCCTGAACACGCCCGATCTCGTCTGATCTCGGAAGCTAAGCAGGGTCGGGCCTGGTTAGTACTTGAATGGGAGACCGCCTGGGAATACCAGGTGCTGTAAGCTTTTTAGACTTTTCTTTGCAGAGGGCGCTGTTGCTGCTGCTTCAGAGGAGACACCTCTTGGAAAGAGCAGGAAAGACTGTTCATCAAAGGAAAAAAGAATATGGAACCCTCACATCATCACTGAAAGGTGAAAGTGAGCATTCATCAGATTTGTTTCTAATCAAAACACTACTTTATTCATGTTTTATTAACATATCATTTTCAAATTGTCTTATTTGGAGAGAGCGATGAAAGAGCAGGGAGTTTCCTCTGCATCAGGGAAACAACTGGATATGAAACACTGACAATATTGCTGAAGGTCATTTTTGAAAATTGTAATGATTTTTTTCTTGCAATGATATGACAAAATTGCACCTTGAGATTGATTTTGGAACAATTGACCCTCCCGCCCACCCACACCTCAAGATGCTATGGTTGCAAAGCAACAGAAGAACCATTGATGATGGTGATGATTCACATGTATAAAGGAGGTATTGTGGGTGGAGTTAATCGCTTACGGCCATACCACCCTGAACACGCCCGATCTCGTCCGATCTCGGAAGCTAAGCAGGGTGGGGCCTGGTTAGTACTTGAATGGGAGACCGCCTGGGAATACCAGGTGCTGTAAGCTTTTTAGACTTTTCTTTGCAGAGGGCGCTGTTGCTGCTGCTTCAGAGGAGACACCTCTTGGAAAGAGCAGGAAAGACTGTTCATCAAAGGAAAAAAGAATATGGAACCCTCACATCATCACTGAAAGGTGAAAGTGAGCATTCATCAGATTTGTTTCTAATCAAAACACTACTTTATTCATGTTTTATTGACATATCATTTTCAAATTGTCTTATTTGGAGAGAGCAATGAGAGAGCAGGGAGTTTACTCTGCATCAGGGAAACAACTGGATATGAAACACTGACAATATTGCTGAAGGTCATTTTTGAAAATTGTAATGATTTTTTTCTTGCAACGATATGACAAAATTGCACCTTGAGATTGATTTTGGAACAATTGACCCTCCCGCCCACCCACACCTCAAGATGCTATGGTTGCAAAGCAACAGAAGAACCATTGATGATGGTGATGATTCACATGTATAAAGGAGGTATTGTGGGTGGAGTTAATCGCTTACGGCCATACCACCCTGAACACGCCCGATCTCGTCCGATCTCGGAAGCTAAGCAGGGTCGGGCCTGGTTAGTACTTGAATGGGAGACCGCCTGGGAATACCAGGTGCTGTAAGCTTTTTAGAATTTTCTTTGCAGAGGGCGCTGTTGCTGCTGCTTCAGAGGAGACACCTCTTGGAAAGAGCAGGAAAGACTGTTCATCAAAGGAAAAAAGAATATGGAACCCTCACATCATCACTGAAAGGTGAAAGTGAGCATTCATCAGATTTGTTTCTAATCAAAACACTACTTTATTCATGTTTTATTAACATATCATTTTCAAATTGTCTTATTTGGAGAGAGCGATGAAAGAGCAGGGAGTTTCCTCTGCATCAGGGAAACAACTGGATATGAAACACTGACAATATTGCTGAAGGTCATTTTTGAAAATTGTAATGATTTTTTTCTTGCAACGATATGACAAAATTGCACCTTGAGATTGATTTTGGAACAATTGACCCTCCCGCCCACCCACACCTCAAGATGCTATGGTTGCAAAGCAACAGAAGAACCATTGATGATGGTGATGATTCACATGTATAAAGGAGGTATTGTGGGTGGAGTTAATTGCTTACGGCCATACCACCCTGAACACGGCCGATCTCGTCTGATCTCGGAAGCTAAGCAGGGTCGGGCCTGGTTAGTACTTGAATGGGAGACCGCCTGGGAATACCAGGTGCTGTAAGCTTTTTAGACTTTTCTTTGCAGAGGGCGCTGTTGCTGCTGCTTCAGAGGAGACACCTCTTGGAAAGAGCAGGAAAGACTGTTCATCAAAGGAAAAAAGAATATGGAACCCTCACATCATCACTGAAAGGTGAAAGTGAGCATTCATCAGATTTGTTTCTAATCAAAACACTACTTTATTCATGTTTTATTAACATATCATTTTCAAATTGTCTTATTTGGAGAGAGCGATGAAAGAGCAGGGAGTTTACTCTGCATCAGGGAAACAACTGGATATGAAACACTGACAATATTGCTGAAGGTCATTTTTGAAAATTGTAATGATTTTTTTCTTGCAACGATATGACAAAATTGCACCTTGAGATTGATTTTGGAACAATTGACCCTCCCGCCCACCCACACCTCAAGATGCTATGGTTGCAAAGCAACAGAAGAACCATTGATGATGGTGATGATTCACATGTATAAAGGAGGTATTGTGGGTGGAGTTAACCGCTTACGGCCATACCACCCTGAACACGCCCGATCTCGTCTGATCTCGGAAGCTAAGCAGGGTCGGGCCTGGTTAGTACTTGAATGGGAGACCGCCTGGGAATACCAGGTGCTGTAAGCTTTTTAGACTTTTCTTTACAGAGGGCGCTGTTGCTGCTGCTTCAGAGGAGACACCTCTTGGAAAGAGCAGGAAAGACTGTTCATCAAAGGAAAAAAGAATATGGAACCCTCACATCATCACTGAAAGGTGAAAGTGAGCATTCATCAGATTTGTTTCTAATCAAAACACTACTTTATTCATGTTTTATTAACATATCATTTTCAAATTGTCTTATTTGGAGAGAGCGATGAAAGAGCAGGGAGTTTCCTCTGCATCAGGGAAACAACTGGATATGAAACACTGACAATATTGCTGAAGGTCATTTTTGAAAATTGTAATGATTTTTTCTTGCAACGATATGACAAAATTGCACCTTGAGATTGATTTTGGAACAATTGACCCTCCCGCCCACCCACACCTCAAGATGCTATGGTTGCAAAGCAACAGAAGAACCATTGATGATGGTGATGATTCACATGTATAAAGGAGGTATTGTGGGTGGAGTTAATCGCTTACGGCCATACCACCCTGAACGCGCCCGATCTCGTCTGATCTCGGAAGCTAAGCAGGGTCGGGCCTGGTTAGTACTTGAATGGGAGACCGCCTGGGAATACCAGGTGCTGTAAGCTTTTTAGACTTTTCTTTGCAGAGGGCGCTGTTGCTGCTGCTTCAGAGGAGACACCTCTTGGAAAGAGCAGGAAAGACTGTTCATCAAAGGAAAAAAGAATATGGAACCCTCACATCATCACTGAAAGGTGAAAGTGAGCATTCATCAGATTTGTTTCTAATCAAAACACTACTTTATTCATGTTTTATTAACATATCATTTTCAAATTGTCTTATTTGGAGAGAGCGATGAAAGAGCAGGGAGTTTCCTCTGCATCAGGGAAACAACTGGATATGAAACACTGACAATATTGCTGAAGGTCATTTTTGAAAATTGTAATGATTTTTTCTTGCAACGATATGACAAAATTGCACCTTGAGATTGATTTTGGAACAATTGACCCTCCCGCCCACCCACACCTCAAGATGCTATGGTTGCAAAGCAACAGAAGAACCATTGATGATGGTGATGATTCACATGTATAAAGGAGGTATTGTGGGTGGAGTTAATCGCTTACGGCCATACCACCCTGAACGCGCCCGATCTCGTCTGATCTCGGAAGCTAAGCAGGGTCGGGCCTGGTTAGTACTTGAATGGGAGACCGCCTGGGAATACCAGGTGCTGTAAGCTTTTTAGACTTTTCTTTGCAGAGGGCGCTGTTGCTGCTGCTTCAGAGGAGACACCTCTTGGAAAGAGCAGGAAAGACTGTTCATCAAAGGAAAAAAGAATATGGAACCCTCACATCATCACTGAAAGGTGAAAGTGAGCATTCATCAGATTTGTTTCTAATCAAAACACTACTTTATTCATGTTTTATTAACATATCATTTTCAAATTGTCTTATTTGGAGAGAGCGATGAAAGAGCAGGGAGTTTCCTCTGCATCAGGGAAACAACTGGATATGAAACACTGACAATATTGCTGAAGGTCATTTTTGAAAATTGTAATGATTTTTTCTTGCAACGATATGACAAAATTGCACCTTGAGATTGATTTTGGAACAATTGACCCTCCCGCCCACCCACACCTCAAGATGCTATGGTTGCAAAGCAACAGAAGAACCATTGATGATGGTGATGATTCACATGTATAAAGGAGGTATTGTGGGTGGAGTTAATCGCTTACGGCCATACCACCCTGAACACGCCCGATCTCGTCTGATCTCGGAAGCTAAGCAGGGTCGGGCCTGGTTAGTACTTGAATGGGAGACCGCCTGGGAATACCAGGTGCTGTAAGCTTTTTAGACTTTTCTTTGCAGAGGGCGCTGTTGCTGCTGCTTCAGAGGAGACACCTCTTGGAAAGAGCAGGAAAGACTGTTCATCAAAGGAAAAAAGAATATGGAACCCTCACATCATCACTGAAAGGTGAAAGTGAGCATTCATCAGATTTGTTTCTAATCAAAACACTACTTTATTCATGTTTTATTAACATATCATTTTCAAATTGTCTTATTTGGAGAGAGCGATGAAAGAGCAGGGAGTTTCCTCTGCATCAGGGAAACAACTGGATATGAAACACTGACAATATTGCTGAAGGTCATTTTTGAAAATTGTAATGATTTTTTTCTTGCAACGATATGACAAAATTGCACCTTGAGATTGATTTTGGAACAATTGACCCTCCCGCCCACCCACACCTCAAGATGCTATGGTTGCAAAGCAACAGAAGAACCATTGATGATGGTGATGATTCACATGTATAAAGGAGGTATTGTGGGTGGAGTTAATCGCTTACGGCCATACCACCCTGAACACGCCCGATCTCGTCTGATCTCGGAAGCTAAGCAGGGTCGGGCCTGGTTAGTACTTGAATGGGAGACCGCCTGGGAATACCAGGTGCTGTAAGCTTTTTAGACTTTTCTTTGCAGAGGGCGCTGTTGCTGCTGCTTCAGAGGAGACACCTCTTGGAAAGAGCAGGAAAGACTGTTCATCAAAGGAAAAAAGAATATGGAACCCTCACATCATCACTGAAAGGTGAAAGTGAGCATTCATCAGATTTGTTTCTAATCAAAACACTACTTTATTCATGTTTTATTAACATATCATTTTCAAATTGTCTTATTTGGAGAGAGCGATGAAAGAGCAGGGAGTTTCCTCTGCATCAGGGAAACAACTGGATATGAAACACTGACAATATTGCTGAAGGTCATTTTTGAAAATTGTAATGATTTTTTTCTTGCAACGATATGACAAAATTGCACCTTGAGATTGATTTTGGAACAATTGACCCTCCCGCCCACCCACACCTCAAGATGCTATGGTTGCAAAGCAACAGAAGAACCATTGATGATGGTGATGATTCACATGTATAAAGGAGGTATTGTGGGTGGAGTTAATCGCTTACGGCCATACCACCCTGAACACGCCCGATCTCGTCCGATCTCGGAAGCTAAGCAGGGTCGGGCCTGGTTAGTACTTGAATGGGAGACCGCCTGGGAATACCAGGTGCTGTAAGCTTTTTAGAATTTTCTTTGCAGAGGGCGCTGTTGCTGCTGCTTCAGAGGAGACACCTCTTGGAAAGAGCAGGAAAGACTGTTCATCAAAGGAAAAAAGAATATGGAACCCTCACATCATCACTGAAAGGTGAAAGTGAGCATTCATCAGATTTGTTTCTAATCAAAACACTACTTTATTCATGTTTTATTAACATATCATTTTCAAATTGTCTTATTTGGAGAGAGCGATGAAAGAGCAGGGAGTTTCCTCTGCATCAGGGAAACAACTGGATATGAAACACTGACAATATTGCTGAAGGTCATTTTTGAAAATTGTAATGATTTTTTTCTTGCAACGATATGACAAAATTGCACCTTGAGATTGATTTTGGAACAATTGACCCTCCCGCCCACCCACACCTCAAGATGCTATGGTTGCAAAGCAACAGAAGAACCATTGATGATGGTGATGATTCACATGTATAAAGGAGGTATTGTGGGTGGAGTTAATTGCTTACGGCCATACCACCCTGAACACGGCCGATCTCGTCTGATCTCGGAAGCTAAGCAGGGTCGGGCCTGGTTAGTACTTGAATGGGAGACCGCCTGGGAATACCAGGTGCTGTAAGCTTTTTAGACTTTTCTTTGCAGAGGGCGCTGTTGCTGCTGCTTCAGAGGAGACACCTCTTGGAAAGAGCAGGAAAGACTGTTCATCAAAGGAAAAAAGAATATGGAACCCTCACATCATCACTGAAAGGTGAAAGTGAGCATTCATCAGATTTGTTTCTAATCAAAACACTACTTTATTCATGTTTTATTAACATATCATTTTCAAATTGTCTTATTTGGAGAGAGCGATGAAAGAGCAGGGAGTTTCCTCTGCATCAGGGAAACAACTGGATATGAAACACTGACAATATTGCTGAAGGTCATTTTTGAAAATTGTAATGATTTTTTTCTTGCAACGATATGACAAAATTGCACCTTGAGATTGATTTTGGAACAATTGACCCTCCCGCCCACCCACACCTCAAGATGCTATGGTTGCAAAGCAACAGAAGAACCATTGATGATGGTGATGATTCACATGTATAAAGGAGGTATTGTGGGTGGAGTTAATCGCTTACGGCCATACCACCCTGAACACGCCCGATCTCGTCTGATCTCGGAAGCTAAGCAGGGTCGGGCCTGGTTAGTACTTGAATGGGAGACCGCCTGGGAATACCAGGTGCTGTAAGCTTTTTAGAATTTTCTTTGCAGAGGGCGCTGTTGCTGCTGCTTCAGAGGAGACACCTCTTGGAAAGAGCAGGAAAGACTGTTCATCAAAGGAAAAAAGAATATGGAACCCTCACATCATCACTGAAAGGTGAAAGTGAGCATTCATCAGATTTGTTTCTAATCAAAACACTACTTTATTCATGTTTTATTAACATATCATTTTCAAATTGTCTTATTTGGAGAGAGCGATGAAAGAGCAGGGAGTTTCCTCTGCATCAGGGAAACAACTGGATATGAAACACTGACAATATTGCTGAAGGTCATTTTTGAAAATTGTAATGATTTTTTTCTTGCAACGATATGACAAAATTGCACCTTGAGATTGATTTTGGAACAATTGACCCTCCCGCCCACCCACACCTCAAGATGCTATGGTTGCAAAGCAACAGAAGAACCATTGATGATGGTGATGATTCACATGTATAAAGGAGGTATTGTGGGTGGAGTTAATCGCTTACGGCCATACCACCCTGAACACGGCCGATCTCGTCCGATCTCGGAAGCTAAGCAGGGTCGGGCCTGGTTAGTACTTGAATGGGAGACCGCCTGGGAATACCAGGTGCTGTAAGCTTTTTAGACTTTTCTTTGCAGAGGGCGCTGTTGCTGCTGCTTCAGAGGAGACACCTCTTGGAAAGAGCAGGAAAGACTGTTCATCAAAGGAAAAAAGAATATGGAACCCTCACATCATCACTGAAAGGTGAAAGTGAGCATTCATCAGATTTGTTTCTAATCAAAACACTACTTTATTCATGTTTTATTAACATATCATTTTCAAATTGTCTTATTTGGAGAGAGCGATGAAAGAGCAGGGAGTTTCCTCTGCATCAGGGAAACAACTGGATATGAAACACTGACAATATTGCTGAAGGTCATTTTTGAAAATTGTAATGATTTTTTTCTTGCAACGATATGACAAAATTGCACCTTGAGATTGATTTTGGAACAATTGACCCTCCCGCCCACCCACACCTCAAGATGCTATGGTTGCAAAGCAACAGAAGAACCATTGATGATGGTGATGATTCACATGTATAAAGGAGGTATTGTGGGTGGAGTTAATCGCTTACGGCCATACCACCCTGAACACGCCCGATCTCGTCTGATCTCGGAAGCTAAGCAGGGTCGGGCCTGGTTAGTACTTGAATGGGAGACCGCCTGGGAATACCAGGTGCTGTAAGCTTTTTAGACTTTTCTTTGCAGAGGGCGCTGTTGCTGCTGCTTCAGAGGAGACACCTCTTGGAAAGAGCAGGAAAGACTGTTCATCAAAGGAAAAAAGAATATGGAACCCTCACATCATCACTGAAAGGTGAAAGTGAGCATTCATCAGATTTGTTTCTAATCAAAACACTACTTTATTCATGTTTTATTAACATATCATTTTCAAATTGTCTTATTTGGAGAGAGCGATGAAAGAGCAGGGAGTTTCCTCTGCATCAGGGAAACAACTGGATATGAAACACTGACAATATTGCTGAAGGTCATTTTTGAAAATTGTAATGATTTTTTTCTTGCAACGATATGACAAAATTGCACCTTGAGATTGATTTTGGAACAATTGACCCTCCCGCCCACCCACACCTCAAGATGCTATGGTTGCAAAGCAACAGAAGAACCATTGATGATGGTGATGATTCACATGTATAAAGGAGGTATTGTGGGTGGAGTTAATCGCTTACGGCCATACCACCCTGAACACGCCCGATCTCGTCTGATCTCGGAAGCTAAGCAGGGTCGGGCCTGGTTAGTACTTGAATGGGAGACCGCCTGGGAATACCAGGTGCTGTAAGCTTTTTAGAATTTTCTTTGCAGAGGGCGCTGTTGCTGCTGCTTCAGAGGAGACACCTCTTGGAAAGAGCAGGAAAGACTGTTCATCAAAGGAAAAAAGAATATGGAACCCTCACATCATCACTGAAAGGTGAAAGTGAGCATTCATCAGATTTGTTTCTAATCAAAACACTACTTTATTCATGTTTTATTAACATATCATTTTCAAATTGTCTTATTTGGAGAGAGCGATGAAAGAGCAGGGAGTTTCCTCTGCATCAGGGAAACAACTGGATATGAAACACTGACAATATTGCTGAAGGTCATTTTTGAAAATTGTAATGATTTTTTTCTTGCAACGATATGACAAAATTGCACCTTGAGATTGATTTTGGAACAATTGACCCTCCCGCCCACCCACACCTCAAGATGCTATGGTTGCAAAGCAACAGAAGAACCATTGATGATGGTGATGATTCACATGTATAAAGGAGGTATTGTGGGTGGAGTTAATCGCTTACGGCCATACCACCCTGAACACGGCCGATCTCGTCTGATCTCGGAAGCTAAGCAGGG
Source organism: Paralichthys olivaceus (assembly GCF_024713975.1). Classification (NCBI taxonomy): domain Eukaryota; kingdom Metazoa; phylum Chordata; class Actinopteri; order Pleuronectiformes; family Paralichthyidae; genus Paralichthys; species Paralichthys olivaceus. The sequence continues at coordinate 21,668,793 of NC_091097.1, read as the reverse complement.
TCGGGCCTGGTTAGTACTTGAATGGGAGACCGCCTGGGAATACCAGGTGCTGTAAGCTTTTTAGACTTTTCTTTGCAGAGGGCGCTGTTGCTGCTGCTTCAGAGGAGACACCTCTTGGAAAGAGCAGGAAAGACTGTTCATCAAAGGAAAAAAGAATATGGAACCCTCACATCATCACTGAAAGGTGAAAGTGAGCATTCATCAGATTTGTTTCTAATCAAAACACTACTTTATTCATGTTTTATTAACATATCATTTTCAAATTGTCTTATTTGGAGAGAGCGATGAAAGAGCAGGGAGTTTCCTCTGCATCAGGGAAACAACTGGATATGAAACACTGACAATATTGCTGAAGGTCATTTTTGAAAATTGTAATGATTTTTTTCTTGCAACGATATGACAAAATTGCACCTTGAGATTGATTTTGGAACAATTGACCCTCCCGCCCACCCACACCTCAAGATGCTATGGTTGCAAAGCAACAGAAGAACCATTGATGATGGTGATGATTCACATGTATAAAGGAGGTATTGTGGGTGGAGTTAATCGCTTACGGCCATACCACCCTGAACACGCCCGATCTCGTCTGATCTCGGAAGCTAAGCAGGGTCGGGCCTGGTTAGTACTTGAATGGGAGACCGCCTGGGAATACCAGGTGCTGTAAGCTTTTTAGACTTTTCTTTGCAGAGGGCGCTGTTGCTGCTGCTTCAGAGGAGACACCTCTTGGAAAGAGCAGGAAAGACTGTTCATCAAAGGAAAAAAGAATATGGAACCCTCACATCATCACTGAAAGGTGAAAGTGAGCATTCATCAGATTTGTTTCTAATCAAAACACTACTTTATTCATGTTTTATTAACATATCATTTTCAAATTGTCTTATTTGGAGAGAGCGATGAAAGAGCAGGGAGTTTCCTCTGCATCAGGGAAACAACTGGATATGAAACACTGACAATATTGCTGAAGGTCATTTTTGAAAATTGTAATGATTTTTTTCTTGCAACGATATGACAAAATTGCACCTTGAGATTGATTTTGGAACAATTGACCCTCCCGCCCACCCACACCTCAAGATGCTATGGTTGCAAAGCAACAGAAGAACCATTGATGATGGTGATGATTCACATGTATAAAGGAGGTATTGTGGGTGGAGTTAATCGCTTACGGCCATACCACCCTGAACACGCCCGATCTCGTCTGATCTCGGAAGCTAAGCAGGGTCGGGCCTGGTTAGTACTTGAATGGGAGACCGCCTGGGAATACCAGGTGCTGTAAGCTTTTTAGAATTTTCTTTGCAGAGGGCGCTGTTGCTGCTGCTTCAGAGGAGACACCTCTTGGAAAGAGCAGGAAAGACTGTTCATCAAAGGAAAAAAGAATATGGAACCCTCACATCATCACTGAAAGGTGAAAGTGAGCATTCATCAGATTTGTTTCTAATCAAAACACTACTTTATTCATGTTTTATTAACATATCATTTTCAAATTGTCTTATTTGGAGAGAGCGATGAAAGAGCAGGGAGTTTCCTCTGCATCAGGGAAACAACTGGATATGAAACACTGACAATATTGCTGAAGGTCATTTTTGAAAATTGTAATGATTTTTTTCTTGCAACGATATGACAAAATTGCACCTTGAGATTGATTTTGGAACAATTGACCCTCCCGCCCACCCACACCTCAAGATGCTATGGTTGCAAAGCAACAGAAGAACCATTGATGATGGTGATGATTCACATGTATAAAGGAGGTATTGTGGGTGGAGTTAATCGCTTACGGCCATACCACCCTGAACACGGCCGATCTCGTCTGATCTCGGAAGCTAAGCAGGGTCGGGCCTGGTTAGTACTTGAATGGGAGACCGCCTGGGAATACCAGGTGCTGTAAGCTTTTTAGACTTTTCTTTGCAGAGGGCGCTGTTGCTGCTGCTTCAGAGGAGACACCTCTTGGAAAGAGCAGGAAAGACTGTTCATCAAAGGAAAAAAGAATATGGAACCCTCACATCATCACTGAAAGGTGAAAGTGAGCATTCATCAGATTTGTTTCTAATCAAAACACTACTTTATTCATGTTTTATTAACATATCATTTTCAAATTGTCTTATTTGGAGAGAGCGATGAAAGAGCAGGGAGTTTCCTCTGCATCAGGGAAACAACTGGATATGAAACACTGACAATATTGCTGAAGGTCATTTTTGAAAATTGTAATGATTTTTTTCTTGCAACGATATGACAAAATTGCACCTTGAGATTGATTTTGGAACAATTGACCCTCCCGCCCACCCACACCTCAAGATGCTATGGTTGCAAAGCAACAGAAGAACCATTGATGATGGTGATGATTCACATGTATAAAGGAGGTATTGTGGGTGGAGTTAATCGCTTACGGCCATACCACCCTGAACACGCCCGATCTCGTCTGATCTCGGAAGCTAAGCAGGGTCGGGCCTGGTTAGTACTTGAATGGGAGACCGCCTGGGAATACCAGGTGCTGTAAGCTTTTTAGACTTTTCTTTGCAGAGGGCGCTGTTGCTGCTGCTTCAGAGGAGACACCTCTTGGAAAGAGCAGGAAAGACTGTTCATCAAAGGAAAAAAGAATATGGAACCCTCACATCATCACTGAAAGGTGAAAGTGAGCATTCATCAGATTTGTTTCTAATCAAAACACTACTTTATTCATGTTTTATTAACATATCATTTTCAAATTGTCTTATTTGGAGAGAGCGATGAAAGAGCAGGGAGTTTCCTCTGCATCAGGGAAACAACTGGATATGAAACACTGACAATATTGCTGAAGGTCATTTTTGAAAATTGTAATGATTTTTTTCTTGCAACGATATGACAAAATTGCACCTTGAGATTGATTTTGGAACAATTGACCCTCCCGCCCACCCACACCTCAAGATGCTATGGTTGCAAAGCAACAGAAGAACCATTGATGATGGTGATGATTCACATGTATAAAGGAGGTATTGTGGGTGGAGTTAATTGCTTACGGCCATACCACCCTGAACACGGCCGATCTCGTCTGATCTCAGAAGCTAAGCAGGGTCGGGCCTGGTTAGTACTTGAATGGGAGACCGCCTGGGAATACCAGGTGCTGTAAGCTTTTTAGACTTTTCTTTGCAGAGGGCGCTGTTGCTGCTGCTTCAGAGGAGACACCTCTTGGAAAGAGCAGGAAAGACTGTTCATCAAAGGAAAAAAGAATATGGAACCCTCACATCATCACTGAAAGGTGAAAGTGAGCATTCATCAGATTTGTTTCTAATCAAAACACTACTTTATTCATGTTTTATTAACATATCATTTTCAAATTGTCTTATTTGGAGAGAGCGATGAAAGAGCAGGGAGTTTCCTCTGCATCAGGGAAACAACTGGATATGAAACACTGACAATATTGCTGAAGGTCATTTTTGAAAATTGTAATGATTTTTTTCTTGCAACGATATGACAAAATTGCACCTTGAGATTGATTTTGGAACAATTGACCCTCCCACCCACCCACACCTCAAGATGCTATGGTTGCAAAGCAACAGAAGAACCATTGATGATGGTGATGATTCACATGTATAAAGGAGGTATTGTGGGTGGAGTTAATCGCTTACGGCCATACCACCCTGAACACGCCCGATCTCGTCTGATCTCGGAAGCTAAGCAGGGTCGGGCCTGGTTAGTACTTGAATGGGAGACCGCCTGGGAATACCAGGTGCTGTAAGCTTTTTAGACTTTTCTTTGCAGAGGGCGCTGTTGCTGCTGCTTCAGAGGAGACACCTCTTGGAAAGAGCAGGAAAGACTGTTCATCAAAGGAAAAAAGAATATGGAACCCTCACATCATCACTGAAAGGTGAAAGTGAGCATTCATCAGATTTGTTTCTAATCAAAACACTACTTTATTCATGTTTTATTAACATATCATTTTCAAATTGTCTTATTTGGAGAGAGCGATGAAAGAGCAGGGAGTTTCCTCTGCATCAGGGAAACAACTGGATATGAAACACTGACAATATTGCTGAAGGTCATTTTTGAAAATTGTAATGATTTTTTTCTTGCAATGATATGACAAAATTGCACCTTGAGATTGATTTTGGAACAATTGACCCTCCCGCCCACCCACACCTCAAGATGCTATGGTTGCAAAGCAACAGAAGAACCATTGATGATGGTGATGATTCACATGTATAAAGGAGGTATTGTGGGTGGAGTTAATCGCTTACGGCCATACCACCCTGAACACGCCCGATCTCGTCTGATCTCGGAAGCTAAGCAGGGTCGGGCCTGGTTAGTACTTGAATGGGAGACCGCCTGGGAATACCAGGTGCTGTAAGCTTTTTAGACTTTTCTTTGCAGAGGGCGCTGTTGCTGCTGCTTCAGAGGAGACACCTCTTGGAAAGAGCAGGAAAGACTGTTCATCAAAGGAAAAAAGAATATGGAACCCTCACATCATCACTGAAAGGTGAAAGTGAGCATTCATCAGATTTGTTTCTAATCAAAACACTACTTTATTCATGTTTTATTAACATATCATTTTCAAATTGTCTTATTTGGAGAGAGCGATGAAAGAGCAGGGAGTTTCCTCTGCATCAGGGAAACAACTGGATATGAAACACTGACAATATTGCTGAAGGTCATTTTTGAAAATTGTAATGATTTTTTTCTTGCAACGATATGACAAAATTGCACCTTGAGATTGATTTTGGAACAATTGACCCTCCCGCCCACCCACACCTCAAGATGCTATGGTTGCAAAGCAACAGAAGAACCATTGATGATGGTGATGATTCACATGTATAAAGGAGGTATTGTGGGTGGAGTTAATCGCTTACGGCCATACCACCCTGAACATGCCCGATCTCGTCTGATCTCGGAAGCTAAGCAGGGTCGGGCCTGGTTAGTACTTGAATGGGAGACCGCCTGGGAATACCAGGTGCTGTAAGCTTTTTAGACTTTTCTTTGCAGAGGGCGCTGTTGCTGCTGCTTCAGAGGAGACACCTCTTGGAAAGAGCAGGAAAGACTGTTCATCAAAGGAAAAAAGAATATGGAACCCTCACATCATCACTGAAAGGTGAAAGTGAGCATTCATCAGATTTGTTTCTAATCAAAACACTACTTTATTCATGTTTTATTAACATATCATTTTCAAATTGTCTTATTTGGAGAGAGCGATGAAAGAGCAGGGAGTTTCCTCTGCATCAGGGAAACAACTGGATATGAAACACTGACAATATTGCTGAAGGTCATTTTTGAAAATTGTAATGATTTTTTTCTTGCAATGATATGACAAAATTGCACCTTGAGATTGATTTTGGAACAATTGACCCTCCCGCCCACCCACACCTCAAGATGCTATGGTTGCAAAGCAACAGAAGAACCATTGATGATGGTGATGATTCACATGTATAAAGGAGGTATTGTGGGTGGAGTTAATCGCTTACGGCCATACCACCCTGAACACGCCCGATCTCGTCCGATCTCGGAAGCTAAGCAGGGTGGGGCCTGGTTAGTACTTGAATGGGAGACCGCCTGGGAATACCAGGTGCTGTAAGCTTTTTAGACTTTTCTTTGCAGAGGGCGCTGTTGCTGCTGCTTCAGAGGAGACACCTCTTGGAAAGAGCAGGAAAGACTGTTCATCAAAGGAAAAAAGAATATGGAACCCTCACATCATCACTGAAAGGTGAAAGTGAGCATTCATCAGATTTGTTTCTAATCAAAACACTACTTTATTCATGTTTTATTAACATATCATTTTCAAATTGTCTTATTTGGAGAGAGCGATGAAAGAGCAGGGAGTTTCCTCTGCATCAGGGAAACAACTGGATATGAAACACTGACAATATTGCTGAAGGTCATTTTTGAAAATTGTAATGATTTTTTTCTTGCAACGATATGACAAAATTGCACCTTGAGATTGATTTTGGAACAATTGACCCTCCCGCCCACCCACACCTCAAGATGCTATGGTTGCAAAGCAACAGAAGAACCATTGATGATGGTGATGATTCACATGTATAAAGGAGGTATTGTGGGTGGAGTTAATCGCTTACGGCCATACCACCCTGAACACGGCCGATCTCGTCTGATCTCGGAAGCTAAGCAGGGTCGGGCCTGGTTAGTACTTGAATGGGAGACCGCCTGGGAATACCAGGTGCTGTAAGCTTTTTAGACTTTTCTTTGCAGAGGGCGCTGTTGCTGCTGCTTCAGAGGAGACACCTCTTGGAAAGAGCAGGAAAGACTGTTCATCAAAGGAAAAAAGAATATGGAACCCTCACATCATCACTGAAAGGTGAAAGTGAGCATTCATCAGATTTGTTTCTAATCAAAACACTACTTTATTCATGTTTTATTAACATATCATTTTCAAATTGTCTTATTTGGAGAGAGCGATGAAAGAGCAGGGAGTTTCCTCTGCATCAGGGAAACAACTGGATATGAAACACTGACAATATTGCTGAAGGTCATTTTTGAAAATTGTAATGATTTTTTTCTTGCAACGATATGACAAAATTGCACCTTGAGATTGATTTTGGAACAATTGACCCTCCCGCCCACCCACACCTCAAGATGCTATGGTTGCAAAGCAACAGAAGAACCATTGATGATGGTGATGATTCACATGTATAAAGGAGGTATTGTGGGTGGAGTTAATCGCTTACGGCCATACCACCCTGAACACGCCCGATCTCGTCTGATCTCGGAAGCTAAGCAGGGTCGGGCCTGGTTAGTACTTGAATGGGAGACCGCCTGGGAATACCAGGTGCTGTAAGCTTTTTAGAATTTTCTTTGCAGAGGGCGCTGTTGCTGCTGCTTCAGAGGAGACACCTCTTGGAAAGAGCAGGAAAGACTGTTCATCAAAGGAAAAAAGAATATGGAACCCTCACATCATCACTGAAAGGTGAAAGTGAGCATTCATCAGATTTGTTTCTAATCAAAACACTACTTTATTCATGTTTTATTAACATATCATTTTCAAATTGTCTTATTTGGAGAGAGCGATGAAAGAGCAGGGAGTTTCCTCTGCATCAGGGAAACAACTGGATATGAAACACTGACAATATTGCTGAAGGTCATTTTTGAAAATTGTAATGATTTTTTTCTTGCAACGATATGACAAAATTGCACCTTGAGATTGATTTTGGAACAATTGACCCTCCCGCCCACCCACACCTCAAGATGCTATGGTTGCAAAGCAACAGAAGAACCATTGATGATGGTGATGATTCACATGTATAAAGGAGGTATTGTGGGTGGAGTTAATCGCTTACGGCCATACCACCCTGAACACGGCCGATCTCGTCTGATCTCGGAAGCTAAGCAGGGTCGGGCCTGGTTAGTACTTGAATGGGAGACCGCCTGGGAATACCAGGTGCTGTAAGCTTTTTAGACTTTTCTTTGCAGAGGGCGCTGTTGCTGCTGCTTCAGAGGAGACACCTCTTGGAAAGAGCAGGAAAGACTGTTCATCAAAGGAAAAAAGAATATGGAACCCTCACATCATCACTGAAAGGTGAAAGTGAGCATTCATCAGATTTGTTTCTAATCAAAACACTACTTTATTCATGTTTTATTAACATATCATTTTCAAATTGTCTTATTTGGAGAGAGCGATGAAAGAGCAGGGAGTTTCCTCTGCATCAGGGAAACAACTGGATATGAAACACTGACAATATTGCTGAAGGTCATTTTTGAAAATTGTAATGATTTTTTTCTTGCAACGATATGACAAAATTGCACCTTGAGATTGATTTTGGAACAATTGACCCTCCCGCCCACCCACACCTCAAGATGCTATGGTTGCAAAGCAACAGAAGAACCATTGATGATGGTGATGATTCACATGTATAAAGGAGGTATTGTGGGTGGAGTTAATCGCTTACGGCCATACCACCCTGAACACGCCCGATCTCGTCTGATCTCGGAAGCTAAGCAGGGTCGGGCCTGGTTAGTACTTGAATGGGAGACCGCCTGGGAATACCAGGTGCTGTAAGCTTTTTAGACTTTTCTTTGCAGAGGGCGCTGTTGCTGCTGCTTCAGAGGAGACACCTCTTGGAAAGAGCAGGAAAGACTGTTCATCAAAGGAAAAAAGAATATGGAACCCTCACATCATCACTGAAAGGTGAAAGTGAGCATTCATCAGATTTGTTTCTAATCAAAACACTACTTTATTCATGTTTTATTAACATATCATTTTCAAATTGTCTTATTTGGAGAGAGCGATGAAAGAGCAGGGAGTTTCCTCTGCATCAGGGAAACAACTGGATATGAAACACTGACAATATTGCTGAAGGTCATTTTTGAAAATTGTAATGATTTTTTTCTTGCAACGATATGACAAAATTGCACCTTGAGATTGATTTTGGAACAATTGACCCTCCCGCCCACCCACACCTCAAGATGCTATGGTTGCAAAGCAACAGAAGAACCATTGATGATGGTGATGATTCACATGTATAAAGGAGGTATTGTGGGTGGAGTTAATTGCTTACGGCCATACCACCCTGAACACGGCCGATCTCGTCTGATCTCAGAAGCTAAGCAGGGTCGGGCCTGGTTAGTACTTGAATGGGAGACCGCCTGGGAATACCAGGTGCTGTAAGCTTTTTAGACTTTTCTTTGCAGAGGGCGCTGTTGCTGCTGCTTCAGAGGAGACACCTCTTGGAAAGAGCAGGAAAGACTGTTCATCAAAGGAAAAAAGAATATGGAACCCTCACATCATCACTGAAAGGTGAAAGTGAGCATTCATCAGATTTGTTTCTAATCAAAACACTACTTTATTCATGTTTTATTAACATATCATTTTCAAATTGTCTTATTTGGAGAGAGCGATGAAAGAGCAGGGAGTTTCCTCTGCATCAGGGAAACAACTGGATATGAAACACTGACAATATTGCTGAAGGTCATTTTTGAAAATTGTAATGATTTTTTTCTTGCAACGATATGACAAAATTGCACCTTGAGATTGATTTTGGAACAATTGACCCTCCCACCCACCCACACCTCAAGATGCTATGGTTGCAAAGCAACAGAAGAACCATTGATGATGGTGATGATTCACATGTATAAAGGAGGTATTGTGGGTGGAGTTAATCGCTTACGGCCATACCACCCTGAACACGCCCGATCTCGTCTGATCTCGGAAGCTAAGCAGGGTCGGGCCTGGTTAGTACTTGAATGGGAGACCGCCTGGGAATACCAGGTGCTGTAAGCTTTTTAGACTTTTCTTTGCAGAGGGCGCTGTTGCTGCTGCTTCAGAGGAGACACCTCTTGGAAAGAGCAGGAAAGACTGTTCATCAAAGGAAAAAAGAATATGGAACCCTCACATCATCACTGAAAGGTGAAAGTGAGCATTCATCAGATTTGTTTCTAATCAAAACACTACTTTATTCATGTTTTATTAACATATCATTTTCAAATTGTCTTATTTGGAGAGAGCGATGAAAGAGCAGGGAGTTTCCTCTGCATCAGGGAAACAACTGGATATGAAACACTGACAATATTGCTGAAGGTCATTTTTGAAAATTGTAATGATTTTTTTCTTGCAATGATATGACAAAATTGCACCTTGAGATTGATTTTGGAACAATTGACCCTCCCGCCCACCCACACCTCAAGATGCTATGGTTGCAAAGCAACAGAAGAACCATTGATGATGGTGATGATTCACATGTATAAAGGAGGTATTGTGGGTGGAGTTAATCGCTTACGGCCATACCACCCTGAACACGCCCGATCTCGTCTGATCTCGGAAGCTAAGCAGGGTCGGGCCTGGTTAGTACTTGAATGGGAGACCGCCTGGGAATACCAGGTGCTGTAAGCTTTTTAGACTTTTCTTTGCAGAGGGCGCTGTTGCTGCTGCTTCAGAGGAGACACCTCTTGGAAAGAGCAGGAAAGACTGTTCATCAAAGGAAAAAAGAATATGGAACCCTCACATCATCACTGAAAGGTGAAAGTGAGCATTCATCAGATTTGTTTCTAATCAAAACACTACTTTATTCATGTTTTATTAACATATCATTTTCAAATTGTCTTATTTGGAGAGAGCGATGAAAGAGCAGGGAGTTTCCTCTGCATCAGGGAAACAACTGGATATGAAACACTGACAATATTGCTGAAGGTCATTTTTGAAAATTGTAATGATTTTTTCTTGCAACGATATGACAAAATTGCACCTTGAGATTGATTTTGGAACAATTGACCCTCCCGCCCACCCACACCTCAAGATGCTATGGTTGCAAAGCAACAGAAGAACCATTGATGATGGTGATGATTCACATGTATAAAGGAGGTATTGTGGGTGGAGTTAATCGCTTACGGCCATACCACCCTGAACACGCCCGATCTCGTCTGATCTCGGAAGCTAAGCAGGGTCGGGCCTGGTTAGTACTTGAATGGGAGACCGCCTGGGAATACCAGGTGCTGTAAGCTTTTTAGACTTTTCTTTGCAGAGGGCGCTGTTGCTGCTGCTTCAGAGGAGACACCTCTTGGAAAGAGCAGGAAAGACTGTTCATCAAAGGAAAAAAGAATATGGAACCCTCACATCATCACTGAAAGGTGAAAGTGAGCATTCATCAGATTTGTTTCTAATCAAAACACTACTTTATTCATGTTTTATTAACATATCATTTTCAAATTGTCTTATTTGGAGAGAGCGATGAAAGAGCAGGGAGTTTCCTCTGCATCAGGGAAACAACTGGATATGAAACACTGACAATATTGCTGAAGGTCATTTTTGAAAATTGTAATGATTTTTTTCTTGCAACGATATGACAAAATTGCACCTTGAGATTGATTTTGGAACAATTGACCCTCCCGCCCACCCACACCTCAAGATGCTATGGTTGCAAAGCAACAGAAGAACCATTGATGATGGTGATGATTCACATGTATAAAGGAGGTATTGTGGGTGGAGTTAATCGCTTACGGCCATACCACCCTGAACATGCCCGATCTCGTCTGATCTCGGAAGCTAAGCAGGGTCGGGCCTGGTTAGTACTTGAATGGGAGACCGCCTGGGAATACCAGGTGCTGTAAGCTTTTTAGACTTTTCTTTGCAGAGGGCGCTGTTGCTGCTGCTTCAGAGGAGACACCTCTTGGAAAGAGCAGGAAAGACTGTTCATCAAAGGAAAAAAGAATATGGAACCCTCACATCATCACTGAAAGGTGAAAGTGAGCATTCATCAGATTTGTTTCTAATCAAAACACTACTTTATTCATGTTTTATTAACATATCATTTTCAAATTGTCTTATTTGGAGAGAGCGATGAAAGAGCAGGGAGTTTCCTCTGCATCAGGGAAACAACTGGATATGAAACACTGACAATATTGCTGAAGGTCATTTTTGAAAATTGTAATGATTTTTTTCTTGCAATGATATGACAAAATTGCACCTTGAGATTGATTTTGGAACAATTGACCCTCCCGCCCACCCACACCTCAAGATGCTATGGTTGCAAAGCAACAGAAGAACCATTGATGATGGTGATGATTCACATGTATAAAGGAGGTATTGTGGGTGGAGTTAATCGCTTACGGCCATACCACCCTGAACACGCCCGATCTCGTCCGATCTCGGAAGCTAAGCAGGGTGGGGCCTGGTTAGTACTTGAATGGGAGACCGCCTGGGAATACCAGGTGCTGTAAGCTTTTTAGACTTTTCTTTGCAGAGGGCGCTGTTGCTGCTGCTTCAGAGGAGACACCTCTTGGAAAGAGCAGGAAAGACTGTTCATCAAAGGAAAAAAGAATATGGAACCCTCACATCATCACTGAAAGGTGAAAGTGAGCATTCATCAGATTTGTTTCTAATCAAAACACTACTTTATTCATGTTTTATTGACATATCATTTTCAAATTGTCTTATTTGGAGAGAGCAATGAGAGAGCAGGGACTTTACTCTGCATCAGGGAAACAACTGGATATGAAACACTGACAATATTGCTGAAGGTCATTTTTGAAAATTGTAATGATTTTTTTCTTGCAACGATATGACAAAATTGCACCTTGAGATTGATTTTGGAACAATTGACCCTCCCGCCCACCCACACCTCAAGATGCTATGGTTGCAAAGCAACAGAAGAACCATTGATGATGGTGATGATTCACATGTATAAAGGAGGTATTGTGGGTGGAGTTAATCGCTTACGGCCATACCACCCTGAACACGCCCGATCTCGTCCAATCTCGGAAGCTAAGCAGGGTCGGGCCTGGTTAGTACTTGAATGGGAGACCGCCTGGGAATACCAGGTGCTGTAAGCTTTTTAGAATTTTCTTTGCAGAGGGCGCTGTTGCTGCTGCTTCAGAGGAGACACCTCTTGGAAAGAGCAGGAAAGACTGTTCATCAAAGGAAAAAAGAATATGGAACCCTCACATCATCACTGAAAGGTGAAAGTGAGCATTCATCAGATTTGTTTCTAATCAAAACACTACTTTATTCATGTTTTATTAACATATCATTTTCAAATTGTCTTATTTGGAGAGAGCGATGAAAGAGCAGGGAGTTTCCTCTGCATCAGGGAAACAACTGGATATGAAACACTGACAATATTGCTGAAGGTCATTTTTGAAAATTGTAATGATTTTTTTCTTGCAACGATATGACAAAATTGCACCTTGAGATTGATTTTGGAACAATTGACCCTCCCGCCCACCCACACCTCAAGATGCTATGGTTGCAAAGCAACAGAAGAACCATTGATGATGGTGATGATTCACATGTATAAAGGAGGTATTGTGGGTGGAGTTAATTGCTTACGGCCATACCACCCTGAACACGGCCGATCTCGTCTGATCTCGGAAGCTAAGCAGGGTCGGGCCTGGTTAGTACTTGAATGGGAGACCGCCTGGGAATACCAGGTGCTGTAAGCTTTTTAGACTTTTCTTTGCAGAGGGCGCTGTTGCTGCTGCTTCAGAGGAGACACCTCTTGGAAAGAGCAGGAAAGACTGTTCATCAAAGGAAAAAAGAATATGGAACCCTCACATCATCACTGAAAGGTGAAAGTGAGCATTCATCAGATTTGTTTCTAATCAAAACACTACTTTATTCATGTTTTATTAACATATCATTTTCAAATTGTCTTATTTGGAGAGAGCGATGAAAGAGCAGGGAGTTTCCTCTGCATCAGGGAAACAACTGGATATGAAACACTGACAATATTGCTGAAGGTCATTTTTGAAAATTGTAATGATTTTTTTCTTGCAACGATATGACAAAATTGCACCTTGAGATTGATTTTGGAACAATTGACCCTCCCGCCCACCCACACCTCAAGATGCTATGGTTGCAAAGCAACAGAAGAACCATTGATGATGGTGATGATTCACATGTATAAAGGAGGTATTGTGGGTGGAGTTAATCGCTTACGGCCATACCACCCTGAACACGCCCGATCTCGTCTGATCTCGGAAGCTAAGCAGGGTCGGGCCTGGTTAGTACTTGAATGGGAGACCGCCTGGGAATACCAGGTGCTGTAAGCTTTTTAGACTTTTCTTTGCAGAGGGCGCTGTTGCTGCTGCTTCAGAGGAGACACCTCTTGGAAAGAGCAGGAAAGACTGTTCATCAAAGGAAAAAAGAATATGGAACCCTCACATCATCACTGAAAGGTGAAAGTGAGCATTCATCAGATTTGTTTCTAATCAAAACACTACTCTATTCATGTTTTATTAACATATCATTTTCAAATTGTCTTATTTGGAGAGAGCGATGAAAGAGCAGGGAGTTTACTCTGCATCAGGGAAACAACTGGATATGAAACACTGACAATATTGCTGAAGGTCATTTTTGAAAATTGTAATGATTTTTTTCTTGCAACGATATGACAAAATTGCACCTTGAGATTGATTTTGGAACAATTGACCCTCCCGCCCACCCACACCTCAAGATGCTATGGTTGCAAAGCAACAGAAGAACCATTGATGATGGTGATGATTCACATGTATAAAGGAGGTATTGTGGGTGGAGTTAATCGCTTACGGCCATACCACCCTGAACACGCCCGATCTCGTCTGATCTCGGAAGCTAAGCAGGGTCGGGCCTGGTTAGTACTTGAATGGGAGACCGCCTGGGAATACCAGGTGCTGTAAGCTTTTTAGACTTTTCTTTGCAGAGGGCGCTGTTGCTGCTGCTTCAGAGGAGACACCTCTTGGAAAGAGCAGGAAAGACTGTTCATCAAAGGAAAAAAGAATATGGAACCCTCACATCATCACTGAAAGGTGAAAGTGAGCATTCATCAGATTTGTTTCTAATCAAAACACTACTTTATTCATGTTTTATTAACATATCATTTTCAAATTGTCTTATTTGGAGAGAGCGATGAAAGAGCAGGGAGTTTCCTCTGCATCAGGGAAACAACTGGATATGAAACACTGACAATATTGCTGAAGGTCATTTTTGAAAATTGTAATGATTTTTTTCTTGCAACGATATGACAAAATTGCACCTTGAGATTGATTTTGGAACAATTGACCCTCCCGCCCACCCACACCTCAAGATGCTATGGTTGCAAAGCAACAGAAGAACCATTGATGATGGTGATGATTCACATGTATAAAGGAGGTATTGTGGGTGGAGTTAATTGCTTACGGCCATACCACCCTGAACACGGCCGATCTCGTCTGATCTCGGAAGCTAAGCAGGGTCGGGCCTGGTTAGTACTTGAATGGGAGACCGCCTGGGAATACCAGGTGCTGTAAGCTTTTTAGACTTTTCTTTGCAGAGGGCGCTGTTGCTGCTGCTTCAGAGGAGACACCTCTTGGAAAGAGCAGGAAAGACTGTTCATCAAAGGAAAAAAGAATATGGAACCCTCACATCATGACTGAAAGGTGAAAGTGAGCATTCATCAGATTTGTTTCTAATCAAAACACTACTTTATTCATGTTTTATTAACATATCATTTTCAAATTGTCTTATTTGGAGAGAGCGATGAAAGAGCAGGGAGTTTCCTCTGCATCAGGGAAACAACTGGATATGAAACACTGACAATATTGCTGAAGGTCATTTTTGAAAATTGTAATGATTTTTTTCTTGCAACGATATGACAAAATTGCACCTTGAGATTGATTTTGGAACAATTGACCCTCCCGCCCACCCACACCTCAAGATGCTATGGTTGCAAAGCAACAGAAGAACCATTGATGATGGTGATGATTCACATGTATAAAGGAGGTATTGTGGGTGGAGTTAATCGCTTACGGCCATACCACCCTGAACACGCCCGATCTCGTCTGATCTCGGAAGCTAAGCAGGGTCGGGCCTGGTTAGTACTTGAATGGGAGACCGCCTGGGAATACCAGGTGCTGTAAGCTTTTTAGACTTTTCTTTGCAGAGGGCGCTGTTGCTGCTGCTTCAGAGGAGACACCTCTTGGAAAGAGCAGGAAAGACTGTTCATCAAAGGAAAAAAGAATATGGAACCCTCACATCATCACTGAAAGGTGAAAGTGAGCATTCATCAGATTTGTTTCTAATCAAAACACTACTTTATTCATGTTTTATTAACATATCATTTTCAAATTGTCTTATTTGGAGAGAGCGATGAAAGAGCAGGGAGTTTACTCTGCATCAGGGAAACAACTGGATATGAAACACTGACAATATTGCTGAAGGTCATTTTTGAAAATTGTAATGATTTTTTTCTTGCAACGATATGACAAAATTGCACCTTGAGATTGATTTTGGAACAATTGACCCTCCCGCCCACCCACACCTCAAGATGCTATGGTTGCAAAGCAACAGAAGAACCATTGATGATGGTGATGATTCACATGTATAAAGGAGGTATTGTGGGTGGAGTTAATTGCTTATGGCCATACCACCCTGAACACGGCCGATCTCGTCTGATCTCGGAAGCTAAGCAGGGTCGGGCCTGGTTAGTACTTGAATGGGAGACCGCCTGGGAATACCAGGTGCTGTAAGCTTTTTAGACTTTTCTTTGCAGAGGGCGCTGTTGCTGCTGCTTCAGAGGAGACACCTCTTGGAAAGAGCAGGAAAGACTGTTCATCAAAGGAAAAAAGAATATGGAACCCTCACATCATCACTGAAAGGTGAAAGTGAGCATTCATCAGATTTGTTTCTAATCAAAACACTACTTTATTCATGTTTTATTAACATATCATTTTCAAATGGTCTTATTTGGAGAGAGCGATGAAAGAGCAGGGAGTTTACTCTGCATCAGGGAAACAACTGGATATGAAACACTGACAATATTGCTGAAGGTCATTTTTGAAAATTGTAATGATTTTTTTCTTGCAACGATATGACAAAATTGCACCTTGAGATTGATTTTGGAACAATTGACCCTCCCGCCCACCCACACCTCAAGATGCTATGGTTGCAAAGCAACAGAAGAACCATTGATGATGGTGATGATTCACATGTATAAAGGAGGTATTGTGGGTGGAGTTAATCGCTTACGGCCATACCACCCTGAACACGCCCGATCTCGTCCGATCTCGGAAGCTAAGCAGGGTCGGGCCTGGTTAGTACTTGAATGGGAGACCGCCTGGGAATACCAGGTGCTGTAAGCTTTTTAGACTTTTCTTTGCAGAGGGCGCTGTTGCTGCTGCTTCAGAGGAGACACCTCTTGGAAAGAGCAGGAAAGACTGTTCATCAAAGGAAAAAAGAATATGGAACCCTCACATCATCACTGAAAGGTGAAAGTGAGCATTCATCAGATTTGTTTCTAATCAAAACACTACTTTATTCATGTTTTATTAACATATCATTTTCAAATTGTCTTATTTGGAGAGAGCGATGAGAGAGCAGGGAGTTTACTCTGCATCAGGGAAACAACTGGATATGAAACACTGACAATATTGCTGAAGGTCATTTTTGAAAATTGTAATGATTTTTTTCTTGCAACGATATGACAAAATTGCACCTTGAGATTGATTTTGGAACAATTGACCCTCCTGCCCAACCACACCTCAAGATGCTATGGTTGCAAAGCAACAGAAGAACCATTGATGATGGTGATGATTCACATGTATAAAGGAGGTATTGTGGGTGGAGTTAATCGCTTACGGCCATACCACCCTGAACACGCCCACTCTCGTCCGATCTCGGAAGCTAAGCAGGGTCGGGCCTGGTTAGTACTTGAATGGGAGACCGCCTGGGAATACCAGGTGCTGTAAGCTTTTTAGACTTTTCTTTGCAGAGGGCGCTGTTGCTGCTGCTTCAGAGGAGACACCTCTTGGAAAGAGCAGGAAAGACTGTTCATCAAAGGAAAAAAGAATATGGAACCCTCACATCATCACTGAAAGGTGAAAGTGAGCATTCATCAGATTTGTTTCTAATCAAAACACTACTTTATTCATGTTTTATTAACATATCATTTTCAAATTGTCTTATTTGGAGAGAGCGATGAAAGAGCAGGGAGTTTACTCTGCATCAGGGAAACAACTGGATATGAAACACTGACAATATTGCTGAAGGTCATTTTTGAAAATTGTAATGATTTTTTTCTTGCAACAATATGACAAAATTGCACCTTGAGATTGATTTTGGAACAATTGACACTCCCGCCCACCCACACCTCAAGATGCTATGGTTGCAAAGCAACAGAAGAACCATTGATGATGGTGATGATTCACATGTATAAAGGAGGTATTGTGGGTGGAGTTAATCGCTTACGGCCATACCACCCTGAACACGCCCGATCTCGTCCGATCTCGGAAGCTAAGCAGGGTCGGGCCTGGTTAGTACTTGAATGGGAGACCGCCTGGGAATACCAGGTGCTGTAAGCTTTTTAGACTTTTCTTTGCAGAGGGCGCTGTTGCTGCTGCTTCAGAGGAGACACCTCTTGGAAAGAGCAGGAAAGACTGTTCATCAAAGGAAAAAAGAATATGGAACCCTCACATCATCACTGAAAGGTGAAAGTGAGCATTCATCAGATTTGTTTCTAATCAAAACACTACTTTATTCATGTTTTATTAACATATCATTTTCAAATGGTCTTATTTGGAGAGAGCGATGAAAGAGCAGGGAGTTTACTCTGCATCAGGGAAACAACTGGATATGAAACACTGACAATATTGCTGAATGTCATTTTTGAAAATTGTAATGATTTTTTTCTTGCAACGATATGACAAAATTGCACCTTGAGATTGATTTTGGAACAATTGACCCTCCCGCCCACCCACACCTCAAGATGCTATGGTTGCAAAGCAACAGAAGAACCATTGATGATGGTGATGATTCACATGTATAAAGGAGGTATTGTGGGTGGAGTTAATCACTTAAGGCCATACCACCCTGAACAAGCCCGATCTTGTCCGATCTCGGAAGCTAAGCAGGGTCGGGCCTGGTTAGTACTTGAATCGGAGACCGCCTGGGAATACCAGGTGCTGTAAGCTTTTTAGACTTTTCTTTGCAGAGGGCGCTGTTGCTGCTGCTTCAGAGGAGACACCTCTTGGAAAGAGCAGGAAAGACTGTTCATCAAAGGAAAAAAGAATATGGAACCCTCACATCATCACTGAAAGGTGAAAGTGAGCATTCATCAGATTTGTTTCTAATCAAAACACTACTTTATTCATGTTTTATTAACATATCATTTTCAAATTGTCTTATTTGGAGAGAGCGATGAAAGAGCAGGGAGTTTACTCTGCATCAGGGAAACAACTGGATATGAAACACTGACAATATTGCTGAAGGTCATTTTTGAAAATTGTAATGATTTTTTTCTTGCAACGATATGACAAAATTGCACCTTGAGATTGATTTTGGAACAATTGACCCCCCCAACCCACCCACACATCAAGATTCTATGGTTGCAAAGCAACAGAAGAACCATTGATGATGGTGATGATTCACATGTATAAAGGAGGTATTGTGGGTGGAGTTAATCGCTTACGGCCATACCACCCTGAACACGCCCTTGAACGCACCACGGAGTGACGACATCAACCAGCGACCCGGAAGCAAGCCACCACGGGTGGCTGCGGAGGAACTATTTTTCTTTTTTTTTCTCTCTCTTTTCCAGCTTTTCTTGTTCTCTCTCTACATTCCCTATTTTTCTACCTCATATATGTAAATCCAACCGGACATTAGTGTTGTGATTGTCTTGTTGTGTGTATGTGTGTGTCCCCCGCGGCAGTGACGCACTGTTAGGGGGAATCGTAGCCTGCTAGGAAGTGCTCCCGAGACAATGGCAGAGACAAGCACGGAGCGGCGGAGTTTAACCGCTGACACCCACGGAGGTGACAGCGGTGGAGAGACGGAGCTGACGCAGGGTAAGTGCTGCAAAATAAATGAGAGGAACGACAGGGAGCAGACAGTGATGGTAGAGATGGAGGGCGAGGACACGGCTATGGAGCTGATGCGTTGCGTACGCGAGCTGTGTGGAGGGCTACTGGCGTGCAGACAGATAACCGAAAAAAAATATGAAATGACGATGAGCCATCCGAAAGGAAAGGACAGGCTCATGGAAGGATTTAAGATTGGGGAGAATCGGGTGCACGTCAGAGAGCTAATAAATGACGAGCTAGTAGTGTCTTTCATGAATCTGCCATTTTATATTGAGGACAGGGAGATACTGGCAAAGCTACAACTCTGGGGAGTATCAGCAGTATCTCCCATTAAAAGAAGGATGTGGCCAGGGACAAATGTAGCTGATGGGACAAGGTTCCTGAAAGTAAAATTTAATAATGAAATACAATCACTGCCGTATTCTGCTAGATTTGACACAGCGCTGGGAGCTGAGTACTTCAGGGTGCTGCATGATAAGCAGGTGAAGGTGTGCAGGTTGTGCATTAAACCAGGGCACATAATGAGAGAGTGCCCTGAATTTCACTGCAACAGATGTGGAGTGCAGGGTCATTATGCAAGGGAATGCACGCAGGGGAAGAAGAGATGTGATCTATGCCAGAACCTTATGAGTGAATGCAGATGCAATAAGAGTGAGGCAGAAGACGACACAAATGAGAGTGGACAAGAAAGTGAGAGCGGAGGCAGTGAGGAGGGGGAGGCAGAGTATATGGAAAGTGAGGAGGAGGGAGTCAGAAAAGAAATGGAGGAGACAGAGAAAGAGGATGCAGGCAAGCAGGAAGGAGAGAGGCCGACAGAGGAGACGGAAGGCGGAAAGAAAGATGGAGCGAACCGGAAGGAAAGGAAGGAGAGAACGAAAGGAAACAACGAGGAGGAGGATGCGGGAAGGAGGAGAGGAGCGCTGGCGCGTGAGGTGAGGACAGAAGGGACGGCAGACAGGAGGAGTGACGGGGTGGAGAAGAAAGGTCCCAAAACGAAGGAGACGAGAGGGCCAGAGAAGGGGGCGACTGTCGAAAGACAAGACGGAAAGGAGGAAGCAGGCCCGGGGAGAACGCGACGAGAGGATGACACAGGAAGGACGGAGAATGCACTGAGTGGAGCTAAGCCCACAGAGACTGCAGAGGAGACTACCACACCACAGACGGTAGGATCCGAAACAGACATGGATATAGAGGAACAAATGAAACAACTAAGAAAAAGACAGAATACTAAGAGGCATACGAGGAATAATAAGAAAAGTAAAACTAAGGAAATAACAAAATGAAAGTAAAAATAATAATAATGTTAACAATAATTTCAATAAATGCAAGGGGGCTAAAGAACAAAAACAAAAGACATCAGATATATGGGAAGAGTAATTATGACATAATATGCTTACAGGAAACACACTGGAATGAGAGATGTATGAAAGAGGTGGAGGATGAATGGAGGGGAGAAGTATTTGCAAATAATGGAGATGGGAATGCGAGGGGTGTAGCAATATTAACAAAAAAAGGAGTGATAGGGAATGTAAGAAGGTGTGAAGATGAGGGAGATGGGAGGATGATAGGGATCAAATTTGAATATAAGAATGAGGAAATGAAGCTGGTAAATGTGTATATGCCGAATGAGGAGAAAGAAAGAAAGGTGATGATTGAAAAGATGGGAACGATGTGTGATGACAACTGCATGATTGTGGGGGACTTCAATGTGTGGTGTGAGAAACTGGACGTGTCAACAAACATGCACTTTAAAAATGACACAACAAGAGAGGTATTAAAAAAATTAAAAAGTATGAAAGGACTGAGTGACGTATGGAGAGAAAGAAATCCAGAGAGGAGAGCGTTCTCAAGAACACAACTGGTAAAAGGGGAATTAAAACAGAGTAGGATAGATTTAGTATTAAGCACAAAAAGCATAGCAGAAAGGATAAAAGAAATAGAATATAGAACCACAACGTATAGTGATCATAAGGAGTTAAAATTTACAATAGGGGGGGGGACAAAGAGAAGAGGAGGGGGACTGTGGTGCATGAATGGGGAGTTGCTGAGAGATGAAAAATATAAAAAAGAAGTGAGAGAATACATAAGGTGGGAGAAGGATGACAGGATGTATGAGGAAGATATAGGGAGGTGGTGGGAAGGGGTAAAAGAGGGAGTACGGACCATGAGCATAAAACACAGTAGGAAGAGGGGGAAAACACAGAGAGAGAAGGAAAAAAAGTTAAAAGAGGAGTTGAGAGAAGAGGAAAAGAAAGCTGAGGAGGATGGCAAGTATGATTTGGGGGAATATATAAAGAAGAAAGATGAACTGAAAGAGATAGAACAGGGAAAGTGCAAGGGAGCAATAATTAGAAGTAAGGCAAGAGATGTAGTAGAGGGGGAAAAATGTACAGGTTATTTCTTAGGGCTAGAGAAGGTAAGGCAAAAGAATAATTATTTTGAGCAAGTGGAGGGAAAGAGAGGGGAAAGAATAACTGACTTTGTAGGGATAGTGGAAAGAGTAGGAGAATTCTATAGGGAGTTATTTAAGAAAGAAGAAGTAGATGAGGAGAGTAGCAGGCAGGTGATAGAAAAGATGGAAGCTAGGCTGAGTGATGAGGATAGAGAAGGATGTGAAGGAGAGATAACTAAAGGAGAGATAGGGAAAGCAATAGATGAGTTAGGCAGGAATAAAAGTCCAGGGATAGATGGGATAATAGGAGAGTTTTATATAGAGTTTAAGGAAGAATTAGTGCCAGTGTTAGATAGATTATTTAGGTATATAGAAGAGAAGGGAGAGATGCCACACAGCATGACAATAGGGCTAGTTAGTATAATTTACAAAAAAGGGAGCAGGGACAAATTAGAAAACTACAGACCACTCACAATGTTAAATGGTGATTATAAAATACTAGCAAAGGTGTTAGCAAATAGGATAAAGGGGGTTATAGGGACGGTGGTGGGAAGCACACAAGCATATAGCATACCAGGAAGAGACATAGCCGACACAATAAGCAGTATTAGGGACACCATCACACACATGAAGGGGAACAAAATAGGGATAGTAGCGAGTTTGGATCTGAATAAAGCATTTGATAGAGTAGATCATGGGTATTTATATAAGGTATTAGATAAAGTGGGTTTTGGAAATAGGATGATAGGATGGATAAGGAGGATGTATGAAAGAGCAGCGAGTAAGATAAAAATAAATGGGATAGTGACAGAGGAGTTTAGATTAGAGAGATCAGTTAGACAGGGATGTCCGCTATCGGCTCTGCTGTACGCCTTGTCAGCAGAGCCGCTAGCGGCACTAATATTGCAAAATAGAGGGATTAAGGGCATAGAACTACCGGGTGGACAGATGAGCACGCTATATCAATATGCAGACGACACAACAGTGACAGTTAGGGACAAAGAAAGTGTAGTAGAGGTTTTAAAAAGTGTAGAGCAGTATGGTAGGGCATCAGGAGCAAAAGTAAACATAGAGAAATCAGAGATAATGTACATAGGGGAGAACAGAGAAGAGAGGGAGGAGATCAGAATGAAGGAAAACAAAGGGTATATGAAGGTGTTAGGTGTAAATTTAGGGATAGAAGAGAAAGAAGGGAGAGATAGGCAGTATGAGGGGATAGTGAATAGGATTAGAAAGACGTTAGGGTTTTGGAAGAGAAGAGGATTGAAGCTAAAAGGGAAGGTAATTGTAGTAAATTGTTTAATAATGAGCAAGCTGGTGTATGTGATGAATGTGATGGATGTGCCTGAGAAAGTGATGAAAGAAGTGGGAGGGATGGTGAGTGACTTTTTGTGGGATGGGAAGGGGGTTAGAATAGCAAGGGAAGTACTAGAAAACGAGTATGAAGACGGGGGACTGAAACTGGTTAACTTAGAGAGAAAAAAAAAAGCACTGAGGGTGAAAATGATGGTGAGATACTTAAAGAATAAAAGTGATCAGGTGTGGAAGGTGTGTTTAACAGAAGCTATCAACAAAACTGGAGGGTGTGGTGAGAGTGGAGTGTATATGAAAATGAAAAAAGGGATGTTAGATGGAGTGACTGATTATTACAAAGAGATGCTGGGAGCGTGGGGAGAGTTTCTGAGTTTCGTGAAGTATGAATGCAAAAATGTAAAGCAGGTATGGGAGCAGCCAGCGTTTTTAAATCCAAAAATCACAGTGGAGGGGGAGACCATCTTTAACAGGGTAATATGGAGAGCAGGGATAAGGAAGGTGAGGGACATGGTGTACGAGTACACACCGGGTTTTATGAGGGCACAGGTGATTGTAGATGAGGTCAGGGGGAATGGGGATGAAATATGGCCGGGTACAGCTGAAGGGGTCATAGAAAAAATAAAAAAAGCAATGCCCAAAGAATGGATGGAAATGATTGAGAGAGAGAACGTGAACGGAGGAGAAGATGAAATAGATATGTATGTAGGGGAAGGGGAGTGCAAGTTGAGTCTGAAGGATGTAAAAACAAGGATGATATATGAATGTATGAGGGAGAAAGAACTGAGGAGGCCGGCTGCAGAGAAAGTGTGGGTCAAAGTAATGAATAACATGGATGCAAAGCAAATATGGACCAATCTGAGAGTGAAGTGGAACACGACTGAATGTGAACACTTTGACTACATGCTAAGGCACAACAGGATATACAACAACCTGATAAAGAGCAAGTTTGACCGGGAGGTGGGAAAGGAATGTGACGTATGTGAAGTGGGAGTGGAGACATGTATGCATGAGTTTGTTGAATGTGGGGAACTAAGGGTGTACTTTGGGAAAATAAGGGAGTTAATAAATAGGTGCTGGGAGGGAGACTTTGTGGGGAGGAGCGAATGGAAGAAGCTGTGGTTGTTTGGCGTGGTGGAGAGAAAGAGAGGATGCAATGTAAATCTGTTAAACTATGTCCTGAGCCACGCACGATATGCAGTGAAACTAAGGAGAAACACTGCGCAGTATGAAAGGAGAAAATGTGATGTGTGGAATGTTTTTAAAAATTTGACAGAAAGGGATGTGAAAGTGATGCACAGCTACATTGGGAAAGACGACTTTCAGAAAGGGTTTGTGGACGGGAGCACCTTCATAGAAATAACGAATGGAGATGTGAATGAGGTGAGAATGGATTTTGGTTAAGATTTATTTTGGGGCTTTTTGTTTTTGGTTGGTTTTATTGTTTTTATTGATTTGTGTGTTTCCTGTATCGAGTGATGTATACATGTTAAAAGTTAAGACCTGACAGAGGCAAACATGTAAAGGAATGATGTAAAAAACAAATGTATGTAAAAAAAATGTAAATTCAATCTATTTTTGATAATAAAAGAAAAAAAAACAAAAAAAAAAACACGCCCGATCTCGTCCGATCTCGGAAGCTAAGCAGGGTCGGGCCTGGTTAGTACTTGAATGGGAGACCGCCTGGGAATACCAGGTGCTGTAAGCTTTTTAGACTTTTCTTTGCAGAGGGCGCTGTTGCTGCTGCTTCAGAGGAGACACCTCTTGGAAAGAGCAGGAAAGACTGTTCATCAAAGGAAAAAAGAATATGGAACCCTCACATCATCACTGAAAGGTGAAAGTGAGCATTCATCAGATTTGCTTCTAATCAAAACACTACTTTATTCATGTTTTATTAACATATCATTTTCAAATTGTCTTATTTGGAGAGAGCGATGAGAGAGCAGGGAGTTTACTCTGCATCAGGGAAACAACTGGATATGAAACACTGACAATATTGCTGAAGGTCATTTTTGAAAATTGTAATGATTTTTTTCTTGCAACGATATGACAAAATTGCACCTTGAGATTGATTTTGGAACAATTGACCCTCCCGCCCAACCACACCTCAAGATGCTATGGTTGCAAAGCAACAGAAGAACCATTGATGATGGTGATGATTCACATGTATAAAGGAGGTATTGTGGGTGGAGTTAATCGCTTACGGCCATACCACCCTGAACACGCCCAATCTCGTCCGATCTCGGAAGCTAAGCAGGGTCGGGCCTGGTTAGTACTTTAATGGGAGACCGCCTGGGAATACCAGGTGCTGTAAGCTTTTTAGACTTTTCTTTGCAGAGGGCGCTGTTGCTGCTGCTTCAGAGGAGACACCTCTTGGAAAGAGCAGGAAAGACTGTTCATCAAAGGAAAAAAGAATATGGAACCCTCACATCATCACTGAAAGGTGAAAGTGAGCATTCATCAGATTTGTTTCTAATCAAAACACTACTTTATTCATGTTTTATTAACATATCATTTTCAAATTGTCTTATTTGGAGAGAGCGATGAAAGAGCAGGGAGTTTACTCTGCATCAGGGAAACAACTGGATATGAAACACTGACAATATTGCTGAAGGTCATTTTTGAAAATTGTAATGATTTTTTTCTTGCAACGATATGACAAAATTGCACCTTGAGATTGATTTTGGAACAATTGACACTCCCGCCCACCCACACCTCAAGATGCTATGGTTGCAAAGCAACAGAAGAACCATTGATGATGGTGATGATTCACATGTATAAAGGAGGTATTGTGGGTGGAGTTAATCGCTTACGGCCATACCACCCTGAACACCCCCGATCTCGTCCGATCTCGGAAGCTAAGCAGGGTCGGGCCTGGTTAGTACTTGAATGGGAGACCGCCTGGGAATACCAGGTGCTGTAAGCTTTTTAGACTTTTCTTTGCAGAGGGCGCTGTTGCTGCTGCTTCAGAGGAGACACCTCTTGGAAAGAGCAGGAAAGACTGTTCATCAAAGGAAAAAAGAATATGGAACCCTCACATCATCACTGAAAGGTGAAAGTGAGCATTCATCAGATTTGTTTCTAATCAAAACACTACTTTATTCATGTTTTATTAACATATCATTTTCAAATGGTCTTATTTGGAGAGAGCGATGAAAGAGCAGGGAGTTTACTCTGCATCAGGGAAACAACTGGATATGAAACACTGACAATATTGCTGAAGGTCATTTTTGAAAATTGTAATGATTTTTTTTCTTGCAACGATATGACAAAATTGCACCTTGAGATTGATTTTGGAACAATTGACCCTCCCGCCCACCCACACCTCAAGATGCTATGGTTGCAAAGCAACAGAAGAACCATTGATGATGGTGATGATTCACATGTATAAAGGAGGTATTGTGGGTGGAGTTAATCACTTAAGGCCATACCACCCTGAACAAGCCCGATCTTGTCCGATCTCGGAAGCTAAGCAGGGTCGGGCCTGGTTAGTACTTGAATCGGAGACCGCCTGGGAATACCAGGTGCTGTAAGCTTTTTAGACTTTTCTTTGCAGAGGGCGCTGTTGCTGCTGCTTCAGAGGAGACACCTCTTGGAAAGAGCAGGAAAGACTGTTCATCAAAGGAAAAAAGAATATGGAACCCTCACATCATCACTGAAAGGTGAAAGTGAGCATTCATCAGATTTGTTTCTAATCAAAACACTACTTTATTCATGTTTTATTAACATATCATTTTCAAATTGTCTTATTTGGAGAGAGCGATGAAAGAGCAGGGAGTTTACTCTGCATCAGGGAAACAACTGGATATGAAACACTGACAATATTGCTGAAGGTCATTTTTGAAAATTGTAATGATTTTTTTCTTGCAACGATATGACAAAATTGCACCTTGAGATTGATTTTGGAACAATTGACCCCCCCAACCCACCCACACATCAAGATTCTATGGTTGCAAAGCAACAGAAGAACCATTGATGATGGTGATGATTCACATGTATAAAGGAGGTATTGTGGGTGGAGTTAATCGCTTACGGCCATACCACCCTGAACACGCCCGATCTCGTCCGATCTCGGAAGCTAAGCAGGGTCGGGCCTGGTTAGTACTTGAATGGGAGACCGCCTGGGAATACCAGGTGCTGTAAGCTTTTTAGACTTTTCTTTGCAGAGGGCGCTGTTGCTGCTGCTTCAGAGGAGACACCTCTTGGAAAGAGCAGGAAAGACTGTTCATCAAAGGAAAAAAGAATATGGAACCCTCACATCATCACTGAAAGGTGAAAGTGAGCATTCATCAGATTTGTTTCTAATCAAAACACTACTTTATTCATGTTTTATTAACATATCATTTTCAAATGGTCTTATTTGGAGAGAGCGATGAAAGAGCAGGGAGTTTACTCTGCATCAGGGAAACAACTGGATATGAAACACTGACAATATTGCTGAAGGTCATTTTTGAAAATTGTAATGATTTTTTTCTTGCAACGATATGACAAAATTGCACCTTGAGATTGATTTTGGAACAATTGACACTCCCGCCCACCCACACCTCAAGATGCTATGGTTGCAAAGCAACAGAAGAACCATTGATGATGGTGATGATTCACATGTATAAAGGAGGTATTGTGGGTGGAGTTAATCGCTTACGGCCATACCACCCTGAACACGCCCGATCTCGTCCGATCTCGGAAGCTAAGCAGGGTCGGGCCTGGTTAGTACTTGAATCGGAGACCGCCTGGGAATACCAGGTGCTGTAAGCTTTTTAGACTTTTCTTTGCAGAGGGCGCTGTTGCTGCTGCTTCAGAGGAGACACCTCTTGGAAAGAGCAGGAAAGACTGTTCATCAAAGGAAAAAAGAATATGGAACCCTCACATCATCACTGAAAGGTGAGAGTGAGCATTCATCAGATTTGTTTCTAATCAAAACACTACTTTATTCATGTTTTATTAACATATCATTTTCAAATGGTCTTATTTGGAGAGAGCGATGAAAGAGCAGGGAGTTTACTCTGCATCAGGGAAACAACTGGATATGAAACACTGACAATATTGCTGAAGGTCATTTTTGAAAATTGTAATGATTTTTTTCTTGCAACGATATGACAAAATTGCACCTTGAGATTGATTTTGGAACAATTGACACTCCCGCCCACCCACACCTCAAGATGCTATGGTTGCAAAGCAACAGAAGAACCATTGATGATGGTGATGATTCACATGTATAAAGGAGGTATTGTGGGTGGAGTTAATCGCTTACGGCCATACCACCCTGAACACGCCCGATCTCGTCCGATCTCGGAAGCTAAGCAGGGTCGGGCCTGGTTAGTACTTGAATGGAAGACCGCCTGGGAATACCAGGTGCTGTAAGCTTTTTAGACTTTTCTTTGCAGAGGGCGCTGTTGCTGCTGCTTCAGAGGAGACACCTCTTGGAAAGAGCAGGAAAGACTGTTCATCAAAGGAAAAAAGAATATGGAACCCTCACATCATCACTGAAAGGTGAAAGTGAGCATTCATCAGATTTGTTTCTAATCAAAACACTACTTTATTCATGTTTTATTAACATATCATTTTCAAATGGTCTTATTTGGAGAGAGCGATGAAAGAGCAGGGAGTTTACTCTGCATCAGGGAAACAACTGGATATGAAACACTGACAATATTGCTGAAGGTCATTTTTGAAAATTGTAATGATTTTTTTCTTGCAACGATATGACAAAATTGCACCTTGGGATTGATTTTGGAACAATTGACCCTCCCGCCCACCCACACCTCAAGATGCTATGGTTGCAAAGCAACAGAAGAACCATTGATGATGGTGATGATTCACATGTATAAAGGAGGTATTGTGGGTGGAGTTAATCACTTAAGGCCATACCACCCTGAACAAGCCCGATCTTGTCCGATCTCGGAAGCTAAGCAGGGTCGGGCCTGGTTAGTACTTGAACCGGAGACCGCCTGGGAATACCAGGTGCTGTAAGCTTTTTAGACTTTTCTTTGCAGAGGGCGCTGTTGCTGCTGCTTCAGAGGAGACACCTCTTGGAAAGAGCAGGAAAGACTGTTCATCAAAGGAAAAAAGAATATGGAACCCTCACATCATCACTGAAAGGTGAGAGTGAGCATTCATCAGATTTGTTTCTAATCAAAACACTACTTTATTCATGTTTTATTAACATATCATTTTCAAATTGTCTTATTTGGAGAGAGCGATGAAAGAGCAGGGAGTTTACTCTGCATCAGGGAAACAACTGGATATGAAACACTGACAATATTGCTGAAGGTCATTTTTGAAAATTGTAATGATTTTTTTCTTGCAACGATATGACAAAATTGCACCTTGAGATTGATTTTGGAACAATTGACACTCCCGCCCACCCACACCTCAAGATGCTATGGTTGCAAAGCAACAGAAGAACCATTGATGATGGTGATGATTCACATGTATAAAGGAGGTATTGTGGGTGGAGTTAATCGCTTACGGCCATACCACCCTGAACACGCCCGATCTCGTCCGATCTCGGAAGCTAAGCAGGGTCGGGCCTGGTTAGTACTTGAATGGAAGACCGCCTGGGAATACCAGGTGCTGTAAGCTTTTTAGACTTTTCTTTGCAGAGGGCGCTGTTGCTGCTGCTTCAGAGGAGACACCTCTTGGAAAGAGCAGGAAAGACTGTTCATCAAAGGAAAAAAGAATATGGAACCCTCACATCATCACTGAAAGGTGAAAGTGAGCATTCATCAGATTTGTTTCTAATCAAAACACTACTTTATTCATGTTTTATTAACATATCATTTTCAAATGGTCTTATTTGGAGAGAGCGATGAAAGAGCAGGGAGTTTACTCTGCATCAGGGAAACAACTGGATATGAAACACTGACAATATTGCTGAAGGTCATTTTTGAAAATTGTAATGATTTTTTTCTTGCAACGATATGACAAAATTGCACCTTGAGATTGATTTTGGAACAATTGACCCCCCCAACCCACCCACACATCAAGATGCTATGGTTGCAAAGCAACAGAAGAACCATTGATGATGGTGATGATTCACATGTATAAAGGAGGTATTGTGGGTGGAGTTAATCGCTTACGGCCATACCACCCTGAACACGCCCGATCTCGTCCGATCTCGGAAGCTAAGCAGGGTCGGGCCTGGTTAGTACTTGAATCGGAGACCGCCTGGGAATACCAGGTGCTGTAAGCTTTTTAGACTTTTCTTTGCAGAGGGCGCTGTTGCTGCTGCTTCAGAGGAGACACCTCTTGGAAAGAGCAGGAAAGACTGTTCATCAAAGGAAAAAAGAATATGGAACCCTCACATCATCACTGAAAGGTGAGAGTGAGCATTCATCAGATTTGTTTCTAATCAAAACACTACTTTATTCATGTTTTATTAACATATCATTTTCAAATGGTCTTATTTGGAGAGAGCGATGAAAGAGCAGGGAGTTTACTCTGCATCAGGGAAACAACTGGATATGAAACACTGACAATATTGCTGAAGGTCATTTTTGAAAATTGTAATGATTTTTTTCTTGCAACGATATGACAAAATTGCACCTTGAGATTGATTTTGGAACAATTGACACTCCCGCCCACCCACACCTCAAGATGCTATGGTTGCAAAGCAACAGAAGAACCATTGATGATGGTGATGATTCACATGTATAAAGGAGGTATTGTGGGTGGAGTTAATCGCTTACGGCCATACCACCCTGAACACGCCCGATCTCGTCCGATCTCGGAAGCTAAGCAGGGTCGGGCCTGGTTAGTACTTGAATGGAAGACCGCCTGGGAATACCAGGTGCTGTAAGCTTTTTAGACTTTTCTTTGCAGAGGGCGCTGTTGCTGCTGCTTCAGAGGAGACACCTCTTGGAAAGAGCAGGAAAGACTGTTCATCAAAGGAAAAAAGAATATGGAACCCTCACATCATCACTGAAAGGTGAAAGTGAGCATTCATCAGATTTGTTTCTAATCAAAACACTACTTTATTCATGTTTTATTAACATATCATTTTCAAATGGTCTTATTTGGAGAGAGCGATGAAAGAGCAGGGAGTTTACTCTGCATCAGGGAAACAACTGGATATGAAACACTGACAATATTGCTGAAGGTCATTTTTGAAAATTGTAATGATTTTTTTCTTGCAACGATATGACAAAATTGCACCTTGGGATTGATTTTGGAACAATTGACCCTCCCGCCCACCCACACCTCAAGATGCTATGGTTGCAAAGCAACAGAAGAACCATTGATGATGGTGATGATTCACATGTATAAAGGAGGTATTGTGGGTGGAGTTAATCACTTAAGGCCATACCACCCTGAACAAGCCCGATCTTGTCCGATCTCGGAAGCTAAGCAGGGTCGGGCCTGGTTAGTACTTGAACCGGAGACCGCCTGGGAATACCAGGTGCTGTAAGCTTTTTAGACTTTTCTTTGCAGAGGGCGCTGTTGCTGCTGCTTCAGAGGAGACACCTCTTGGAAAGAGCAGGAAAGACTGTTCATCAAAGGAAAAAAGAATATGGAACCCTCACATCATCACTGAAAGGTGAGAGTGAGCATTCATCAGATTTGTTTCTAATCAAAACACTACTTTATTCATGTTTTATTAACATATCATTTTCAAATTGTCTTATTTGGAGAGAGCGATGAAAGAGCAGGGAGTTTACTCTGCATCAGGGAAACAACTGGATATGAAACACTGACAATATTGCTGAAGGTCATTTTTGAAAATTGTAATGATTTTTTTCTTGCAACGATATGACAAAATTGCACCTTGAGATTGATTTTGGAACAATTGACACTCCCGCCCACCCACACCTCAAGATGCTATGGTTGCAAAGCAACAGAAGAACCATTGATGATGGTGATGATTCACATGTATAAAGGAGGTATTGTGGGTGGAGTTAATCGCTTACGGCCATACCACCCTGAACACGCCCGATCTCGTCCGATCTCGGAAGCTAAGCAGGGTCGGGCCTGGTTAGTACTTGAATGGAAGACCGCCTGGGAATACCAGGTGCTGTAAGCTTTTTAGACTTTTCTTTGCAGAGGGCGCTGTTGCTGCTGCTTCAGAGGAGACACCTCTTGGAAAGAGCAGGAAAGACTGTTCATCAAAGGAAAAAAGAATATGGAACCCTCACATCATCACTGAAAGGTGAAAGTGAGCATTCATCAGATTTGTTTCTAATCAAAACACTACTTTATTCATGTTTTATTAACATATCATTTTCAAATGGTCTTATTTGGAGAGAGCGATGAAAGAGCAGGGAGTTTACTCTGCATCAGGGAAACAACTGGATATGAAACACTGACAATATTGCTGAAGGTCATTTTTGAAAATTGTAATGATTTTTTTCTTGCAACGATATGACAAAATTGCACCTTGAGATTGATTTTGGAACAATTGACCCTCCCGCCCACCCACACCTCAAGATGCTATGGTTGCAAAGCAAC
Source organism: Paralichthys olivaceus (assembly GCF_024713975.1). Classification (NCBI taxonomy): domain Eukaryota; kingdom Metazoa; phylum Chordata; class Actinopteri; order Pleuronectiformes; family Paralichthyidae; genus Paralichthys; species Paralichthys olivaceus. The sequence continues at coordinate 21,636,428 of NC_091097.1, read as the reverse complement.
AGAAGAACCATTGATGATGGTGATGATTCACATGTATAAAGGAGGTATTGTGGGTGGAGTTAATCGCTTACGGCCATACCACCCTGAACACGCCCTTGAACGCACCACGGAGTGACGACATCAACCAGCGACCCGGAAGCAAGCCACCACGGGTGGCTGCGGAGGAACTATTTTTCTTTTTTTTTTCTCTCTCTTTTCCAGCTTTTCTTGTTCTCTCTCTACATTCCCTATTTTTCTACCTCATATATGTAAATCCAACCGGACATTAGTGTTGTGATTGTCTTGTTGTGTGTATGTGTGTGTCCCCCGCGGCAGTGACGCACTGTGAGGGGGAATCGTAGCCTGCTAGGAAGTGCTCCCGAGACAATGGCAGAGACAAGCACGGAGCGGCGGAGTTTAACCGCTGACACCCACGGAGGTGACAGCGGTGGAGAGACGGAGCTGACGCAGGGTAAGTGCTGCAAAACAAATGAGAGGAACGACAGGGAGCAGACAGTGATGGTAGAGATGGAGGGCGAGGACACGGCTATGGAGCTGATGCGTTGCGTACGCGAGCTGTGTGGAGGGCTACTGGCATGCAGACAGATAACCGAAAAAAAATATGAAATGACGATGAGCCATCCGAAAGGAAAGGACAGGCTCATGGAAGGATTTAAGATTGGGGAGAATCGGGTGCACGTCAGAGAGCTAATAAATGACGAGCTAGTAGTGTCTTTCATGAATCTGCCATTTTATATTGAGGACAGGGAGATACTGGCAAAACTACAACTCTGGGGAGTATCAGCAGTATCTCCCATTAAAAGAAGGAGGTGGCCAGGGACAAATGTAGCTGATGGGACAAGGTTCCTGAAAGTAAAATTTAATAATGAAATACAATCACTGCCGTATTCCGCTAGATTTGACACAGCGCTGGGAGCTGAGTACTTCAGGGTGCTGCATGATAAGCAGGTGAAGGTGTGCAGGTTGTGCATTAAACCAGGGCACATAATGAGAGAGTGCCCTGAATTTCACTGCAACAGATGTGGAGTGCAGGGTCATTATGCAAGGGAATGCACGCAGGGGAAGAAGAGATGTGATCTATGCCAGAACCTTATGAGTGAATGCAGATGCAATAAGAGTGAGGCAGAAGACGACACAAATGAGAGTGGACAAGAAAGTGAGAGCGGAGGCAGTGAGGAGGGGGAGGCAGAGTATATGGAAAGTGAGGAGGAGGGAGTCAGAAAAGAAATGGAGGAGACAGAGAAAGAGGATGCAGGCAAGCAGGAAGGAGAGAGGCCGACAGAGGAGACGGAAGGCGGAAAGAAAGATGGAGCGAACCGGAAGGAAAGGAAGGAGAGAACGAAAGGAAACAACGAGGAGGAGGATGCGGGAAGGAGGAGAGGAGCGCTGGCGCGTGAGGTGAGGACAGAAGGGACGGCAGACAGGAGGAGTGACGGGGTGGAGAAGAAAGGTCCCAAAACGAAGGAGACGAGAGGGCCAGAGAAGGGGGCGACTGTCGAAAGACAAGACGGAAAGGAGGAAGCAGGCCCGGGGAGAACGCGACGAGAGGATGACACAGGAAGGACGGAGAATGCACTGAGTGGAGCTAAGCCCACAGAGACTGCAGAGGAGACTACCACACCACAGACGGTAGGATCCGAAACAGACATGGATATAGAGGAACAAATGAAACAACTAAGAAAAAGACAGAATACTAAGAGGCATACGAGGAATAATAAGAAAAGTAAAACTAAGGAAATAACAAAATGAAAGTAAAAATAATAATAATGTTAACAATAATTTCAATAAATGCAAGGGGGCTAAAGAACAAAAACAAAAGACATCAGATATATGGGAAGAGTAATTATGACATAATATGCTTACAGGAAACACACTGGAATGAGAGATGTATGAAAGAGGTGGAGGATGAATGGAGGGGAGAAGTATTTGCAAATAATGGAGATGGGAATGCGAGGGGTGTAGCAATATTAACAAAAAAAGGATTGATAGGGAATGTAAGAAGGTGTGAAGATGAGGGAGATGGGAGGATGATAGGGATCAAATTTGAATATAAGAATGAGGAAATGAAGCTGGTAAATGTGTATATGCCGAATGAGGAGAAAGAAAGAAAGGTGATGATTGAAAAGATGGGAACGATGTGTGATGACAACTGCATGATTGTGGGGGACTTCAATGTGTGGTGTGAGAAACTGGACGTGTCAACAAACATGCACTTTAAAAATGACACAACAAGAGAGGTATTAAAAAAATTAAAAAGTATGAAAGGACTGAGGGACGTATGGAGAGAAAGAAATCCAGAGAGGAGAGCGTTCTCAAGAACACAACTGGTAAAAGGGGAATTAAAACAGAGTAGGATAGATTTAGTATTAAGCACAAAAAGCATAGCAGAAAGGATAAAAGAAATAGAATATAGAACCACAACGTATAGTGATCATAAGGAGTTAAAATTTACAATAGGGGGGGGGACAAAGAGAAGAGGAGGGGGACTGTGGTGCATGAATGGGGAGTTGCTGAGAGATGAAAAATATAAAAAAGAAGTGAGAGAATACATAAGGTGGGAGAAGGATGACAGGATGTATGAGGAAGATATAGGGAGGTGGTGGGAAGGGGTAAAAGAGGGAGTACGGACCATGAGCATAAAACACAGTAGGAAGAGGGGGAAAACACAGAGAGAGAAGGAAAAAAAGTTAAAAGAGGAGTTGAGAGAAGAGGAAAAGAAAGCTGAGGAGGATGGCAAGTATGATTTGGGGGAATATATAAAGAAGAAAGATGAACTGAAAGAGATAGAACAGGGAAAGTGCAAGGGAGCAATAATTAGAAGTAAGGCAAGAGATGTAGTAGAGGGGGAAAAATGTACAGGATATTTCTTAGGGCTAGAGAAGGTAAGGCAAAAGAATAATTATTTTGAGCAAGTGGAGGGAAAGAGAGGGGAAAGAATAACTGACTTTGTAGGGATAGTGGAAAGAGTAGGAGAATTCTATAGGGAGTTATTTAAGAAAGAAGAAGTAGATGAGGAGAGTAGCAGGCAGGTGATAGAAAAGATGGAAGCTAGGCTGAGTGATGAGGATAGAGAAGGATGTGAAGGAGAGATAACTAAAGGAGAGATAGGGAAAGCAATAGATGAGTTAGGCAGGAATAAAAGTCCAGGGATAGATGGGATAATAGGAGAGTTTTATATAGAGTTTAAGGAAGAATTAGTGCCAGTGTTAGATAGATTATTTAGGTATATAGAAGAGAAGGGAGAGATGCCACACAGCATGACAATAGGGCTAGTTAGTATAATTTACAAAAAAGGGAGCAGGGACAAATTAGAAAATTACAGACCACTCACAATGTTAAATGGTGATTATAAAATACTAGCAAAGGTGTTAGCAAATAGGATAAAGGGGGTTATAGGGACGGTGGTGGGAAGCACACAAGCATATAGCATACCAGGAAGAGACATAGCCGACACAATAAGCAGTATTAGGGACACCATCACACACATGAAGGGGAACAATATAGGGATAGTAGCGAGTTTGGATCTGAATAAAGCATTTGATAGAGTAGATCATGGGTATTTATATAAGGTATTAGATAAAGTGGGTTTTGGAAATAGGATGATAGGATGGATAAGGAGGATGTATGAAAGAGCAGCGAGTAAGATAAAAATAAACGGGATAGTGACAGAGGAGTTTAGATTAGAGAGATCAGTTAGACAGGGATGTCCGCTATCGGCTCTGCTGTACGCCTTGTCAGCAGAGCCGCTAGCGGCACTAATATTGCAAAATAGAGGGATTAAGGGCATAGAACTACCGGGTGGACAGATGAGCACGCTATATCAATATGCAGACGACACAACAGTGACAGTTAGGGACAAAGAAAGTGTAGTAGAGGTTTTAAAAAGTGTAGAGCAGTATGGTAGGGCATCAGGAGCAAAAGTAAACATAGAGAAATCAGAGATAATGTACATAGGGGAGAACAGAGAAGAGAGGGAGGAGATCAGAATGAAGGAAAACAAAGGGTATATGAAGGTGTTAGGTGTAAATTTAGGGATAGAAGAGAAAGAAGGGAGAGATAGGCAGTATGAGGGGATAGTGAATAGGATTAGAAAGACGTTAGGGTTTTGGAAGAGAAGAGGATTGAAGCTAAAAGGGAAGGTAATTGTAGTAAATTGTTTAATAATGAGCAAGCTGGTGTATGTGATGAATGTGATGGATGTGCCTGAGAAAGTGATGAAAGAAGTGGGAGGGATGGTGAGTGACTTTTTGTGGGATGGGAAGGGGGTTAGAATAGCAAGGGAAGTACTAGAAAACGAGTATGAAGACGGGGGACTGAAACTGGTTAACTTAGAGAGAAAAAAAAAAGCACTGAGGGTGAAAATGATGGTGAGATACTTAAAGAATAAAAGTGATCAGGTGTGGAAGGTGTGTTTAACAGAAGCTATCAACAAAACTGGAGGGTGTGGTGAGAGTGGAGTGTATATGAAAATGAAAAAAGGGATGTTAGATGGAGCGACTGATTATTACAAAGAGATGCTGGGAGCGTGGGGAGAGTTTCTGAGTTTCGTGAAGTATGAATGCAAAAATGTAAAGCAGGTATGGGAGCAGCCAGCGTTTTTAAATCCAAAAATCACAGTGGAGGGGGAGACCATCTTTAACAGGGTAATATGGAGAGCAGGGATAAGGAAGGTGAGGGACATGGTGTACGAGTACACACCGGGTTTTATGAGGGCACAGGTGATTGTAGATGAGGTCAGGGGGAATGGGGACGAAATATGGCCGGGTACAGCTGAAGGGGTCATAGAAAAAATAAAAAAAGCAATGCCCAAAGAATGGATGGAAATGATTGAGAGAGAGAACGTGAACGGAGGAGAAGATGAAATAGATATGTATGTAGGGGAAGGGGAGTGCAAGTTGAGTCTGAAGGATGTAAAAACAAGGATGATATATGAATGTATGAGGGAGAAAGAACTGAGGAGGCCGGCTGCAGAGAAAGTGTGGGTCAAAGTAATGAATAACATGGATGCAAAGCAAATATGGACCAATCTGAGAGTGAAGTGGAACACGACTGAATGTGAACACTTTGACTACATGCTAAGGCACAACAGGATATACAACAACCTGATAAAGAGCAAGTTTGACCGGGAGGTGGGAAAGGAATGTGACGTATGTGAAGTGGGAGTGGAGACATGTATGCATGAGTTTGTTGAATGTGGGGAACTAAGGGTGTACTTTGGGAAAATAAGGGAGTTAATAAATAGGTGCTGGGAGGGAGACTTTGTGGGGAGGAGCGAATGGAAGAAGCTGTGGTTGTTTGGCGTGGTGGAGAGAAAGAGAGGATGCAATGTAAATCTGTTAAACTATGTCCTGAGCCACGCACGATATGCAGTGAAACTAAGGAGAAACACTGCGCAGTATGAAAGGAGAAAATGTGACGTGTGGAATGTTTTTAAAAATTTGACAGAAAGGGATGTGAAAGTGATGCACAGCTACATTGGGAAAGACGACTTTCAGAAAGGGTTTGTGGACGGGAGCACCTTCATAGAAATAACGAATGGAGATGTGAATGAGGTGAGAATGGATTTTGGTTAAGATTTATTTTGGGGCTTTTTGTTTTTGGTTGGTTTTATTGCTTTTATTGATTTGTGTGTTTCCTGTATCGAGTGATGTATACATGTGAAAAGTTAAGACCTGACAGAGGCAAACAAGTAAAGGAACGATGTAAAAAACAAATGTATGTAAAAAAAATGTAAATTCAATCTATTTTTGATAATAAAAGAAAAAAAAAAAAAAAACACGCCCGATCTCATCCGATCTCGGAAGCTAAGCAGGGTCGGGCCTGGTTAGTACTTGAATGGGAGACCGCCTGGGAATACCAGGTGCTGTAAGCTTTTTAGACTTTTCTTTGCAGAGGGCGCTGTTGCTGCTGCTTCAGAGGAGACACCTCTTGGAAAGAGCAGGAAAGACTGTTCATCAAAGGAAAAAAGAATATGGAACCCTCACATCATCACTGAAAGGTGAAAGGGAGCATTCATCAGATTTGTTTCTAATCAAAACACTACTTTATTCATGTTTTATTAACATATCATTTTCAAATGGTCTTATTTGGAGAGCGATGAAAGAGCAGGGAGTTTACTCTGCATCAGGGAAACAACTGGATATGAAACACTGACAATATTGCTGAAGGTCATTTTTGAAAATTGTAATGATTTTTTTCTTGCAACGATATGACAAAATTGCACCTTGAGATTGATTTTGGAACAATTGACCCTCCCGCCCACCCACACCTCAAGATGCTATGGTTGCAAAGCAACAGAAGAACCATTGATGATGGTGATGATTCACATGTATAAAGGAGGTATTGTGGGTGGAGTTAATCGCTTACGGCCATACAACCCTGAACACGCCCGATCTCGTCCGATCTCGGAAGCTAAGCAGGGTCGGGCCTGGTTAGTACTTGAATGGGAGACCGCCTGGGAATACCAGGTGCTGTAAGCTTTTTAGACTTTTCTTTGCAGAGGGCGCTGTTGCTGCTGCTTCAGAGGAGACACCTCTTGGAAAGAGCAGGAAAGACTGTTCATCAAAGGAAAAAAGAATATGGAACCCTCACATCATCACTGAAAGGTGAAAGTGAGCATTCATCAGATTTGTTTCTAATCAAAACACTACTTTATTCATGTTTTATTAACATATCATTTTCAAATTGTCTTATTTGGAGAGAGCGATGAGAGAGCAGGGAGTTTACTCTGCATCAGGGAAACAACTGGATATGAAACACTGACAATATTGCTGAAGGTCATTTTTGAAAATTGTAATGATTTTTTTCTTGCAACGATATGACAAAATTGCACCTTGAGATTGATTTTGGAACAATTGACCCTCCCGCCCAACCACACCTCAAGATGCTATGGTTGCAAAGCAACAGAAGAACCATTGATGATGGTGATGATTCACATGTATAAAGGAGGTATTGTGGGTGGAGTTAATCGCTTACGGCCATACCACCCTGAACACGCCCACTCTCGTCCGATCTCGGAAGCTAAGCAGGGTCGGGCCTGGTTAGTACTTGAATGGGAGACCGCCTGGGAATACCAGGTGCTGTAAGCTTTTTAGACTTTTCTTTGCAGAGGGCGCTGTTGCTGCTGCTTCAGAGGAGACACCTCTTGGAAAGAGCAGGAAAGACTGTTCATCAAAGGAAAAAAGAATATGGAACCCTCACATCATCACTGAAAGGTGAAAGTGAGCATTCATCAGATTTGTTTCTAATCAAAACACTACTTTATTCATGTTTTATTAACATATCATTTTCAAATTGTCTTATTTGGAGAGAGCGATGAAAGAGCAGGGAGTTTACTCTGCATCAGGGAAACAACTGGATATGAAACACTGACAATATTGCTGAAGGTCATTTTTGAAAATTGTAATGATTTTTTTCTTGCAACAATATGACAAAATTGCACCTTGAGATTGATTTTGGAACAATTGACACTCCCGCCCACCCACACCTCAAGATGCTATGGTTGCAAAGCAACAGAAGAACCATTGATGATGGTGATGATTCACATGTATAAAGGAGGTATTGTGGGTGGAGTTAATCGCTTACGGCCATACCACCCTGAACACGCCCGATCTCGTCCGATCTCGGAAGCTAAGCAGGGTCGGGCCTGGTTAGTACTTGAATGGGAGACCGCCTGGGAATACCAGGTGCTGTAAGCTTTTTAGACTTTTCTTTGCAGAGGGCGCTGTTGCTGCTGCTTCAGAGGAGACACCTCTTGGAAAGAGCAGGAAAGACTGTTCATCAAAGGAAAAAAGAATATGGAACCCTCACATCATCACTGAAAGGTGAAAGTGAGCATTCATCAGATTTGTTTCTAATCAAAACACTACTTTATTCATGTTTTATTAACATATCATTTTCAAATGGTCTTATTTGGAGAGAGCGATGAAAGAGCAGGGAGTTTACTCTGCATCAGGGAAACAACTGGATATGAAACACTGACAATATTGCTGAATGTCATTTTTGAAAATTGTAATGATTTTTTTCTTGCAACGATATGACAAAATTGCACCTTGAGATTGATTTTGGAACAATTGACCCTCCCGCCCACCCACACCTCAAGATGCTATGGTTGCAAAGCAACAGAAGAACCATTGATGATGGTGATGATTCACATGTATAAAGGAGGTATTGTGGGTGGAGTTAATCGCTTACGGCCATACAACCCTGAACACGCCCGATCTCGTCCGATCTCGGAAGCTAAGCAGGGTCGGGCCTGGTTAGTACTTGAATGGGAGACCGCCTGGGAATACCAGGTGCTGTAAGCTTTTTAGACTTTTCTTTGCAGAGGGCGCTGTTGCTGCTGCTTCAGAGGAGACACCTCTTGGAAAGAGCAGGAAAGACTGTTCATCAAAGGAAAAAAGAATATGGAACCCTCACATCATCACTGAAAGGTGAAAGTGAGCATTCATCAGATTTGTTTCTAATCAAAACACTACTTTATTCATGTTTTATTAACATATCATTTTCAAATTGTCTTATTTGGAGAGAGCGATGAGAGAGCAGGGAGTTTACTCTGCATCAGGGAAACAACTGGATATGAAACACTGACAATATTGCTGAAGGTCATTTTTGAAAATTGTAATGATTTTTTTCTTGCAACGATATGACAAAATTGCACCTTGAGATTGATTTTGGAACAATTGACCCTCCCGCCCAACCACACCTCAAGATGCTATGGTTGCAAAGCAACAGAAGAACCATTGATGATGGTGATGATTCACATGTATAAAGGAGGTATTGTGGGTGGAGTTAATCGCTTACGGCCATACCACCCTGAACACGCCCACTCTCGTCCGATCTCGGAAGCTAAGCAGGGTCGGGCCTGGTTAGTACTTGAATGGGAGACCGCCTGGGAATACCAGGTGCTGTAAGCTTTTTAGACTTTTCTTTGCAGAGGGCGCTGTTGCTGCTGCTTCAGAGGAGACACCTCTTGGAAAGAGCAGGAAAGACTGTTCATCAAAGGAAAAAAGAATATGGAACCCTCACATCATCACTGAAAGGTGAAAGTGAGCATTCATCAGATTTGTTTCTAATCAAAACACTACTTTATTCATGTTTTATTAACATATCATTTTCAAATTGTCTTATTTGGAGAGAGCGATGAAAGAGCAGGGAGTTTACTCTGCATCAGGGAAACAACTGGATATGAAACACTGACAATATTGCTGAAGGTCATTTTTGAAAATTGTAATGATTTTTTTCTTGCAACGATATGACAAAATTGCACCTTGAGATTGATTTTGGAACAATTGACCCTCCCGCCCAACCACACCTCAAGATGCTATGGTTGCAAAGCAACAGAAGAACCATTGATGATGGTGATGATTCACATGTATAAAGGAGGTATTGTGGGTGGAGTTAATCGCTTACGGCCATACCACCCTGAACACGCCCACTCTCGTCCGATCTCGGAAGCTAAGCAGGGTCGGGCCTGGTTAGTACTTGAATGGGAGACCGCCTGGGAATACCAGGTGCTGTAAGCTTTTTAGACTTTTCTTTGCAGAGGGCGCTGTTGCTGCTGCTTCAGAGGAGACACCTCTTGGAAAGAGCAGGAAAGACTGTTCATCAAAGGAAAAAAGAATATGGAACCCTCACATCATCACTGAAAGGTGAAAGTGAGCATTCATCAGATTTGTTTCTAATCAAAACACTACTTTATTCATGTTTTATTAACATATCATTTTCAAATTGTCTTATTTGGAGAGAGCGATGAAAGAGCAGGGAGTTTACTCTGCATCAGGGAAACAACTGGATATGAAACACTGACAATATTGCTGAAGGTCATTTTTGAAAATTGTAATGATTTTTTTCTTGCAACAATATGACAAAATTGCACCTTGAGATTGATTTTGGAACAATTGACACTCCCGCCCACCCACACCTCAAGATGCTATGGTTGCAAAGCAACAGAAGAACCATTGATGATGGTGATGATTCACATGTATAAAGGAGGTATTGTGGGTGGAGTTAATCGCTTACGGCCATACCACCCTGAACACGCCCGATCTCGTCCGATCTCGGAAGCTAAGCAGGGTCGGGCCTGGTTAGTACTTGAATGGGAGACCGCCTGGGAATACCAGGTGCTGTAAGCTTTTTAGACTTTTCTTTGCAGAGGGCGCTGTTGCTGCTGCTTCAGAGGAGACACCTCTTGGAAAGAGCAGGAAAGACTGTTCATCAAAGGAAAAAAGAATATGGAACCCTCACATCATCACTGAAAGGTGAAAGTGAGCATTCATCAGATTTGTTTCTAATCAAAACACTACTTTATTCATGTTTTATTAACATATCATTTTCAAATGGTCTTATTTGGAGAGAGCGATGAAAGAGCAGGGAGTTTACTCTGCATCAGGGAAACAACTGGATATGAAACACTGACAATATTGCTGAATGTCATTTTTGAAAATTGTAATGATTTTTTTCTTGCAACGATATGACAAAATTGCACCTTGAGATTGATTTTGGAACAATTGACCCTCCCGCCCACCCACACCTCAAGATGCTATGGTTGCAAAGCAACAGAAGAACCATTGATGATGGTGATGATTCACATGTATAAAGGAGGTATTGTGGGTGGAGTTAATCACTTAAGGCCATACCACCCTGAACAAGCCCGATCTTGTCCGATCTCGGAAGCTAAGCAGGGTCGGGCCTGGTTAGTACTTGAATCGGAGACCGCCTGGGAATACCAGGTGCTGTAAGCTTTTTAGACTTTTCTTTGCAGAGGGCGCTGTTGCTGCTGCTTCAGAGGAGACACCTCTTGGAAAGAGCAGGAAAGACTGTTCATCAAAGGAAAAAAGAATATGGAACCCTCACATCATCACTGAAAGGTGAAAGTGAGCATTCATCAGATTTGTTTCTAATCAAAACACTACTTTATTCATGTTTTATTAACATATCATTTTCAAATTGTCTTATTTGGAGAGAGCGATGAAAGAGCAGGGAGTTTACTCTGCATCAGGGAAACAACTGGATATGAAACACTGACAATATTGCTGAAGGTCATTTTTGAAAATTGTAATGATTTTTTTCTTGCAACGATATGACAAAATTGCACCTTGAGATTGATTTTGGAACAATTGACCCCCCCAACCCACCCACACATCAAGATTCTATGGTTGCAAAGCAACAGAAGAACCATTGATGATGGTGATGATTCACATGTATAAAGGAGGTATTGTGGGTGGAGTTAATCGCTTACGGCCATACCACCCTGAACACGCCCTTGAACGCACCACGGAGTGACGACATCAACCAGCGACCCGGAAGCAAGCCACCACGGGTGGCTGCGGAGGAACTATTTTTCTTTTTTTTTCTCTCTCTTTTCCAGCTTTTCTTGTTCTCTCTCTACATTCCCTATTTTTCTACCTCATATATGTAAATCCAACCGGACATTAGTGTTGTGATTGTCTTGTTGTGTGTATGTGTGTGTCCCCCGCGGCAGTGACGCACTGTGAGGGGGAATCGTAGCCTGCTAGGAAGTGCTCCCGAGACAATGGCAGAGACAAGCACGGAGCGGCGGAGTTTAACCGCTGACACCCACGGAGGTGACAGCGGTGGAGAGACGGAGCTGACGCAGGGTAAGTGCTGCAAAATAAATGAGAGGAACGACAGGGAGCAGACAGTGATGGTAGAGATGGAGGGCGAGGACACGGCTATGGAGCTGATGCGTTGCGTACGCGAGCTGTGTGGAGGGCTACTGGCGTGCAGACAGATAACCGAAAAAAAATATGAAATGACGATGAGCCATCCGAAAGGAAAGGACAGGCTCATGGAAGGATTTAAGATTGGGGAGAATCGGGTGCACGTCAGAGAGCTAATAAATGACGAGCTAGTAGTGTCTTTCATGAATCTGCCATTTTATATTGAGGACAGGGAGATACTGGCAAAGCTACAACTCTGGGGAGTATCAGCAGTATCTCCCATTAAAAGAAGGATGTGGCCAGGGACAAATGTAGCTGATGGGACAAGGTTCCTGAAAGTAAAATTTAATAATGAAATACAATCACTGCCGTATTCCGCTAGATTTGACACAGCGCTGGGAGCTGAGTACTTCAGGGTGCTGCATGATAAGCAGGTGAAGGTGTGCAGGTTGTGCATTAAACCAGGGCACATAATGAGAGAGTGCCCTGAATTTCACTGCAACAGATGTGGAGTGCAGGGTCATTATGCAAGGGAATGCACGCAGGGGAAGAAGAGATGTGATCTATGCCAGAACCTTATGAGTGAATGCAGATGCAATAAGAGTGAGGCAGAAGACGACACAAATGAGAGTGGACAAGAAAGTGAGAGCGGAGGCAGTGAGGAGGGGGAGGCAGAGTATATGGAAAGTGAGGAGGAGGGAGTCAGAAAAGAAATGGAGGAGACAGAGAAAGAGGATGCAGGCAAGCAGGAAGGAGAGAGGCCGACAGAGGAGACGGAAGGCGGAAAGAAAGATGGAGCGAACCGGAAGGAAAGGAAGGAGAGAACGAAAGGAAACAACGAGGAGGAGGATGCGGGAAGGAGGAGAGGAGCGCTGGCGCGTGAGGTGAGGACAGAAGGGACGGCAGACAGGAGGAGTGACGGGGTGGAGAAGAAAGGTCCCAAAACGAAGGAGACGAGAGGGCCAGAGAAGGGGGCGACTGTCGAAAGACAAGACGGAAAGGAGGAAGCAGGCCCGGGGAGAACGCGACGAGAGGATGACACAGGAAGGACGGAGAATGCACTGAGTGGAGCTAAGCCCACAGAGACTGCAGAGGAGACTACCACACCACAGACGGTAGGATCCGAAACAGACATGGATATAGAGGAACAAATGAAACAACTAAGAAAAAGACAGAATACTAAGAGGCATACGAGGAATAATAAGAAAAGTAAAACTAAGGAAATAACAAAATGAAAGTAAAAATAATAATAATGTTAACAATAATTTCAATAAATGCAAGGGGGCTAAAGAACAAAAACAAAAGACATCAGATATATGGGAAGAGTAATTATGACATAATATGCTTACAGGAAACACACTGGAATGAGAGATGTATGAAAGAGGTGGAGGATGAATGGAGGGGAGAAGTATTTGCAAATAATGGAGATGGGAATGCGAGGGGTGTAGCAATATTAACAAAAAAAGGAGTGATAGGGAATGTAAGAAGGTGTGAAGATGAGGGAGATGGGAGGATGATAGGGATCAAATTTGAATATAAGAATGAGGAAATGAAGCTGGTAAATGTGTATATGCCGAATGAGGAGAAAGAAAGAAAGGTGATGATTGAAAAGATGGGAACGATGTGTGATGACAACTGCATGATTGTGGGGGACTTCAATGTGTGGTGTGAGAAACTGGACGTGTCAACAAACATGCACTTTAAAAATGACACAACAAGAGAGGTATTAAAAAAATTAAAAAGTATGAAAGGACTGAGTGACGTATGGAGAGAAAGAAATCCAGAGAGGAGAGCGTTCTCAAGAACACAACTGGTAAAAGGGGAATTAAAACAGAGTAGGATAGATTTAGTATTAAGCACAAAAAGCATAGCAGAAAGGATAAAAGAAATAGAATATAGAACCACAACGTATAGTGATCATAAGGAGTTAAAATTTACAATAGGGGGGGGGACAAAGAGAAGAGGAGGGGGACTGTGGTGCATGAATGGGGAGTTGCTGAGAGATGAAAAATATAAAAAAGAAGTGAGAGAATACATAAGGTGGGAGAAGGATGACAGGATGTATGAGGAAGATATAGGGAGGTGGTGGGAAGGGGTAAAAGAGGGAGTACGGACCATGAGCATAAAACACAGTAGGAAGAGGGGGAAAACACAGAGAGAGAAGGAAAAAAAGTTAAAAGAGGAGTTGAGAGAAGAGGAAAAGAAAGCTGAGGAGGATGGCAAGTATGATTTGGGGGAATATATAAAGAAGAAAGATGAACTGAAAGAGATAGAACAGGGAAAGTGCAAGGGAGCAATAATTAGAAGTAAGGCAAGAGATGTAGTAGAGGGGGAAAAATGTACAGGTTATTTCTTAGGGCTAGAGAAGGTAAGGCAAAAGAATAATTATTTTGAGCAAGTGGAGGGAAAGAGAGGGGAAAGAATAACTGACTTTGTAGGGATAGTGGAAAGAGTAGGAGAATTCTATAGGGAGTTATTTAAGAAAGAAGAAGTAGATGAGGAGAGTAGCAGGCAGGTGATAGAAAAGATGGAAGCTAGGCTGAGTGATGAGGATAGAGAAGGATGTGAAGGAGAGATAACTAAAGGAGAGATAGGGAAAGCAATAGATGAGTTAGGCAGGAATAAAAGTCCAGGGATAGATGGGATAATAGGAGAGTTTTATATAGAGTTTAAGGAAGAATTAGTGCCAGTGTTAGATAGATTATTTAGGTATATAGAAGAGAAGGGAGAGATGCCACACAGCATGACAATAGGGCTAGTTAGTATAATTTACAAAAAAGGGAGCAGGGACAAATTAGAAAACTACAGACCACTCACAATGTTAAATGGTGATTATAAAATACTAGCAAAGGTGTTAGCAAATAGGATAAAGGGGGTTATAGGGACGGTGGTGGGAAGCACACAAGCATATAGCATACCAGGAAGAGACATAGCCGACACAATAAGCAGTATTAGGGACACCATCACACACATGAAGGGGAACAAAATAGGGATAGTAGCGAGTTTGGATCTGAATAAAGCATTTGATAGAGTAGATCATGGGTATTTATATAAGGTATTAGATAAAGTGGGTTTTGGAAATAGGATGATAGGATGGATAAGGAGGATGTATGAAAGAGCAGCGAGTAAGATAAAAATAAACGGGATAGTGACAGAGGAGTTTAGATTAGAGAGATCAGTTAGACAGGGATGTCCGCTATCGGCTCTGCTGTACGCCTTGTCAGCAGAGCCGCTAGCGGCACTAATATTGCAAAATAGAGGGATTAAGGGCATAGAACTACCGGGTGGACAGATGAGCACGCTATATCAATATGCAGACGACACAACAGTGACAGTTAGGGACAAAGAAAGTGTAGTAGAGGTTTTAAAAAGTGTAGAGCAGTATGGTAGGGCATCAGGAGCAAAAGTAAACATAGAGAAATCAGAGATAATGTACATAGGGGAGAACAGAGAAGAGAGGGAGGAGATCAGAATGAAGGAAAACAAAGGGTATATGAAGGTGTTAGGTGTAAATTTAGGGATAGAAGAGAAAGAAGGGAGAGATAGGCAGTATGAGGGGATAGTGAATAGGATTAGAAAGACGTTAGGGTTTTGGAAGAGAAGAGGATTGAAGCTAAAAGGGAAGGTAATTGTAGTAAATTGTTTAATAATGAGCAAGCTGGTGTATGTGATGAATGTGATGGATGTGCCTGAGAAAGTGATGAAAGAAGTGGGAGGGATGGTGAGTGACTTTTTGTGGGATGGGAAGGGGGTTAGAATAGCAAGGGAAGTACTAGAAAACGAGTATGAAGACGGGGGACTGAAACTGGTTAACTTAGAGAGAAAAAAAAAAGCACTGAGGGTGAAAATGATGGTGAGATACTTAAAGAATAAAAGTGATCAGGTGTGGAAGGTGTGTTTAACAGAAGCTATCAACAAAACTGGAGGGTGTGGTGAGAGTGGAGTGTATATGAAAATGAAAAAAGGGATGTTAGATGGAGTGACTGATTATTACAAAGAGATGCTGGGAGCGTGGGGAGAGTTTCTGAGTTTCGTGAAGTATGAATGCAAAAATGTAAAGCAGGTATGGGAGCAGCCAGCGTTTTTAAATCCAAAAATCACAGTGGAGGGGGAGACCATCTTTAACAGGGTAATATGGAGAGCAGGGATAAGGAAGGTGAGGGACATGGTGTACGAGTACACACCGGGTTTTATGAGGGCACAGGTGATTGTAGATGAGGTCAGGGGGAATGGGGATGAAATATGGCCGGGTACAGCTGAAGGGGTCATAGAAAAAATAAAAAAAGCAATGCCCAAAGAATGGATGGAAATGATTGAGAGAGAGAACGTGAACGGAGGAGAAGATGAAATAGATATGTATGTAGGGGAAGGGGAGTGCAAGTTGAGTCTGAAGGATGTAAAAACAAGGATGATATATGAATGTATGAGGGAGAAAGAACTGAGGAGGCCGGCTGCAGAGAAAGTGTGGGTCAAAGTAATGAATAACATGGATGCAAAGCAAATATGGACCAATCTGAGAGTGAAGTGGAACACGACTGAATGTGAACACTTTGACTACATGCTAAGGCACAACAGGATATACAACAACCTGATAAAGAGCAAGTTTGACCGGGAGGTGGGAAAGGAATGTGACGTATGTGAAGTGGGAGTGGAGACATGTATGCATGAGTTTGTTGAATGTGGGGAACTAAGGGTGTACTTTGGGAAAATAAGGGAGTTAATAAATAGGTGCTGGGAGGGAGACTTTGTGGGGAGGAGCGAATGGAAGAAGCTGTGGTTGTTTGGCGTGGTGGAGAGAAAGAGAGGATGCAATGTAAATCTGTTAAACTATGTCCTGAGCCACGCACGATATGCAGTGAAACTAAGGAGAAACACTGCGCAGTATGAAAGGAGAAAATGTGATGTGTGGAATGTTTTTAAAAATTTGACAGAAAGGGATGTGAAAGTGATGCACAGCTACATTGGGAAAGACGACTTTCAGAAAGGGTTTGTGGACGGGAGCACCTTCATAGAAATAACGAATGGAGATGTGAATGAGGTGAGAATGGATTTTGGTTAAGATTTATTTTGGGGCTTTTTGTTTTTGGTTGGTTTTATTGTTTTTATTGATTTGTGTGTTTCCTGTATCGAGTGATGTATACATGTTAAAAGTTAAGACCTGACAGAGGCAAACATGTAAAGGAATGATGTAAAAAACAAATGTATGTAAAAAAAATGTAAATTCAATCTATTTTTGATAATAAAAGAAAAAAAAAAAAAAAAAAAAACACGCCCGATCTCGTCCGATCTCGGAAGCTAAGCAGGGTCGGGCCTGGTTAGTACTTGAATGGGAGACCGCCTGGGAATACCAGGTGCTGTAAGCTTTTTAGACTTTTCTTTGCAGAGGGCGCTGTTGCTGCTGCTTCAGAGGAGACACCTCTTGGAAAGAGCAGGAAAGACTGTTCATCAAAGGAAAAAAGAATATGGAACCCTCACATCATCACTGAAAGGTGAAAGTGAGCATTCATCAGATTTGTTTCTAATCAAAACACTACTTTATTCATGTTTTATTAACATATCATTTTCAAATGGTCTTATTTGGAGAGAGCGATGAAAGAGCAGGGAGTTTACTCTGCATCAGGGAAACAACTGGATATGAAACACTGACAATATTGCTGAAGGTCATTTTTGAAAATTGTAATGATTTTTTTCTTGCAACGATATGACAAAATTGCACCTTGAGATTGATTTTGGAACAATTGACCCTCCCGCCCACCCACACCTCAAGATGCTATGGTTGCAAAGCAACAGAAGAACCATTGATGATGGTGATGATTCACATGTATAAAGGAGGTATTGTGGGTGGAGTTAATCACTTAAGGCCATACCACCCTGAACAAGCCCGATCTTGTCCGATCTCGGAAGCTAAGCAGGGTCGGGCCTGGTTAGTACTTGAATGGGAGACCGCCTGGGAATACCAGGTGCTGTAAGCTTTTTAGACTTTTCTTTGCAGAGGGCGCTGTTGCTGCTGCTTCAGAGGAGACACCTCTTGGAAAGAGCAGGAAAGACTGTTCATCAAAGGAAAAAAGAATATGGAACCCTCACATCATCACTGAAAGGTGAAAGTGAGCATTCATCAGATTTGTTTCTAATCAAAACACTACTTTATTCATGTTTTATTAACATATCATTTTCAAATTGTCTTATTTGGAGAGAGCGATGAAAGAGCAGGGAGTTTACTCTGCATCAGGGAAACAACTGGATATGAAACACTGACAATATTGCTGAAGGTCATTTTTGAAAATTGTAATGATTTTTTTCTTGCAACGATATGACAAAATTGCACCTTGAGATTGATTTTGGAACAATTGACCCTCCCGCCCACCCACACCTCAAGATGCTATGGTTGCAAAGCAACAGAAGAACCATTGATGATGGTGATGATTCACATGTATAAAGGAGGTATTGTGGGTGGAGTTAATCACTTAAGGCCATACCACCCTGAACAAGCCCGATCTTGTCCGATCTCGGAAGCTAAGCAGGGTCGGGCCTGGTTAGTACTTGAATCGGAGACCGCCTGGGAATACCAGGTGCTGTAAGCTTTTTAGACTTTTCTTTGCAGAGGGCGCTGTTGCTGCTGCTTCAGAGGAGACACCTCTTGGAAAGAGCAGGAAAGACTGTTCATCAAAGGAAAAAAGAATATGGAACCCTCACATCATCACTGAAAGGTGAAAGTGAGCATTCATCAGATTTGTTTCTAATCAAAACACTACTTTATTCATGTTTTATTAACATATCATTTTCAAATTGTCTTATTTGGAGAGAGCGATGAAAGAGCAGGGAGTTTACTCTGCATCAGGGAAACAACTGGATATGAAACACTGACAATATTGCTGAAGGTCATTTTTGAAAATTGTAATGATTTTTTTCTTGCAACGATATGACAAAATTGCACCTTGAGATTGATTTTGAAACAATTGACCCTCCCGCCCACCCACACCTCAAGATGCTATGGTTGCAAAGCAACAGAAGAACCATTGATGATGGTGATGATTCACATGTATAAAGGAGGTATTGTGGGTGGAGTTAATCGCTTACGGCCATACCACCCTGAACACGCCCGATCTCGTCCGATCTCGGAAGCTAAGCAGGGTCGGGCCTGGTTAGTACTTGAATGGGAGACCGCCTGGGAATACCAGGTGCTGTAAGCTTTTTAGACTTTTCTTTGCAGAGGGCGCTGTTGCTGCTGCTTCAGAGGAGACACCTCTTGGAAAGAGCAGGAAAGACTGTTCATCAAAGGAAAAAAGAATATGGAACCCTCACATCATCACTGAAAGGTGAAAGGGAGCATTCATCAGATTTGCTTCTAATCAAAACACTACTTTATTCATGTTTTATTAACATATCATTTTCAAATTGTCTTATTTGGAGAGAGCGATGAGAGAGCAGGGAGTTTACTCTGCATCAGGGAAACAACTGGATATGAAACACTGACAATATTGCTGAAGGTCATTTTTGAAAATTGTAATGATTTTTTTCTTGCAACGATATGACAAAATTGCACCTTGAGATTGATTTTGGAACAATTGACCCTCCCGCCCACCCACACCTCAAGATGCTATGGTTGCAAAGCAACAGAAGAACCATTGATGATGGTGATGATTCACATGTATAAAGGAGGTATTGTGGGTGGAGTTAATCGCTTACGGCCATACCACCCTGAACACGCCCAATCTCGTCCGATCTCGGAAGCTAAGCAGGGTCGGGCCTGGTTAGTACTTGAATGGGAGACCGCCTGGGAATACCAGGTGCTGTAAGCTTTTTAGACTTTTCTTTGCAGAGGGCGCTGTTGCTGCTGCTTCAGAGGAGACACCTCTTGGAAAGAGCAGGAAAGACTGTTCATCAAAGGAAAAAAGAATATGGAACCCTCACATCATCACTGAAAGGTGAAAGTGAGCATTCATCAGATTTGCTTCTAATCAAAACACTACTTTATTCATGTTTTATTAACATATCATTTTCAAATTGTCTTATTTGGAGAGAGCGATGAGAGAGCAGGGAGTTTACTCTGCATCAGGGAAACAACTGGATATGAAACACTGACAATATTGCTGAAGGTCATTTTTGAAAATTGTAATGATTTTTTTCTTGCAACGATATGACAAAATTGCACCTTGAGATTGATTTTGGAACAATTGACCCTCCCGCCCAACCACACCTCAAGATGCTATGGTTGCAAAGCAACAGAAGAACCATTGATGATGGTGATGATTCACATGTATAAAGGAGGTATTGTGGGTGGAGTTAATCGCTTACGGCCATACCACCCTGAACACGCCCAATCTCGTCCGATCTCGGAAGCTAAGCAGGGTCGGGCCTGGTTAGTACTTTAATGGGAGACCGCCTGGGAATACCAGGTGCTGTAAGCTTTTTAGACTTTTCTTTGCAGAGGGCGCTGTTGCTGCTGCTTCAGAGGAGACACCTCTTGGAAAGAGCAGGAAAGACTGTTCATCAAAGGAAAAAAGAATATGGAACCCTCACATCATCACTGAAAGGTGAAAGTGAGCATTCATCAGATTTGTTTCTAATCAAAACACTACTTTATTCATGTTTTATTAACATATCATTTTCAAATTGTCTTATTTGGAGAGAGCGATGAAAGAGCAGGGAGTTTACTCTGCATCAGGGAAACAACTGGATATGAAACACTGACAATATTGCTGAAGGTCATTTTTGAAAATTGTAATGATTTTTTTCTTGCAACGATATGACAAAATTGCACCTTGAGATTGATATTGGAACAATTGACACTCCCGCCCACCCACACCTCAAGATGCTATGGTTGCAAAGCAACAGAAGAACCATTGATGATGGTGATGATTCACATGTATAAAGGAGGTATTGTGGGTGGAGTTAATCGCTTACGGCCATACCACCCTGAACACGCCCGATCTCGTCCGATCTCGGAAGCTAAGCAGGGTCGGGCCTGGTTAGTACTTGAATGGGAGACCGCCTGGGAATACCAGGTGCTGTAAGCTTTTTAGACTTTTCTTTGCAGAGGGCGCTGTTGCTGCTGCTTCAGAGGAGACACCTCTTGGAAAGAGCAGGAAAGACTGTTCATCAAAGGAAAAAAGAATATGGAACCCTCACATCATCACTGAAAGGTGAAAGTGAGCATTCATCAGATTTGTTTCTAATCAAAACACTACTTTATTCATGTTTTATTAACATATCATTTTCAAATGGTCTTATTTGGAGAGAGCGATGAAAGAGCAGGGAGTTTACTCTGCATCAGGGAAACAACTGGATATGAAACACTGACAATATTGCTGAAGGTCATTTTTGAAAATTGTAATGATTTTTTTCTTGCAACGATATGACAAAATTGCACCTTGAGATTGATTTTGGAACAATTGACCCTCCCGCCCAACCACACCTCAAGATGCTATGGTTGCAAAGCAACAGAAGAACCATTGATGATGGTGATGATTCACATGTATAAAGGAGGTATTGTGGGTGGAGTTAATCGCTTACGGCCATACCACCCTGAACACGCCCAATCTCGTCCGATCTCGGAAGCTAAGCAGGGTCGGGCCTGGTTAGTACTTTAATGGGAGACCGCCTGGGAATACCAGGTGCTGTAAGCTTTTTAGACTTTTCTTTGCAGAGGGCGCTGTTGCTGCTGCTTCAGAGGAGACACCTCTTGGAAAGAGCAGGAAAGACTGTTCATCAAAGGAAAAAAGAATATGGAACCCTCACATCATCACTGAAAGGTGAAAGTGAGCATTCATCAGATTTGTTTCTAATCAAAACACTACTTTATTCATGTTTTATTAACATATCATTTTCAAATTGTCTTATTTGGAGAGAGCGATGAAAGAGCAGGGAGTTTACTCTGCATCAGGGAAACAACTGGATATGAAACACTGACAATATTGCTGAAGGTCATTTTTGAAAATTGTAATGATTTTTTTCTTGCAACGATATGACAAAATTGCACCTTGAGATTGATATTGGAACAATTGACACTCCCGCCCACCCACACCTCAAGATGCTATGGTTGCAAAGCAACAGAAGAACCATTGATGATGGTGATGATTCACATGTATAAAGGAGGTATTGTGGGTGGAGTTAATCGCTTACGGCCATACCACCCTGAACACGCCCGATCTCGTCCGATCTCGGAAGCTAAGCAGGGTCGGGCCTGGTTAGTACTTGAATGGGAGACCGCCTGGGAATACCAGGTGCTGTAAGCTTTTTAGACTTTTCTTTGCAGAGGGCGCTGTTGCTGCTGCTTCAGAGGAGACACCTCTTTGAAAGAGCAGGAAAGACTGTTCATCAAAGGAAAAAAGAATATGGAACCCTCACATCATCACTGAAAGGTGAAAGTGAGCATTCATCAGATTTGTTTCTAATCAAAACACTACTTTATTCATGTTTTATTAACATATCATTTTCAAATGGTCTTATTTGGAGAGAGCGATGAAAGAGCAGGGAGTTTACTCTGCATCAGGGAAACAACTGGATATGAAACACTGACAATATTGCTGAAGGTCATTTTTGAAAATTGTAATGATTTTTTTCTTGCAACGATATGACAAAATTGCACCTTGAGATTGATTTTGGAACAATTGACCCTCCCGCCCACCCACACCTCAAGATGCTATGGTTGCAAAGCAACAGAAGAACCATTGATGATGGTGATGATTCACATGTATAAAGGAGGTATTGTGGGTGGAGTTAATCACTTAAGGCCATACCACCCTGAACAAGCCCGATCTTGTCCGATCTCGGAAGCTAAGCAGGGTCGGGCCTGGTTAGTACTTGAATCGGAGACCGCCTGGGAATACCAGGTGCTGTAAGCTTTTTAGACTTTTCTTTGCAGAGGGCGCTGTTGCTGCTGCTTCAGAGGAGACACCTCTTGGAAAGAGCAGGAAAGACTGTTCATCAAAGGAAAAAAGAATATGGAACCCTCACATCATCACTGAAAGGTGAAAGTGAGCATTCATCAGATTTGTTTCTAATCAAAACACTACTTTATTCATGTTTTATTAACATATCATTTTCAAATTGTCTTATTTGGAGAGAGCGATGAAAGAGCAGGGAGTTTACTCTGCATCAGGGAAACAACTGGATATGAAACACTGACAATATTGCTGAAGGTCATTTTTGAAAATTGTAATGATTTTTTTCTTGCAACGATATGACAAAATTGCACCTTGAGATTGATTTTGGAACAATTGACCCCCCCAACCCACCCACACATCAAGATTCTATGGTTGCAAAGCAACAGAAGAACCATTGATGATGGTGATGATTCACATGTATAAAGGAGGTATTGTGGGTGGAGTTAATCGCTTACGGCCATACCACCCTGAACACGCCCGATCTCGTCCGATCTCGGAAGCTAAGCAGGGTCGGGCCTGGTTAGTACTTGAATGGGAGACCGCCTGGGAATACCAGGTGCTGTAAGCTTTTTAGACTTTTCTTTGCAGAGGGCGCTGTTGCTGCTGCTTCAGAGGAGACACCTCTTGGAAAGAGCAGGAAAGACTGTTCATCAAAGGAAAAAGAATATGGAACCCTCACATCATCACTGAAAGGTGAAAGTGAGCATTCATCAGATTTGTTTCTAATCAAAACACTACTTTATTCATGTTTTATTAACATATCATTTTCAAATGGTCTTATTTGGAGAGAGCGATGAAAGAGCAGGGAGTTTACTCTGCATCAGGGAAACAACTGGATATGAAACACTGACAATATTGCTGAAGGTCATTTTTGAAAATTGTAATGATTTTTTTCTTGCAACGATATGACAAAATTGCACCTTGAGATTGATTTTGGAACAATTGACCCTCCCGCCCACCCACACCTCAAGATGCTATGGTTGCAAAGCAACAGAAGAACCATTGATGATGGTGATGATTCACATGTATAAAGGAGGTATTGTGGGTGGAGTTAATCACTTAAGGCCATACCACCCTGAACAAGCCCGATCTTGTCCGATCTCGGAAGCTAAGCAGGGTCGGGCCTGGTTAGTACTTGAATCGGAGACCGCCTGGGAATACCAGGTGCTGTAAGCTTTTTAGACTTTTCTTTGCAGAGGGCGCTGTTGCTGCTGCTTCAGAGGAGACACCTCTTGGAAAGAGCAGGAAAGACTGTTCATCAAAGGAAAAAAGAATATGGAACCCTCACATCATCACTGAAAGGTGAAAGTGAGCATTCATCAGATTTGTTTCTAATCAAAACACTACTTTATTCATGTTTTATTAACATATCATTTTCAAATTGTCTTATTTGGAGAGAGCGATGAAAGAGCAGGGAGTTTACTCTGCATCAGGGAAACAACTGGATATGAAACACTGACAATATTGCTGAAGGTCATTTTTGAAAATTGTAATGATTTTTTTCTTGCAACGATATGACAAAATTGCACCTTGAGATTGATTTTGGAACAATTGACCCTCCCGCCCACCCACACCTCAAGATGCTATGGTTGCAAAGCAACAGAAGAACCACTGATGATGGTGATGATTCACATGTATAAAGGAGGTATTGTGGGTGGAGTTAATCGCTTACGGCCATACCACCCTGAACATGCCCGATCTCGTCCGATCTCGGAAGCTAAGCAGGGTGGGGCCTGGTTAGTACTTGAATGTGAGAGCCTGGGAATACCAGGTGCTGTAAGCTTTTTAGACTTTTCTTTGCAGAGGGCGCTGTTGCTGCTGCTTCAGAGGAGACACCTCTTGGAAAGAGCAGGAAAGACTGTTCATCAAAGGAAAAAAGAATATGGAACCCTCACATCATCACTGAAAGGTGAAAGTGAGCATTCATCAGATTTGTTTCTAATCAAAACACTACTTTATTCATGTTTTATTAACATATCATTTTCAAATGGTCTTATTTGGAGAGAGCGATGAAAGAGCAGGGAGTTTACTCTGCATCAGGGAAACAACTGGATATGAAACACTGACAATATTGCTGAAGGTCATTTTTGAAAATTGTAATGATTTTTTTCTTGCAACGATATGACAAAATTGCACCTTGAGATTGATTTTGGAACAATTGACCGCCCCGCCCACCCACACCTCAAGATGCTATGGTTGCAAAGCAACAGAAGAACCATTGATGATGGTGATGATTCACATGTATAAAGGAGGTATTGTGGGTGGAGTTAATCACTTAAGGCCATACCACCCTGAACAAGCCCGATCTTGTCCGATCTCGGAAGCTAAGCAGGGTCGGGCCTGGTTAGTACTTGAATCGGAGACCGCCTGGGAATACCAGGTGCTGTAAGCTTTTTAGACTTTTCTTTGCAGAGGGCGCTGTTGCTGCTGCTTCAGAGGAGACACCTCTTGGAAAGAGCAGGAAAGACTGTTCATCAAAGGAAAAAAGAATATGGAACCCTCACATCATCACTGAAAGGTGAGAGTGAGCATTCATCAGATTTGTTTCTAATCAAAACACTACTTTATTCATGTTTTATTAACATATCATTTTCAAATTGTCTTATTTGGAGAGAGCGATGAAAGAGCAGGGAGTTTACTCTGCATCAGGGAAACAACTGGATATGAAACACTGACAATATTGCTGAAGGTCATTTTTGAAAATTGTAATGATTTTTTTCTTGCAACGATATGACAAAATTGCACCTTGAGATTGATTTTGGAACAATTGACACTCCCGCCCACCCACACCTCAAGATGCTATGGTTGCAAAGCAACAGAAGAACCATTGATGATGGTGATGATTCACATGTATAAAGGAGGTATTGTGGGTGGAGTTAATCGCTTACGGCCATACCACCCTGAACACGCCCGATCTCGTCCGATCTCGGAAGCTAAGCAGGGTCGGGCCTGGTTAGTACTTGAATGGAAGACCGCCTGGGAATACCAGGTGCTGTAAGCTTTTTAGACTTTTCTTTGCAGAGGGCGCTGTTGCTGCTGCTTCAGAGGAGACACCTCTTGGAAAGAGCAGGAAAGACTGTTCATCAAAGGAAAAAAGAATATGGAACCCTCACATCATCACTGAAAGGTGAAAGTGAGCATTCATCAGATTTCTTTCTAATCAAAACACTACTTTATTCATGTTTTATTAACATATCATTTTCAAATGGTCTTATTTGGAGAGAGCGATGAAAGAGCAGGGAGTTTACTCTGCATCAGGGAAACAACTGGATATGAAACACTGACAATATTGCTGAAGGTCATTTTTGAAAATTGTAATGATTTTTTTCTTGCAACGATATGACAAAATTGCACCTTGAGATTGATTTTGGAACAATTGACACTCCCGCCCACCCACACCTCAAGATGCTATGGTTGCAAAGCAACAGAAGAACCATTGATGATGGTGATGATTCACATGTATAAAGGAGGTATTGTGGGTGGAGTTAATCGCTTACGGCCATACCACCCTGAACACGCCCGATCTCGTCCGATCTCGGAAGCTAAGCAGGGTCGGGCCTGGTTAGTACTTGAATCGGAGACCGCCTGGGAATACCAGGTGCTGTAAGCTTTTTAGACTTTTCTTTGCAGAGGGCGCTGTTGCTGCTGCTTCAGAGGAGACACCTCTTGGAAAGAGCAGGAAAGACTGTTCATCAAAGGAAAAAAGAATATGGAACCCTCACATCATCACTGAAAGGTGAGAGTGAGCATTCATCAGATTTGTTTCTAATCAAAACACTACTTTATTCATGTTTTATTAACATATCATTTTCAAATGGTCTTATTTGGAGAGAGCGATGAAAGAGCAGGGAGTTTACTCTGCATCAGGGAAACAACTGGATATGAAACACTGACAATATTGCTGAAGGTCATTTTTGAAAATTGTAATGATTTTTTTCTTGCAACGATATGACAAAATTGCACCTTGAGATTGATTTTGGAACAATTGACCCTCCCGCCCACCCACACCTCAAGATGCTATGGTTGCAAAGCAACAGAAGAACCATTGATGATGGTGATGATTCACATGTATAAAGGAGGTATTGTGGGTGGAGTTAATCGCTTACGGCCATACCACCCTGAACACGCCCGATCTCGTCCGATCTCGGAAGCTAAGCAGGGTCGGGCCTGGTTAGTACTTGAATGGAAGACCGCCTGGGAATACCAGGTGCTGTAAGCTTTTTAGACTTTTCTTTGCAGAGGGCGCTGTTGCTGCTGCTTCAGAGGAGACACCTCTTGGAAAGAGCAGGAAAGACTGTTCATCAAAGGAAAAAAGAATATGGAACCCTCACATCATCACTGAAAGGTGAAAGTGAGCATTCATCAGATTTGTTTCTAATCAAAACACTACTTTATTCATGTTTTATTAACATATCATTTTCAAATGGTCTTATTTGGAGAGAGCGATGAAAGAGCAGGGAGTTTACTCTGCATCAGGGAAACAACTGGATATGAAACACTGACAATATTGCTGAAGGTCATTTTTGAAAATTGTAATGATTTTTTTCTTGCAACGATATGACAAAATTGCACCTTGGGATTGATTTTGGAACAATTGACACTCCCGCCCACCCACACCTCAAGATGCTATGGTTGCAAAGCAACAGAAGAACCATTGATGATGGTGATGATTCACATGTATAAAGGAGGTATTGTGGGTGGAGTTAATCGCTTATGGCCATACCACCCTGAACACGCCCGATCTCGTCCGATCTCGGAAGCTAAGCAGGGTCGGGCCTGGTTAGTACTTGAATGGGAGACCGCCTGGGAATACCAGGTGCTGTAAGCTTTTTAGACTTTTCTTTGCAGAGGGCGCTGTTGCTGCTGCTTCAGAGGAGACACCTCTTGGAAAGAGCAGGAAAGACTGTTCATCAAAGGAAAAAAGAATATGGAACCCTCACATCATCACTGAAAGGTGAAAGGGAGCATTCATCAGATTTGTTTCTAATCAAAACACTACTTTATTCATGTTTTATTAACATATCATTTTCAAATGGTCTTATTTGGAGAGAGCGATGAAAGAGCAGGGAGTTTACTCTGCATCAGGGAAACAACTGGATATGAAACACTGACAATATTGCTGAAGGTCATTTTTGAAAATTGTAATGATTTTTTTCTTGCAACGATATGACAAAATTGCACCTTGAGATTGATTTTGGAACAATTGACCGCCCCGCCCACCCACACCTCAAGATGCTATGGTTGCAAAGCAACAGAAGAACCATTGATGATGGTGATGATTCACATGTATAAAGGAGGTATTGTGGGTGGAGTTAATCACTTAAGGCCATACCACCCTGAACAAGCCCGATCTTGTCCGATCTCGGAAGCTAAGCAGGGTCGGGCCTGGTTAGTACTTGAATCGGAGACCGCCTGGGAATACCAGGTGCTGTAAGCTTTTTAGACTTTTCTTTGCAGAGGGCGCTGTTGCTGCTGCTTCAGAGGAGACACCTCTTGGAAAGAGCAGGAAAGACTGTTCATCAAAGGAAAAAAGAATATGGAACCCTCACATCATCACTGAAAGGTGAAAGTGAGCATTCATCAGATTTGTTTCTAATCAAAACACTACTTTATTCATGTTTTATTAACATATCATTTTCAAATGGTCTTATTTGGAGAGAGCGATGAAAGAGCAGGGAGTTTACTCTGCATCAGGGAAACAACTGGATATGAAACACTGACAATATTGCTGAAGGTCATTTTTGAAAATTGTAATGATTTTTTTCTTGCAACGATATGACAAAATTGCACCTTGGGATTGATTTTGGAACAATTGACACTCCCGCCCACCCACACCTCAAGATGCTATGGTTGCAAAGCAACAGAAGAACCATTGATGATGGTGATGATTCACATGTATAAAGGAGGTATTGTGGGTGGAGTTAATCGCTTATGGCCATACCACCCTGAACACGCCCGATCTCGTCCGATCTCGGAAGCTAAGCAGGGTCGGGCCTGGTTAGTACTTGAATGGGAGACCGCCTGGGAATACCAGGTGCTGTAAGCTTTTTAGACTTTTCTTTGCAGAGGGCGCTGTTGCTGCTGCTTCAGAGGAGACACCTCTTGGAAAGAGCAGGAAAGACTGTTCATCAAAGGAAAAAAGAATATGGAACCCTCACATCATCACTGAAAGGTGAAAGGGAGCATTCATCAGATTTGTTTCTAATCAAAACACTACTTTATTCATGTTTTATTAACATATCATTTTCAAATGGTCTTATTTGGAGAGAGCGATGAAAGAGCAGGGAGTTTACTCTGCATCAGGGAAACAACTGGATATGAAACACTGACAATATTGCTGAAGGTCATTTTTGAAAATTGTAATGATTTTTTTCTTGCAACGATATGACAAAATTGCACCTTGAGATTGATTTTGGAACAATTGACCGCCCCGCCCACCCACACCTCAAGATGCTATGGTTGCAAAGCAACAGAAGAACCATTGATGATGGTGATGATTCACATGTATAAAGGAGGTATTGTGGGTGGAGTTAATCACTTAAGGCCATACCACCCTGAACAAGCCCGATCTTGTCCGATCTCGGAAGCTAAGCAGGGTCGGGCCTGGTTAGTACTTGAATCGGAGACCGCCTGGGAATACCAGGTGCTGTAAGCTTTTTAGACTTTTCTTTGCAGAGGGCGCTGTTGCTGCTGCTTCAGAGGAGACACCTCTTGGAAAGAGCAGGAAAGACTGTTCATCAAAGGAAAAAAGAATATGGAACCCTCACATCATCACTGAAAGGTGAGAGTGAGCATTCATCAGATTTGTTTCTAATCAAAACACTACTTTATTCATGTTTTATTAACATATCATTTTCAAATGGTCTTATTTGGAGAGAGCGATGAAAGAGCAGGGAGTTTACTCTGCATCAGGGAAACAACTGGATATGAAACACTGACAATATTGCTGAAGGTCATTTTTGAAAATTGTAATGATTTTTTTCTTGCAACGATATGACAAAATTGCACCTTGAGATTGATTTTGGAACAATTGACACTCCCGCCCACCCACACCTCAAGATGCTATGGTTGCAAAGCAACAGAAGAACCATTGATGATGGTGATGATTCACATGTATAAAGGAGGTATTGTGGGTGGAGTTAATCGCTTACGGCCATACCACCCTGAACACGCCCGATCTCGTCCGATCTCGGACGCTAAGCAGGGTCGGGCCTGGTTAGTACTTGAATGGAAGACCGCCTGGGAATACCAGGTGCTGTAAGCTTTTTAGACTTTTCTTTGCAGAGGGCGCTGTTGCTGCTGCTTCAGAGGAGACACCTCTTGGAAAGAGCAGGAAAGACTGTTCATCAAAGGAAAAAAGAATATGGAACCCTCACATCATCACTGAAAGGTGAAAGTGAGCATTCATCAGATTTGTTTCTAATCAAAACACTACTTTATTCATGTTTTATTAACATATCATTTTCAAATGGTCTTATTTGGAGAGAGCGATGAAAGAGCAGGGAGTTTACTCTGCATCAGGGAAACAACTGGATATGAAACACTGACAATATTGCTGAAGGTCATTTTTGAAAATTGTAATGATTTTTTTCTTGCAACGATATGACAAAATTGCACCTTGAGATTGATTTTGGAACAATTGACACTCCCGCCCACCCACACCTCAAGATGCTATGGTTGCAAAGCAACAGAAGAACCATTGATGATGGTGATGATTCACATGTATAAAGGAGGTATTGTGGGTGGAGTTAATCGCTTACGGCCATACCACCCTGAACACGCCCGATCTCGTCCGATCTCGGAAGCTAAGCAGGGTCGGGCCTGGTTAGTACTTGAATGGAAGACCGCCTGGGAATACCAGGTGCTGTAAGCTTTTTAGACTTTTCTTTGCAGAGGGCGCTGTTGCTGCTGCTTCAGAGGAGACACCTCTTGGAAAGAGCAGGAAAGACTGTTCATCAAAGGAAAAAAGAATATGGAACCCTCACATCATCACTGAAAGGTGAAAGTGAGCATTCATCAGATTTGTTTCTAATCAAAACACTACTTTATTCATGTTTTATTAACATATCATTTTCAAATGGTCTTATTTGGAGAGAGCGATGAAAGAGCAGGGAGTTTACTCTGCATCAGGGAAACAACTGGATATGAAACACTGACAATATTGCTGAAGGTCATTTTTGAAAATTGTAATGATTTTTTTCTTGCAACGATATGACAAAATTGCACCTTGAGATTGATTTTGGAACAATTGACACTCCCGCCCACCCACACCTCAAGATGCTATGGTTGCAAAGCAACAGAAGAACCATTGATGATGGTGATGATTCACATGTATAAAGGAGGTATTGTGGGTGGAGTTAATCGCTTACGGCCATACCACCCTGAACACGCCCGATCTCGTCCGATCTCGGAAGCTAAGCAGGATCGGGCCTGGTTAGTACTTGAATGGGAGACCGCCTGGGAATACCAGGTGCTGTAAGCTTTTTAGACTTTTCTTTGCAGAGGGCGCTGTTGCTGCTGCTTCAGAGGAGACACCTCTTGGAAAGAGCAGGAAAGACTGTTCATCAAAGGAAAAAAGAATATGGAACCCTCACATCATCACTGAAAGGTGAAAGGGAGCATTCATCAGATTTGTTTCTAATCAAAACACTACTTTATTCATGTTTTATTAACATATCATTTTCAAATGGTCTTATTTGGAGAGAGCGATGAAAGAGCAGGGAGTTTACTCTGCATCAGGGAAACAACTGGATATGAAACACTGAGAATATTGCTGAAGGTCATTTTTGAAAATTGTAATGATTTTTTTCTTGCAACGATATGACAAAATTGCACCTTGAGATTGATTTTGGAACAATTGACACTCCCGCCCACCCACACCTCAAGATGCTATGGTTGCAAAGCAACAGAAGAACCATTGATGATGGTGATGATTCACATGTATAAAGGAGGTATTGTGGGTGGAGTTAATCGCTTACGGCCATACCACCCTGAACACGCCCGATCTCGTCCGATCTCGGAAGCTAAGCAGGGTCGGGCCTGGTTAGTACTTGAATGGAAGACCGCCTGGGAATACCAGGTGCTGTAAGCTTTTTAGACTTTTCTTTGCAGAGGGCGCTGTTGCTGCTGCTTCAGAGGAGACACCTCTTGGAAAGAGCAGGAAAGACTGTTCATCAAAGGAAAAAAGAATATGGAACCCTCACATCATCACTGAAAGGTGAAAGTGAGCATTCATCAGATTTGTTTCTAATCAAAACACTACTTTATTCATGTTTTATTAACATATCATTTTCAAATGGTCTTATTTGGAGAGAGCGATGAAAGAGCAGGGAGTTTACTCTGCATCAGGGAAACAACTGGATATGAAACACTGACAATATTGCTGAAGGTCATTTTTGAAAATTGTAATGATTTTTTTCTTGCAACGATATGACAAAATTGCACCTTGAGATTGATTTTGGAACAATTGACACTCCCGCCCACCCACACCTCAAGATGCTATGGTTGCAAAGCAACAGAAGAACCATTGATGATGGTGATGATTCACATGTATA
Source organism: Paralichthys olivaceus (assembly GCF_024713975.1). Taxonomy (NCBI): domain Eukaryota; kingdom Metazoa; phylum Chordata; class Actinopteri; order Pleuronectiformes; family Paralichthyidae; genus Paralichthys; species Paralichthys olivaceus. The sequence goes on along the minus strand of NC_091097.1, from coordinate 21,604,307 downwards.
AAGGAGGTATTGTGGGTGGAGTTAATCACTTACGGCCATACCACCCTGAACACGCCCGATCTCGTCCGATCTCGGAAGCTAAGCAGGGTCGGGCCTGGTTAGTACTTGAATGGGAGACCGCCTGGGAATACCAGGTGCTGTAAGCTTTTTAGACTTTTCTTTGCAGAGGGCGCTGTTGCTGCTGCTTCAGAGGAGACACCTCTTGGAAAGAGCAGGAAAGACTGTTCATCAAAGGAAAAAAGAATATGGAACCCTCACATCATCACTGAAAGGTGAAAGGGAGCATTCATCAGATTTGTTTCTAATCAAAACACTACTTTATTCATGTTTTATTAACATATCATTTTCAAATGGTCTTATTTGGAGAGAGCGATGAAAGAGCAGGGAGTTTACTCTGCATCAGGGAAACAACTGGATATGAAACACTGACAATATTGCTGAAGGTCATTTTTGAAAATTGTAATGATTTTTTTCTTGCAACGATATGACAAAATTGCACCTTGAGATTGATTTTGGAACAATTGACACTCCCGCCCACCCACACCTCAAGATGCTATGGTTGCAAAGCAACAGAAGAACCATTGATGATGGTGATGATTCACATGTATAAAGGAGGTATTGTGGGTGGAGTTAATCGCTTATGGCCATACCACCCTGAACACGCCCGATCTCGTCCGATCTCGGAAGCTAAGCAGGGTCGGGCCTGGTTAGTACTTGAATGGGAGACCGCCTGGGAATACCAGGTGCTGTAAGCTTTTTAGACTTTTCTTTGCAGAGGGCGCTGTTGCTGCTGCTTCAGAGGAGACACCTCTTGGAAAGAGCAGGAAAGACTGTTCATCAAAGGAAAAAAGAATATGGAACCCTCACATCATCACTGAAAGGTGAGAGTGAGCATTCATCAGATTTGTTTCTAATCAAAACACTACTTTATTCATGTTTTATTAACATATCATTTTCAAATGGTCTTATTTGGAGAGAGCGATGAAAGAGCAGGGAGTTTACTCTGCATCAGGGAAACAACTGGATATGAAACACTGACAATATTGCTGAAGGTCATTTTTGAAAATTGTAATGATTTTTTTCTTGCAACGATATGACAAAATTGCACCTTGAGATTGATTTTGGAACAATTGACACTCCCGCCCACCCACACCTCAAGATGCTATGGTTGCAAAGCAACAGAAGAACCATTGATGATGGTGATGATTCACATGTATAAAGGAGGTATTGTGGGTGGAGTTAATCGCTTACGGCCATACCACCCTGAACACGCCCGATCTCGTCCGATCTCGGAAGCTAAGCAGGGTCGGGCCTGGTTAGTACTTGAATGGAAGACCGCCTGGGAATACCAGGTGCTGTAAGCTTTTTAGACTTTTCTTTGCAGAGGGCGCTGTTGCTGCTGCTTCAGAGGAGACACCTCTTGGAAAGAGCAGGAAAGACTGTTCATCAAAGGAAAAAAGAATATGGAACCCTCACATCATCACTGAAAGGTGAAAGTGAGCATTCATCAGATTTGTTTCTAATCAAAACACTACTTTATTCATGTTTTATTAACATATCATTTTCAAATGGTCTTATTTGGAGAGAGCGATGAAAGAGCAGGGAGTTTACTCTGCATCAGGGAAACAACTGGATATGAAACACTGACAATATTGCTGAAGGTCATTTTTGAAAATTGTAATGATTTTTTTCTTGCAACGATATGACAAAATTGCACCTTGAGATTGATTTTGGAACAATTGACACTCCCGCCCACCCACACCTCAAGATGCTATGGTTGCAAAGCAACAGAAGAACCATTGATGATGGTGATGATTCACATGTATAAAGGAGGTATTGTGGGTGGAGTTAATCGCTTACGGCCATACCACCCTGAACACGCCCGATCTCGTCCGATCTCGGAAGCTAAGCAGGGTCGGGCCTGGTTAGTACTTGAATGGGAGACCGCCTGGGAATACCAGGTGCTGTAAGCTTTTTAGACTTTTCTTTGCAGAGGGCGCTGTTGCTGCTGCTTCAGAGGAGACACCTCTTGGAAAGAGCAGGAAAGACTGTTCATCAAAGGAAAAAAGAATATGGAACCCTCACATCATCACTGAAAGGTGAAAGGGAGCATTCATCAGATTTGTTTCTAATCAAAACACTACTTTATTCATGTTTTATTAACATATCATTTTCAAATGGTCTTATTTGGAGAGAGCGATGAAAGAGCAGGGAGTTTACTCTGCATCAGGGAAACAACTGGATATGAAACACTGACAATATTGCTGAAGGTCATTTTTGAAAATTGTAATGATTTTTTTCTTGCAACGATATGACAAAATTGCACCTTGGGATTGATTTTGGAACAATTGACCCTCCCGCCCACCCACACCTCAAGATGCTATGGTTGCAAAGCAACAGAAGAACCATTGATGATGGTGATGATTCACATGTATAAAGGAGGTATTGTGGGTGGAGTTAATCGCTTATGGCCATACCACCCTGAACACGCCCGATCTCGTCCGATCTCGGAAGCTAAGCAGGGTCGGGCCTGGTTAGTACTTGAATGGGAGACCGCCTGGGAATACCAGGTGCTGTAAGCTTTTTAGACTTTTCTTTGCAGAGGGCGCTGTTGCTGCTGCTTCAGAGGAGACACCTCTTGGAAAGAGCAGGAAAGACTGTTCATCAAAGGAAAAAAGAATATGGAACCCTCACATCATCACTGAAAGGTGAAAGGGAGCATTCATCAGATTTGTTTCTAATCAAAACACTACTTTATTCATGTTTTATTAACATATCATTTTCAAATGGTCTTATTTGGAGAGAGCGATGAAAGAGCAGGGAGTTTACTCTGCATCAGGGAAACAACTGGATATGAAACACTGACAATATTGCTGAAGGTCATTTTTGAAAATTGTAATGATTTTTTTCTTGCAACGATATGACAAAATTGCACCTTGAGATTGATTTTGGAACAATTGACCGCCCCGCCCACCCACACCTCAAGATGCTATGGTTGCAAAGCAACAGAAGAACCATTGATGATGGTGATGATTCACATGTATAAAGGAGGTATTGTGGGTGGAGTTAATCACTTAAGGCCATACCACCCTGAACAAGCCCGATCTTGTCCGATCTCGGAAGCTAAGCAGGGTCGGGCCTGGTTAGTACTTGAATCGGAGACCGCCTGGGAATACCAGGTGCTGTAAGCTTTTTAGACTTTTCTTTGCAGAGGGCGCTGTTGCTGCTGCTTCAGAGGAGACACCTCTTGGAAAGAGCAGGAAAGACTGTTCATCAAAGGAAAAAAGAATATGGAACCCTCACATCATCACTGAAAGGTGAGAGTGAGCATTCATCAGATTTGTTTCTAATCAAAACACTACTTTATTCATGTTTTATTAACATATCATTTTCAAATGGTCTTATTTGGAGAGAGCGATGAAAGAGCAGGGAGTTTACTCTGCATCAGGGAAACAACTGGATATGAAACACTGACAATATTGCTGAAGGTCATTTTTGAAAATTGTAATGATTTTTTTCTTGCAACGATATGACAAAATTGCACCTTGAGATTGATTTTGGAACAATTGACACTCCCGCCCACCCACACCTCAAGATGCTATGGTTGCAAAGCAACAGAAGAACCATTGATGATGGTGATGATTCACATGTATAAAGGAGGTATTGTGGGTGGAGTTAATCGCTTACGGCCATACCACCCTGAACACGCCCGATCTCGTCCGATCTCGGAAGCTAAGCAGGGTCGGGCCTGGTTAGTACTTGAATGGAAGACCGCCTGGGAATACCAGGTGCTGTAAGCTTTTTAGACTTTTCTTTGCAGAGGGCGCTGTTGCTGCTGCTTCAGAGGAGACACCTCTTGGAAAGAGCAGGAAAGACTGTTCATCAAAGGAAAAAAGAATATGGAACCCTCACATCATCACTGAAAGGTGAAAGTGAGCATTCATCAGATTTGTTTCTAATCAAAACACTACTTTATTCATGTTTTATTAACATATCATTTTCAAATGGTCTTATTTGGAGAGAGCGATGAAAGAGCAGGGAGTTTACTCTGCATCAGGGAAACAACTGGATATGAAACACTGACAATATTGCTGAAGGTCATTTTTGAAAATTGTAATGATTTTTTTCTTGCAACGATATGACAAAATTGCACCTTGAGATTGATTTTGGAACAATTGACCCTCCCGCCCACCCACACCTCAAGATGCTATGGTTGCAAAGCAACAGAAGAACCATTGATGATGGTGATGATTCACATGTATAAAGGAGGTATTGTGGGTGGAGTTAATCGCTTACGGCCATACAACCCTGAACACGCCCGATCTCGTCCGATCTCGGAAGCTAAGCAGGGTCGGGCCTGGTTAGTACTTGAATGGGAGACCGCCTGGGAATACCAGGTGCTGTAAGCTTTTTAGACTTTTCTTTGCAGAGGGCGCTGTTGCTGCTGCTTCAGAGGAGACACCTCTTGGAAAGAGCAGGAAAGACTGTTCATCAAAGGAAAAAAGAATATGGAACCCTCACATCATCACTGAAAGGTGAAAGTGAGCATTCATCAGATTTGTTTCTAATCAAAACACTACTTTATTCATGTTTTATTAACATATCATTTTCAAATGGTCTTATTTGGAGAGAGCGATGAGAGAGCAGGGAGTTTACTCTGCATCAGGGAAACAACTGGATATGAAACACTGACAATATTGCTGAAGGTCATTTTTGAAAATTGTAATGATTTTTTTCTTGCAACGATATGACAAAATTGCACCTTGAGATTGATTTTGGAACAATTGACCCTCCCGCCCACCCACACCTCAAGATGCTATGGTTGCAAAGCAACAGAAGAACCATTGATGATGGTGATGATTCACATGTATAAAGGAGGTATTGTGGGTGGAGTTAATCGCTTACGGCCATACAACCCTGAACACGCCCGATCTCGTCCGATCTCGGAAGCTAAGCAGGGTCGGGCCTGGTTAGTACTTGAATGGGAGACCGCCTGGGAATACCAGGTGCTGTAAGCTTTTTAGACTTTTCTTTGCAGAGGGCGCTGTTGCTGCTGCTTCAGAGGAGACACCTCTTGGAAAGAGCAGGAAAGACTGTTCATCAAAGGAAAAAAGAATATGGAACCCTCACATCATCACTGAAAGGTGAAAGTGAGCATTCATCAGATTTGTTTCTAATCAAAACACTACTTTATTCATGTTTTTTAACATATCATTTTCAAATGGTCTTATTTGGAGAGAGCGATGAGAGAGCAGGGAGTTTACTCTGCATCAGGGAAACAACTGGATATGAAACACTGACAATATTGCTGAAGGTCATTTTTGAAAATTGTAATGATTTTTTTCTTGCAACGATATGACAAAATTGCACCTTGAGATTGATTTTGGAACAATTGACCCTCCCGCCCACCCACACCTCAAGATGCTATGGTTGCAAAGCAACAGAAGAACCATTGATGATGGTGATGATTCACATGTATAAAGGAGGTATTGTGGGTGGAGTTAATCGCTTACGGCCATACCACCCTGAACACGCCCGATCTCGTCCGATCTCGGAAGCTAAGCAGGGTCGGGCCTGGTTAGTACTTGAATGGGAGACCGCCTGGGAATACCAGGTGCTGTAAGCTTTTTAGACTTTTCTTTGCAGAGGGCGCTGTTGCTGCTGCTTCAGAGGAGACACCTCTTGGAAAGAGCAGGAAAGACTGTTCATCAAAGGAAAAAAGAATATGGAACCCTCACATCATCACTGAAAGGTGAAAGGGAGCATTCATCAGATTTGTTTCTAATCAAAACACTACTTTATTCATGTTTTATTAACATATCATTTTCAAATGGTCTTATTTGGAGAGAGCGATGAAAGAGCAGGGAGTTTACTCTGCATCAGGGAAACAACTGGATATGAAACACTGACAATATTGCTGAAGGTCATTTTTGAAAATTGTAATGATTTTTTTCTTGCAACGATATGACAAAATTGCACCTTGAGATTGATTTTGGAACAATTGACCGCCCCGCCCACCCACACCTCAAGATGCTATGGTTGCAAAGCAACAGAAGAACCATTGATGATGGTGATGATTCACATGTATAAAGGAGGTATTGTGGGTGGAGTTAATCACTTAAGGCCATACCACCCTGAACAAGCCCGATCTCGTCCGATCTCGGAAGCTAAGCAGGGTCGGGCCTGGTTAGTACTTGAATGGGAGACCGCCTGGGAATACCAGGTGCTGTAAGCTTTTTAGACTTTTCTTTGCAGAGGGCGCTGTTGCTGCTGCTTCAGAGGAGACACCTCTTGGAAAGAGCAGGAAAGACTGTTCATCAAAGGAAAAAAGAATATGGAACCCTCACATCATCACTGAAAGGTGAGAGTGAGCATTCATCAGATTTGTTTCTAATCAAAACACTACTTTATTCATGTTTTATTAACATATCATTTTCAAATGGTCTTATTTGGAGAGAGCGATGAAAGAGCAGGGAGTTTACTCTGCATCAGGGAAACAACTGGATATGAAACACTGACAATATTGCTGAAGGTCATTTTTGAAAATTGTAATGATTTTTTTCTTGCAACGATATGACAAAATTGCACCTTGAGATTGATTTTGGAACAATTGACACTCCCGCCCACCCACACCTCAAGATGCTATGGTTGCAAAGCAACAGAAGAACCATTGATGATGGTGATGATTCACATGTATAAAGGAGGTATTGTGGGTGGAGTTAATCGCTTACGGCCATACCACCCTGAACACGCCCGATCTCGTCCGATCTCGGAAGCTAAGCAGGGTCGGGCCTGGTTAGTACTTGAATGGAAGACCGCCTGGGAATACCAGGTGCTGTAAGCTTTTTAGACTTTTCTTTGCAGAGGGCGCTGTTGCTGCTGCTTCAGAGGAGACACCTCTTGGAAAGAGCAGGAAAGACTGTTCATCAAAGGAAAAAAGAATATGGAACCCTCACATCATCACTGAAAGGTGAAAGTGAGCATTCATCAGATTTGTTTCTAATCAAAACACTACTTTATTCATGTTTTATTAACATATCATTTTCAAATGGTCTTATTTGGAGAGAGCGATGAAAGAGCAGGGAGTTTACTCTGCATCAGGGAAACAACTGGATATGAAACACTGACAATATTGCTGAAGGTCATTTTTGAAAATTGTAATGATTTTTTTCTTGCAACGATATGACAAAATTGCACCTTGAGATTGATTTTGGAACAATTGACACTCCCGCCCACCCACACCTCAAGATGCTATGGTTGCAAAGCAACAGAAGAACCATTGATGATGGTGATGATTCACATGTATAAAGGAGGTATTGTGGGTGGAGTTAATCGCTTACGGCCATACCACCCTGAACACGCCCGATCTCGTCCGATCTCGGAAGCTAAGCAGGGTCGGGCCTGGTTAGTACTTGAATGGAAGACCGCCTGGGAATACCAGGTGCTGTAAGCTTTTTAGACTTTTCTTTGCAGAGGGCGCTGTTGCTGCTGCTTCAGAGGAGACACCTCTTGGAAAGAGCAGGAAAGACTGTTCATCAAAGGAAAAAAGAATATGGAACCCTCACATCATCACTGAAAGGTGAAAGTGAGCATTCATCAGATTTGTTTCTAATCAAAACACTACTTTATTCATGTTTTATTAACATATCATTTTCAAATGGTCTTATTTGGAGAGAGCGATGAAAGAGCAGGGAGTTTACTCTGCATCAGGGAAACAACTGGATATGAAACACTGACAATATTGCTGAAGGTCATTTTTGAAAATTGTAATGATTTTTTTCTTGCAACGATATGACAAAATTGCACCTTGAGATTGATTTTGGAACAATTGACACTCCTGCCCACCCACACCTCAAGATGCTATGGTTGCAAAGCAACAGAAGAACCATTGATGATGGTGATGATTCACATGTATAAAGGAGGTATTGTGGGTGGAGTTAATCGCTTACGGCCATACCACCCTGAACACGCCCGATCTCGTCCGATCTCGGAAGCTAAGCAGGGTCGGGCCTGGTTAGTACTTGAATGGAAGACCGCCTGGCAATACCAGGTGCTGTAAGCTTTTTAGACTTTTCTTTGCAGAGGGCGCTGTTGCTGCTGCTTCAGAGGAGACACCTCTTGGAAAGAGCAGGAAAGACTGTTCATCAAAGGAAAAAAGAATATGGAACCCTCACATCATCACTGAAAGGTGAAAGTGAGCATTCATCAGATTTGTTTCTAATCAAAACACTACTTTATTCATGTTTTATTAACATATCATTTTCAAATGGTCTTATTTGGAGAGAGCGATGAAAGAGCAGGGAGTTTACTCTGCATCAGGGAAACAACTGGATATGAAACACTGACAATATTGCTGAAGGTCATTTTTGAAAATTGTAATGATTTTTTTCTTGCAACGATATGACAAAATTGCACCTTGAGATTGATTTTGGAACAATTGACCCTCCCGCCCACCCACACCTCAAGATGCTATGGTTGCAAAGCAACAGAAGAACCATTGATGATGGTGATGATTCACATGTATAAAGGAGGTATTGTGGGTGGAGTTAATCGCTTACGGCCATACAACCCTGAACACGCCCGATCTCGTCCGATCTCGGAAGCTAAGCAGGGTCGGGCCTGGTTAGTACTTGAATGGGAGACCGCCTGGGAATACCAGGTGCTGTAAGCTTTTTAGACTTTTCTTTGCAGAGGGCGCTGTTGCTTCAGAGGAGACACCTCTTGGAAAGAGCAGGAAAGACTGTTCATCAAAGGAAAAAAGAATATGGAACCCTCACATCATCACTGAAAGGTGAAAGGGAGCATTCATCAGATTTGTTTCTAATCAAAACACTACTTTATTCATGTTTTATTAACATATCATTTTCAAATGGTCTTATTTGGAGAGAGCGATGAAAGAGCAGGGAGTTTACTCTGCATCAGGGAAACAACTGGATATGAAACACTGACAATATTGCTGAAGGTCATTTTTGAAAATTGTAATGATTTTTTTCTTGCAACGATATGACAAAATTGCACCTTGAGATTGATTTTGGAACAATTGACACTCCCGCCCACCCACACCTCAAGATGCTATGGTTGCAAAGCAACAGAAGAACCATTGATGATGGTGATGATTCACATGTATAAAGGAGGTATTGTGGGTGGAGTTAATCGCTTACGGCCATACCACCCTGAACACGCCCGATCTCGTCCGATCTCGGAAGCTAAGCAGGGTCGGGCCTGGTTAGTACTTGAATGGAAGACCGCCTGGGAATACCAGGTGCTGTAAGCTTTTTAGACTTTTCTTTGCAGAGGGCGCTGTTGCTGCTGCTTCAGAGGAGACACCTCTTGGAAAGAGCAGGAAAGACTGTTCATCAAAGGAAAAAAGAATATGGAACCCTCACATCATCACTGAAAGGTGAAAGTGAGCATTCATCAGATTTGTTTCTAATCAAAACACTACTTTATTCATGTTTTATTAACATATCATTTTCAAATGGTCTTATTTGGAGAGAGCGATGAAAGAGCAGGGAGTTTACTCTGCATCAGGGAAACAACTGGATATGAAACACTGACAATATTGCTGAAGGTCATTTTTGAAAATTGTAATGATTTTTTTCTTGCAACGATATGACAAAATTGCACCTTGAGATTGATTTTGGAACAATTGACACTCCCGCCCACCCACACCTCAAGATGCTATGGTTGCAAAGCAACAGAAGAACCATTGATGATGGTGATGATTCACATGTATAAAGGAGGTATTGTGGGTGGAGTTAATCGCTTACGGCCATACCACCCTGAACACGCCCGATCTCGTCCGATCTCGGAAGCTAAGCAGGGTCGGGCCTGGTTAGTACTTGAATGGAAGACCGCCTGGGAATACCAGGTGCTGTAAGCTTTTTAGACTTTTCTTTGCAGAGGGCGCTGTTGCTGCTGCTTCAGAGGAGACACCTCTTGGAAAGAGCAGGAAAGACTGTTCATCAAAGGAAAAAAGAATATGGAACCCTCACATCATCACTGAAAGGTGAAAGTGAGCATTCATCAGATTTGTTTCTAATCAAAACACTACTTTATTCATGTTTTATTAACATATCATTTTCAAATGGTCTTATTTGGAGAGAGCGATGAAAGAGCAGGGAGTTTACTCTGCATCAGGGAAACAACTGGATATGAAACACTGACAATATTGCTGAAGGTCATTTTTGAAAATTGTAATGATTTTTTTCTTGCAACGATATGACAAAATTGCACCTTGAGATTGATTTTGGAACAATTGACACTCCCGCCCACCCACACCTCAAGATGCTATGGTTGCAAAGCAACAGAAGAACCATTGATGATGGTGATGATTCACATGTATAAAGGAGGTATTGTGGGTGGAGTTAATCGCTTACGGCCATACCACCCTGAACACGCCCGATCTCGTCCGATCTCGGAAGCTAAGCAGGGTCGGGCCTGGTTAGTACTTGAATGGAAGACCGCCTGGCAATACCAGGTGCTGTAAGCTTTTTAGACTTTTCTTTGCAGAGGGCGCTGTTGCTGCTGCTTCAGAGGAGACACCTCTTGGAAAGAGCAGGAAAGACTGTTCATCAAAGGAAAAAAGAATATGGAACCCTCACATCATCACTGAAAGGTGAAAGTGAGCATTCATCAGATTTGTTTCTAATCAAAACACTACTTTATTCATGTTTTATTAACATATCATTTTCAAATGGTCTTATTTGGAGAGAGCGATGAAAGAGCAGGGAGTTTACTCTGCATCAGGGAAACAACTGGATATGAAACACTGACAATATTGCTGAAGGTCATTTTTGAAAATTGTAATGATTTTTTTCTTGCAACGATATGACAAAATTGCACCTTGAGATTGATTTTGGAACAATTGACCGCCCCGCCCACCCACACCTCAAGATGCTATGGTTGCAAAGCAACAGAAGAACCATTGATGATGGTGATGATTCACATGTATAAAGGAGGTATTGTGGGTGGAGTTAATCACTTAAGGCCATACCACCCTGAACAAGCCCGATCTCGTCCGATCTCGGAAGCTAAGCAGGGTCGGGCCTGGTTAGTACTTGAATCGGAGACCGCCTGGGAATACCAGGTGCTGTAAGCTTTTTAGACTTTTCTTTGCAGAGGGCGCTGTTGCTGCTGCTTCAGAGGAGACACCTCTTGGAAAGAGCAGGAAAGACTGTTCATCAAAGGAAAAAAGAATATGGAACCCTCACATCATCACTGAAAGGTGAGAGTGAGCATTCATCAGATTTGTTTCTAATCAAAACACTACTTTATTCATGTTTTATTAACATATCATTTTCAAATGGTCTTATTTGGAGAGAGCGATGAAAGAGCAGGGAGTTTACTCTGCATCAGGGAAACAACTGGATATGAAACACTGACAATATTGCTGAAGGTCATTTTTGAAAATTGTAATGATTTTTTTCTTGCAACGATATGACAAAATTGCACCTTGAGATTGATTTTGGAACAATTGACACTCCCGCCCACCCACACCTCAAGATGCTATGGTTGCAAAGCAACAGAAGAACCATTGATGATGGTGATGATTCACATGTATAAAGGAGGTATTGTGGGTGGAGTTAATCGCTTACGGCCATACCACCCTGAACACGCCCGATCTCGTCCGATCTCGGAAGCTAAGCAGGGTCGGGCCTGGTTAGTACTTGAATGGAAGACCGCCTGGGAATACCAGGTGCTGTAAGCTTTTTAGACTTTTCTTTGCAGAGGGCGCTGTTGCTGCTGCTTCAGAGGAGACACCTCTTGGAAAGAGCAGGAAAGACTGTTCATCAAAGGAAAAAAGAATATGGAACCCTCACATCATCACTGAAAGGTGAAAGTGAGCATTCATCAGATTTGTTTCTAATCAAAACACTACTTTATTCATGTTTTATTAACATATCATTTTCAAATGGTCTTATTTGGAGAGAGCGATGAAAGAGCAGGGAGTTTACTCTGCATCAGGGAAACAACTGGATATGAAACACTGACAATATTGCTGAAGGTCATTTTTGAAAATTGTAATGATTTTTTTCTTGCAACGATATGACAAAATTGCACCTTGAGATTGATTTTGGAACAATTGACACTCCCGCCCACCCACACCTCAAGATGCTATGGTTGCAAAGCAACAGAAGAACCATTGATGATGGTGATGATTCACATGTATAAAGGAGGTATTGTGGGTGGAGTTAATCGCTTACGGCCATACCACCCTGAACACGCCCGATCTCGTCCGATCTCGGAAGCTAAGCAGGGTCGGGCCTGGTTAGTACTTGAATGGAAGACCGCCTGGGAATACCAGGTGCTGTAAGCTTTTTAGACTTTTCTTTGCAGAGGGCGCTGTTGCTGCTGCTTCAGAGGAGACACCTCTTGGAAAGAGCAGGAAAGACTGTTCATCAAAGGAAAAAAGAATATGGAACCCTCACATCATCACTGAAAGGTGAAAGTGAGCATTCATCAGATTTGTTTCTAATCAAAACACTACTTTATTCATGTTTTATTAACATATCATTTTCAAATGGTCTTATTTGGAGAGAGCGATGAAAGAGCAGGGAGTTTACTCTGCATCAGGGAAACAACTGGATATGAAACACTGACAATATTGCTGAAGGTCATTTTTGAAAATTGTAATGATTTTTTTCTTGCAACGATATGACAAAATTGCACCTTGAGATTGATTTTGGAACAATTGACACTCCTGCCCACCCACACCTCAAGATGCTATGGTTGCAAAGCAACAGAAGAACCATTGATGATGGTGATGATTCACATGTATAAAGGAGGTATTGTGGGTGGAGTTAATCGCTTACGGCCATACCACCCTGAACACGCCCGATCTCGTCCGATCTCGGAAGCTAAGCAGGGTCGGGCCTGGTTAGTACTTGAATGGAAGACCGCCTGGCAATACCAGGTGCTGTAAGCTTTTTAGACTTTTCTTTGCAGAGGGCGCTGTTGCTGCTGCTTCAGAGGAGACACCTCTTGGAAAGAGCAGGAAAGACTGTTCATCAAAGGAAAAAAGAATATGGAACCCTCACATCATCACTGAAAGGTGAAAGTGAGCATTCATCAGATTTGTTTCTAATCAAAACACTACTTTATTCATGTTTTATTAACATATCATTTTCAAATGGTCTTATTTGGAGAGAGCGATGAAAGAGCAGGGAGTTTACTCTGCATCAGGGAAACAACTGGATATGAAACACTGACAATATTGCTGAAGGTCATTTTTGAAAATTGTAATGATTTTTTTCTTGCAACGATATGACAAAATTGCACCTTGAGATTGATTTTGGAACAATTGACACTCCCGCCCACCCACACCTCAAGATGCTATGGTTGCAAAGCAACAGAAGAACCATTGATGATGGTGATGATTCACATGTATAAAGGAGGTATTGTGGGTGGAGTTAATCGCTTACGGCCATACCACCCTGAACACGCCCGATCTCGTCCGATCTCGGAAGCTAAGCAGGGTCGGGCCTGGTTAGTACTTGAATGGAAGACCGCCTGGGAATACCAGGTGCTGTAAGCTTTTTAGACTTTTCTTTGCAGAGGGCGCTGTTGCTGCTGCTTCAGAGGAGACACCTCTTGGAAAGAGCAGGAAAGACTGTTCATCAAAGGAAAAAAGAATATGGAACCCTCACATCATCACTGAAAGGTGAAAGTGAGCATTCATCAGATTTGTTTCTAATCAAAACACTACTTTATTCATGTTTTATTAACATATCATTTTCAAATGGTCTTATTTGGAGAGAGCGATGAAAGAGCAGGGAGTTTACTCTGCATCAGGGAAACAACTGGATATGAAACACTGACAATATTGCTGAAGGTCATTTTTGAAAATTGTAATGATTTTTTTCTTGCAACGATATGACAAAATTGCACCTTGAGATTGATTTTGGAACAATTGACACTCCCGCCCACCCACACCTCAAGATGCTATGGTTGCAAAGCAACAGAAGAACCATTGATGATGGTGATGATTCACATGTATAAAGGAGGTATTGTGGGTGGAGTTAATCGCTTACGGCCATACCACCCTGAACACGCCCGATCTCGTCCGATCTCGGAAGCTAAGCAGGGTCGGGCCTGGTTAGTACTTGAATGGAAGACCGCCTGGCAATACCAGGTGCTGTAAGCTTTTTAGACTTTTCTTTGCAGAGGGCGCTGTTGCTGCTGCTTCAGAGGAGACACCTCTTGGAAAGAGCAGGAAAGACTGTTCATCAAAGGAAAAAAGAATATGGAACCCTCACATCATCACTGAAAGGTGAAAGTGAGCATTCATCAGATTTGTTTCTAATCAAAACACTACTTTATTCATGTTTTATTAACATATCATTTTCAAATGGTCTTATTTGGAGAGAGCGATGAAAGAGCAGGGAGTTTACTCTGCATCAGGGAAACAACTGGATATGAAACACTGACAATATTGCTGAAGGTCATTTTTGAAAATTGTAATGATTTTTTTCTTGCAACGATATGACAAAATTGCACCTTGAGATTGATTTTGGAACAATTGACCGCCCCGCCCACCCACACCTCAAGATGCTATGGTTGCAAAGCAACAGAAGAACCATTGATGATGGTGATGATTCACATGTATAAAGGAGGTATTGTGGGTGGAGTTAATCACTTAAGGCCATACCACCCTGAACAAGCCCGATCTCGTCCGATCTCGGAAGCTAAGCAGGGTCGGGCCTGGTTAGTACTTGAATCGGAGACCGCCTGGGAATACCAGGTGCTGTAAGCTTTTTAGACTTTTCTTTGCAGAGGGCGCTGTTGCTGCTGCTTCAGAGGAGACACCTCTTGGAAAGAGCAGGAAAGACTGTTCATCAAAGGAAAAAAGAATATGGAACCCTCACATCATCACTGAAAGGTGAGAGTGAGCATTCATCAGATTTGTTTCTAATCAAAACACTACTTTATTCATGTTTTATTAACATATCATTTTCAAATGGTCTTATTTGGAGAGAGCGATGAAAGAGCAGGGAGTTTACTCTGCATCAGGGAAACAACTGGATATGAAACACTGACAATATTGCTGAAGGTCATTTTTGAAAATTGTAATGATTTTTTTCTTGCAACGATATGACAAAATTGCACCTTGAGATTGATTTTGGAACAATTGACACTCCCGCCCACCCACACCTCAAGATGCTATGGTTGCAAAGCAACAGAAGAACCATTGATGATGGTGATGATTCACATGTATAAAGGAGGTATTGTGGGTGGAGTTAATCGCTTACGGCCATACCACCCTGAACACGCCCGATCTCGTCCGATCTCGGAAGCTAAGCAGGGTCGGGCCTGGTTAGTACTTGAATGGAAGACCGCCTGGGAATACCAGGTGCTGTAAGCTTTTTAGACTTTTCTTTGCAGAGGGCGCTGTTGCTGCTGCTTCAGAGGAGACACCTCTTGGAAAGAGCAGGAAAGACTGTTCATCAAAGGAAAAAAGAATATGGAACCCTCACATCATCACTGAAAGGTGAAAGTGAGCATTCATCAGATTTGTTTCTAATCAAAACACTACTTTATTCATGTTTTATTAACATATCATTTTCAAATGGTCTTATTTGGAGAGAGCGATGAAAGAGCAGGGAGTTTACTCTGCATCAGGGAAACAACTGGATATGAAACACTGACAATATTGCTGAAGGTCATTTTTGAAAATTGTAATGATTTTTTTCTTGCAACGATATGACAAAATTGCACCTTGAGATTGATTTTGGAACAATTGACACTCCCGCCCACCCACACCTCAAGATGCTATGGTTGCAAAGCAACAGAAGAACCATTGATGATGGTGATGATTCACATGTATAAAGGAGGTATTGTGGGTGGAGTTAATCGCTTACGGCCATACCACCCTGAACACGCCCGATCTCGTCCGATCTCGGAAGCTAAGCAGGGTCGGGCCTGGTTAGTACTTGAATGGAAGACCGCCTGGGAATACCAGGTGCTGTAAGCTTTTTAGACTTTTCTTTGCAGAGGGCGCTGTTGCTGCTGCTTCAGAGGAGACACCTCTTGGAAAGAGCAGGAAAGACTGTTCATCAAAGGAAAAAAGAATATGGAACCCTCACATCATCACTGAAAGGTGAAAGTGAGCATTCATCAGATTTGTTTCTAATCAAAACACTACTTTATTCATGTTTTATTAACATATCATTTTCAAATGGTCTTATTTGGAGAGAGCGATGAAAGAGCAGGGAGTTTACTCTGCATCAGGGAAACAACTGGATATGAAACACTGACAATATTGCTGAAGGTCATTTTTGAAAATTGTAATGATTTTTTTCTTGCAACGATATGACAAAATTGCACCTTGAGATTGATTTTGGAACAATTGACACTCCTGCCCACCCACACCTCAAGATGCTATGGTTGCAAAGCAACAGAAGAACCATTGATGATGGTGATGATTCACATGTATAAAGGAGGTATTGTGGGTGGAGTTAATCGCTTACGGCCATACCACCCTGAACACGCCCGATCTCGTCCGATCTCGGAAGCTAAGCAGGGTCGGGCCTGGTTAGTACTTGAATGGAAGACCGCCTGGCAATACCAGGTGCTGTAAGCTTTTTAGACTTTTCTTTGCAGAGGGCGCTGTTGCTGCTGCTTCAGAGGAGACACCTCTTGGAAAGAGCAGGAAAGACTGTTCATCAAAGGAAAAAAGAATATGGAACCCTCACATCATCACTGAAAGGTGAAAGTGAGCATTCATCAGATTTGTTTCTAATCAAAACACTACTTTATTCATGTTTTATTAACATATCATTTTCAAATGGTCTTATTTGGAGAGAGCGATGAAAGAGCAGGGAGTTTACTCTGCATCAGGGAAACAACTGGATATGAAACACTGACAATATTGCTGAAGGTCATTTTTGAAAATTGTAATGATTTTTTTCTTGCAACGATATGACAAAATTGCACCTTGAGATTGATTTTGGAACAATTGACCCTCCCGCCCACCCACACCTCAAGATGCTATGGTTGCAAAGCAACAGAAGAACCATTGATGATGGTGATGATTCACATGTATAAAGGAGGTATTGTGGGTGGAGTTAATCGCTTACGGCCATACAACCCTGAACACGCCCGATCTCGTCCGATCTCGGAAGCTAAGCAGGGTCGGGCCTGGTTAGTACTTGAATGGGAGACCGCCTGGGAATACCAGGTGCTGTAAGCTTTTTAGACTTTTCTTTGCAGAGGGCGCTGTTGCTTCAGAGGAGACACCTCTTGGAAAGAGCAGGAAAGACTGTTCATCAAAGGAAAAAAGAATATGGAACCCTCACATCATCACTGAAAGGTGAAAGGGAGCATTCATCAGATTTGTTTCTAATCAAAACACTACTTTATTCATGTTTTATTAACATATCATTTTCAAATGGTCTTATTTGGAGAGAGCGATGAAAGAGCAGGGAGTTTACTCTGCATCAGGGAAACAACTGGATATGAAACACTGACAATATTGCTGAAGGTCATTTTTGAAAATTGTAATGATTTTTTTCTTGCAACGATATGACAAAATTGCACCTTGAGATTGATTTTGGAACAATTGACACTCCCGCCCACCCACACCTCAAGATGCTATGGTTGCAAAGCAACAGAAGAACCATTGATGATGGTGATGATTCACATGTATAAAGGAGGTATTGTGGGTGGAGTTAATCGCTTACGGCCATACCACCCTGAACACGCCCGATCTCGTCCGATCTCGGAAGCTAAGCAGGGTCGGGCCTGGTTAGTACTTGAATGGAAGACCGCCTGGGAATACCAGGTGCTGTAAGCTTTTTAGACTTTTCTTTGCAGAGGGCGCTGTTGCTGCTGCTTCAGAGGAGACACCTCTTGGAAAGAGCAGGAAAGACTGTTCATCAAAGGAAAAAAGAATATGGAACCCTCACATCATCACTGAAAGGTGAAAGTGAGCATTCATCAGATTTGTTTCTAATCAAAACACTACTTTATTCATGTTTTATTAACATATCATTTTCAAATGGTCTTATTTGGAGAGAGCGATGAAAGAGCAGGGAGTTTACTCTGCATCAGGGAAACAACTGGATATGAAACACTGACAATATTGCTGAAGGTCATTTTTGAAAATTGTAATGATTTTTTTCTTGCAACGATATGACAAAATTGCACCTTGAGATTGATTTTGGAACAATTGACACTCCCGCCCACCCACACCTCAAGATGCTATGGTTGCAAAGCAACAGAAGAACCATTGATGATGGTGATGATTCACATGTATAAAGGAGGTATTGTGGGTGGAGTTAATCGCTTACGGCCATACCACCCTGAACACGCCCGATCTCGTCCGATCTCGGAAGCTAAGCAGGGTCGGGCCTGGTTAGTACTTGAATGGAAGACCGCCTGGGAATACCAGGTGCTGTAAGCTTTTTAGACTTTTCTTTGCAGAGGGCGCTGTTGCTGCTGCTTCAGAGGAGACACCTCTTGGAAAGAGCAGGAAAGACTGTTCATCAAAGGAAAAAAGAATATGGAACCCTCACATCATCACTGAAAGGTGAAAGTGAGCATTCATCAGATTTGTTTCTAATCAAAACACTACTTTATTCATGTTTTATTAACATATCATTTTCAAATGGTCTTATTTGGAGAGAGCGATGAAAGAGCAGGGAGTTTACTCTGCATCAGGGAAACAACTGGATATGAAACACTGACAATATTGCTGAAGGTCATTTTTGAAAATTGTAATGATTTTTTTCTTGCAACGATATGACAAAATTGCACCTTGAGATTGATTTTGGAACAATTGACACTCCCGCCCACCCACACCTCAAGATGCTATGGTTGCAAAGCAACAGAAGAACCATTGATGATGGTGATGATTCACATGTATAAAGGAGGTATTGTGGGTGGAGTTAATCGCTTACGGCCATACCACCCTGAACACGCCCGATCTCGTCCGATCTCGGAAGCTAAGCAGGGTCGGGCCTGGTTAGTACTTGAATGGAAGACCGCCTGGCAATACCAGGTGCTGTAAGCTTTTTAGACTTTTCTTTGCAGAGGGCGCTGTTGCTGCTGCTTCAGAGGAGACACCTCTTGGAAAGAGCAGGAAAGACTGTTCATCAAAGGAAAAAAGAATATGGAACCCTCACATCATCACTGAAAGGTGAAAGTGAGCATTCATCAGATTTGTTTCTAATCAAAACACTACTTTATTCATGTTTTATTAACATATCATTTTCAAATGGTCTTATTTGGAGAGAGCGATGAAAGAGCAGGGAGTTTACTCTGCATCAGGGAAACAACTGGATATGAAACACTGACAATATTGCTGAAGGTCATTTTTGAAAATTGTAATGATTTTTTTCTTGCAACGATATGACAAAATTGCACCTTGAGATTGATTTTGGAACAATTGACCCTCCCGCCCACCCACACCTCAAGATGCTATGGTTGCAAAGCAACAGAAGAACCATTGATGATGGTGATGATTCACATGTATAAAGGAGGTATTGTGGGTGGAGTTAATCGCTTACGGCCATACAACCCTGAACACGCCCGATCTCGTCCGATCTCGGAAGCTAAGCAGGGTCGGGCCTGGTTAGTACTTGAATGGGAGACCGCCTGGGAATACCAGGTGCTGTAAGCTTTTTAGACTTTTCTTTGCAGAGGGCGCTGTTGCTTCAGAGGAGACACCTCTTGGAAAGAGCAGGAAAGACTGTTCATCAAAGGAAAAAAGAATATGGAACCCTCACATCATCACTGAAAGGTGAAAGGGAGCATTCATCAGATTTGTTTCTAATCAAAACACTACTTTATTCATGTTTTATTAACATATCATTTTCAAATGGTCTTATTTGGAGAGAGCGATGAAAGAGCAGGGAGTTTACTCTGCATCAGGGAAACAACTGGATATGAAACACTGACAATATTGCTGAAGGTCATTTTTGAAAATTGTAATGATTTTTTTCTTGCAACGATATGACAAAATTGCACCTTGAGATTGATTTTGGAACAATTGACACTCCCGCCCACCCACACCTCAAGATGCTATGGTTGCAAAGCAACAGAAGAACCATTGATGATGGTGATGATTCACATGTATAAAGGAGGTATTGTGGGTGGAGTTAATCGCTTACGGCCATACCACCCTGAACACGCCCGATCTCGTCCGATCTCGGAAGCTAAGCAGGGTCGGGCCTGGTTAGTACTTGAATGGAAGACCGCCTGGGAATACCAGGTGCTGTAAGCTTTTTAGACTTTTCTTTGCAGAGGGCGCTGTTGCTGCTGCTTCAGAGGAGACACCTCTTGGAAAGAGCAGGAAAGACTGTTCATCAAAGGAAAAAAGAATATGGAACCCTCACATCATCACTGAAAGGTGAAAGTGAGCATTCATCAGATTTGTTTCTAATCAAAACACTACTTTATTCATGTTTTATTAACATATCATTTTCAAATGGTCTTATTTGGAGAGAGCGATGAAAGAGCAGGGAGTTTACTCTGCATCAGGGAAACAACTGGATATGAAACACTGACAATATTGCTGAAGGTCATTTTTGAAAATTGTAATGATTTTTTTCTTGCAACGATATGACAAAATTGCACCTTGAGATTGATTTTGGAACAATTGACCCTCCCGCCCACCCACACCTCAAGATGCTATGGTTGCAAAGCAACAGAAGAACCATTGATGATGGTGATGATTCACATGTATAAAGGAGGTATTGTGGGTGGAGTTAATCGCTTACGGCCATACAACCCTGAACACGCCCGATCTCGTCCGATCTCGGAAGCTAAGCAGGGTCGGGCCTGGTTAGTACTTGAATGGGAGACCGCCTGGGAATACCAGGTGCTGTAAGCTTTTTAGACTTTTCTTTGCAGAGGGCGCTGTTGCTGCTGCTTCAGAGGAGACACCTCTTGGAAAGAGCAGGAAAGACTGTTCATCAAAGGAAAAAAGAATATGGAACCCTCACATCATCACTGAAAGGTGAAAGTGAGCATTCATCAGATTTGTTTCTAATCAAAACACTACTTTATTCATGTTTTATTAACATATCATTTTCAAATGGTCTTATTTGGAGAGAGCGATGAGAGAGCAGGGAGTTTACTCTGCATCAGGGAAACAACTGGATATGAAACACTGACAATATTGCTGAAGGTCATTTTTGAAAATTGTAATGATTTTTTTCTTGCAACGATATGACAAAATTGCACCTTGAGATTGATTTTGGAACAATTGACCCTCCCGCCCACCCACACCTCAAGATGCTATGGTTGCAAAGCAACAGAAGAACCATTGATGATGGTGATGATTCACATGTATAAAGGAGGTATTGTGGGTGGAGTTAATCGCTTACGGCCATACAACCCTGAACACGCCCGATCTCGTCCGATCTCGGAAGCTAAGCAGGGTCGGGCCTGGTTAGTACTTGAATGGGAGACCGCCTGGGAATACCAGGTGCTGTAAGCTTTTTAGACTTTTCTTTGCAGAGGGCGCTGTTGCTGCTGCTTCAGAGGAGACACCTCTTGGAAAGAGCAGGAAAGACTGTTCATCAAAGGAAAAAAGAATATGGAACCCTCACATCATCACTGAAAGGTGAAAGTGAGCATTCATCAGATTTGTTTCTAATCAAAACACTACTTTATTCATGTTTTTTAACATATCATTTTCAAATGGTCTTATTTGGAGAGAGCGATGAGAGAGCAGGGAGTTTACTCTGCATCAGGGAAACAACTGGATATGAAACACTGACAATATTGCTGAAGGTCATTTTTGAAAATTGTAATGATTTTTTTCTTGCAACGATATGACAAAATTGCACCTTGAGATTGATTTTGGAACAATTGACCCTCCCGCCCACCCACACCTCAAGATGCTATGGTTGCAAAGCAACAGAAGAACCATTGATGATGGTGATGATTCACATGTATAAAGGAGGTATTGTGGGTGGAGTTAATCGCTTACGGCCATACCACCCTGAACACGCCCGATCTCGTCCGATCTCGGAAGCTAAGCAGGGTCGGGCCTGGTTAGTACTTGAATGGAAGACCGCCTGGGAATACCAGGTGCTGTAAGCTTTTTAGACTTTTCTTTGCAGAGGGCGCTGTTGCTGCTGCTTCAGAGGAGACACCTCTTGGAAAGAGCAGGAAAGACTGTTCATCAAAGGAAAAAAGAATATGGAACCCTCACATCATCACTGAAAGGTGAAAGTGAGCATTCATCAGATTTGTTTCTAATCAAAACACTACTTTATTCATGTTTTATTAACATATCATTTTCAAATTGTTTTATTTGGAGAGAGCGATGAAAGAGCAGGGAGTTTACTCTGCATCAGGGAAACAACTGGATATGAAACACTGACAATATTGCTGAAGGTCATTTTTGAAAATTGTAATGATTTTTTTCTTGCAACGATATGACAAAATTGCACCTTGAGATTGATTTTGGAACAATTGACCCTCCCGCCCACCCACACCTCAAGATGCTATGGTTGCAAAGCAACAGAAGAACCATTGATGATGGTGATGATTCACATGTATAAAGGAGGTATTGTGGGTGGAGTTAATCGCTTACGGCCATACCACCCTGAACACGCCCGATCTCGTCCGATCTCGGAAGCTAAGCAGGGTCGGGCCTGGTTAGTACTTGAATGGAAGACCGCCTGGGAATACCAGGTGCTGTAAGCTTTTTAGACTTTTCTTTGCAGAGGGCGCTGTTGCTGCTGCTTCAGAGGAGACACCTCTTGGAAAGAGCAGGAAAGACTGTTCATCAAAGGAAAAAAGAATATGGAACCCTCACATCATCACTGAAAGGTGAAAGTGAGCATTCATCAGATTTGTTTCTAATCAAAACACTACTTTATTCATGTTTTATTAACATATCATTTTCAAATTGTCTTATTTGGAGAGAGCGATGAAAGAGCAGGGAGTTTACTCTGCATCAGGGAAACAACTGGATATGAAACACTGACAATATTGCTGAAGGTCATTTTTGAAAATTGTAATGATTTTTTTCTTGCAACGATATGACAAAATTGCACCTTGAGATTGATTTTGGAACAATTGACACTCCCGCCCACCCACACCTCAAGATGCTATGGTTGCAAAGCAACAGAAGAACCATTGATGATGGTGATGATTCACATGTATAAAGGAGGTATTGTGGGTGGAGTTAATCGCTTACGGCCATACAACCCTGAACACGCCCGATCTCGTCCGATCTCGGAAGCTAAGCAGGGTCGGGCCTGGTTAGTACTTGAATGGGAGACCGCCTGGGAATACCAGGTGCTGTAAGCTTTTTAGACTTTTCTTTGCAGAGGGCGCTGTTGCTGCTGCTTCAGAGGAGACACCTCTTGGAAAGAGCAGGAAAGACTGTTCATCAAAGGAAAAAAGAATATGGAACCCTCACATCATCACTGAAAGGTGAAAGTGAGCATTCATCAGATTTGTTTCTAATCAAAACACTACTTTATTCATGTTTTATTAACATATCATTTTCAAATGGTCTTATTTGGAGAGAGCGATGAGAGAGCAGGGAGTTTACTCTGCATCAGGGAAACAACTGGATATGAAACACTGACAATATTGCTGAAGGTCATTTTTGAAAATTGTAATGATTTTTTTCTTGCAACGATATGACAAAATTGCACCTTGAGATTGATTTTGGAACAATTGACCCTCCCGCCCACCCACACCTCAAGATGCTATGGTTGCAAAGCAACAGAAGAACCATTGATGATGGTGATGATTCACATGTATAAAGGAGGTATTGTGGGTGGAGTTAATCGCTTACGGCCATACCACCCTGAACACGCCCGATCTCGTCCGATCTCGGAAGCTAAGCAGGGTCGGGCCTGGTTAGTACTTGAATGGAAGACCGCCTGGGAATACCAGGTGCTGTAAGCTTTTTAGACTTTTCTTTGCAGAGGGCGCTGTTGCTGCTGCTTCAGAGGAGACACCTCTTGGAAAGAGCAGGAAAGACTGTTCATCAAAGGAAAAAAGAATATGGAACCCTCACATCATCACTGAAAGGTGAAAGTGAGCATTCATCAGATTTGTTTCTAATCAAAACACTACTTTATTCATGTTTTATTAACATATCATTTTCAAATTGTTTTATTTGGAGAGAGCGATGAAAGAGCAGGGAGTTTACTCTGCATCAGGGAAACAACTGGATATGAAACACTGACAATATTGCTGAAGGTCATTTTTGAAAATTGTAATGATTTTTTTCTTGCAACGATATGACAAAATTGCACCTTGAGCTTGATTTTGGAACAATTGACCCTCCCGCCCACCCACACCTCAAGATGCTATGGTTGCAAAGCAACAGAAGAACCATTGATGATGGTGATGATTCACATGTATAAAGGAGGTATTGTGGGTGGAGTTAATCGCTTACGGCCATACCACCCTGAACACGCCCGATCTCGTCCGATCTCGGAAGCTAAGCAGGGTCGGGCCTGGTTAGTACTTGAATGGAAGACCGCCTGGGAATACCAGGTGCTGTAAGCTTTTTAGACTTTTCTTTGCAGAGGGCGCTGTTGCTGCTGCTTCAGAGGAGACACCTCTTGGAAAGAGCAGGAAAGACTGTTCATCAAAGGAAAAAAGAATATGGAACCCTCACATCATCACTGAAAGGTGAAAGTGAGCATTCATCAGATTTGTTTCTAATCAAAACACTACTTTATTCATGTTTTATTAACATATCATTTTCAAATGGTCTTATTTGGAGAGAGCGATGAAAGAGCAGGGAGTTTACTCTGCATCAGGGAAACAACTGGATATGAAACACTGACAATATTGCTGAAGGTCATTTTTGAAAATTGTAATGATTTTTTTCTTGCAACGATATGACAAAATTGCACCTTGAGATTGATTTTGGAACAATTGACCCTCCCGCCCACCCACACCTCAAGATGCTATGGTTGCAAAGCAACAGAAGAACCATTGATGATGGTGATGATTCACATGTATAAAGGAGGTATTGTGGGTGGAGTTAATCGCTTACGGCCATACCACCCTGAACACGCCCGATCTCATCCGATCTCGGAAGCTAAGCAGGGTCGGGCCTGGTTAGTACTTGAATGGGAGACCGCCTGGGAATACCAGGTGCTGTAAGCTTTTTAGACTTTTCTTTGCAGAGGGCGCTGTTGCTGCTGCTTCAGAGGAGACACCTCTTGGAAAGAGCAGGAAAGACTGTTCATCAAAGGAAAAAAGAATATGGAACCCTCACATCATCACTGAAAGGTGAAAGGGAGCATTCATCAGATTTGTTTCTAATCAAAACACTACTTTATTCATGTTTTATTAACATATCATTTTCAAATGGTCTTATTTGGAGAGCGATGAAAGAGCAGGGAGTTTACTCTGCATCAGGGAAACAACTGGATATGAAATACTGACAATATTGCTGAAGGTCATTTTTGAAAATTGTAATGATTTTTTTCTTGCAACGATATGACAAAATTGCACCTTGAGATTGATTTTGGAACAATTGACCCTCCCGCCCACCCACACCTCAAGATGCTATGGTTGCAAAGCAACAGAAGAACCATTGATGATGGTGATGATTCACATGTATAAAGGAGGTATTGTGGGTGGAGTTAATCGCTTACGGCCATACCACCCTGAACACGCCCGATCTCGTCCGATCTCGGAAGCTAAGCAGGGTCGGGCCTGGTTAGTACTTGAATGGAAGACCGCCTGGGAATACCAGGTGCTGTAAGCTTTTTAGACTTTTCTTTGCAGAGGGCGCTGTTGCTGCTGCTTCAGAGGAGACACCTCTTGGAAAGAGCAGGAAAGACTGTTCATCAAAGGAAAAAAGAATATGGAACCCTCACATCATCACTGAAAGGTGAAAGTGAGCATTCATCAGATTTGTTTCTAATCAAAACACTACTTTATTCATGTTTTATTAACATATCATTTTCAAATTGTTTTATTTGGAGAGAGCGATGAAAGAGCAGGGAGTTTACTCTGCATCAGGGAAACAACTGGATATGAAACACTGACAATATTGCTGAAGGTCATTTTTGAAAATTGTAATGATTTTTTTCTTGCAACGATATGACAAAATTGCACCTTGAGCTTGATTTTGGAACAATTGACCCTCCCGCCCACCCACACCTCAAGATGCTATGGTTGCAAAGCAACAGAAGAACCATTGATGATGGTGATGATTCACATGTATAAAGGAGGTATTGTGGGTGGAGTTAATCGCTTACGGCCATACAACCCTGAACACGCCCGATCTCGTCCGATCTCGGAAGCTAAGCAGGGTCGGGCCTGGTTAGTACTTGAATGGGAGACCGCCTGGGAATACCAGGTGCTGTAAGCTTTTTAGACTTTTCTTTGCAGAGGGCGCTGTTGCTGCTGCTTCAGAGGAGACACCTCTTGGAAAGAGCAGGAAAGACTGTTCATCAAAGGAAAAAAGAATATGGAACCCTCACATCATCACTGAAAGGTGAAAGTGAGCATTCATCAGATTTGTTTCTAATCAAAACACTACTTTATTCATGTTTTATTAACATATCATTTTCAAATGGTCTTATTTGGAGAGAGCGATGAGAGAGCAGGGAGTTTACTCTGCATCAGGGAAACAACTGGATATGAAACACTGACAATATTGCTGAAGGTCATTTTTGAAAATTGTAATGATTTTTTTCTTGCAACGATATGACAAAATTGCACCTTGAGATTGATTTTGGAACAATTGACCCTCCCGCCCACCCACACCTCAAGATGCTATGGTTGCAAAGCAACAGAAGAACCATTGATGATGGTGATGATTCACATGTATAAAGGAGGTATTGTGGGTGGAGTTAATCGCTTACGGCCATACAACCCTGAACACGCCCGATCTCGTCCGATCTCGGAAGCTAAGCAGGGTCGGGCCTGGTTAGTACTTGAATGGGAGACCGCCTGGGAATACCAGGTGCTGTAAGCTTTTTAGACTTTTCTTTGCAGAGGGCGCTGTTGCTGCTGCTTCAGAGGAGACACCTCTTGGAAAGAGCAGGAAAGACTGTTCATCAAAGGAAAAAAGAATATGGAACCCTCACATCATCACTGAAAGGTGAAAGTGAGCATTCATCAGATTTGTTTCTAATCAAAACACTACTTTATTCATGTTTTATTAACATATCATTTTCAAATGGTCTTATTTGGAGAGAGCGATGAGAGAGCAGGGAGTTTACTCTGCATCAGGGAAACAACTGGATATGAAACACTGACAATATTGCTGAAGGTCATTTTTGAAAATTGTAATGATTTTTTTCTTGCAACGATATGACAAAATTGCACCTTGAGATTGATTTTGGAACAATTGACCCTCCCGCCCACCCACACCTCAAGATGCTATGGTTGCAAAGCAACAGAAGAACCATTGATGATGGTGATGATTCACATGTATAAAGGAGGTATTGTGGGTGGAGTTAATCGCTTACGGCCATACCACCCTGAACACGCCCGATCTCGTCCGATCTCGGAAGCTAAGCAGGGTCGGGCCTGGTTAGTACTTGAATGGAAGACCGCCTGGGAATACCAGGTGCTGTAAGCTTTTTAGACTTTTCTTTGCAGAGGGCGCTGTTGCTGCTGCTTCAGAGGAGACACCTCTTGGAAAGAGCAGGAAAGACTGTTCATCAAAGGAAAAAAGAATATGGAACCCTCACATCATCACTGAAAGGTGAAAGTGAGCATTCATCAGATTTGTTTCTAATCAAAACACTACTTTATTCATGTTTTATTAACATATCATTTTCAAATTGTTTTATTTGGAGAGAGCGATGAAAGAGCAGGGAGTTTACTCTGCATCAGGGAAACAACTGGATATGAAACACTGACAATATTGCTGAAGGTCATTTTTGAAAATTGTAATGATTTTTTTCTTGCAACGATATGACAAAATTGCACCTTGAGATTGATTTTGGAACAATTGACCCTCCCGCCCACCCACACCTCAAGATGCTATGGTTGCAAAGCAACAGAAGAACCATTGATGATGGTGATGATTCACATGTATAAAGGAGGTATTGTGGGTGGAGTTAATCGCTTACGGCCATACCACCCTGAACACGCCCGATCTCGTCCGATCTCGGAAGCTAAGCAGGGTCGGGCCTGGTTAGTACTTGAATGGAAGACCGCCTGGGAATACCAGGTGCTGTAAGCTTTTTAGACTTTTCTTTGCAGAGGGCGCTGTTGCTGCTGCTTCAGAGGAGACACCTCTTGGAAAGAGCAGGAAAGACTGTTCATCAAAGGAAAAAAGAATATGGAACCCTCACATCATCACTGAAAGGTGAAAGTGAGCATTCATCAGATTTGTTTCTAATCAAAACACTACTTTATTCATGTTTTATTAACATATCATTTTCAAATTGTCTTATTTGGAGAGAGCGATGAAAGAGCAGGGAGTTTACTCTGCATCAGGGAAACAACTGGATATGAAACACTGACAATATTGCTGAAGGTCATTTTTGAAAATTGTAATGATTTTTTTCTTGCAACGATATGACAAAATTGCACCTTGAGATTGATTTTGGAACAATTGACCCTCCCGCCCACCCACACCTCAAGATGCTATGGTTGCAAAGCAACAGAAGAACCATTGATGATGGTGATGATTCACATGTATAAAGGAGGTATTGTGGGTGGAGTTAATCGCTTACGGCCATACCACCCTGAACACGCCCGATCTCGTCCGATCTCGGAAGCTAAGCAGGGTCGGGCCTGGTTAGTACTTGAATGGAAGACCGCCTGGGAATACCAGGTGCTGTAAGCTTTTTAGACTTTTCTTTGCAGAGGGCGCTGTTGCTGCTGCTTCAGAGGAGACACCTCTTGGAAAGAGCAGGAAAGACTGTTCATCAAAGGAAAAAAGAATATGGAACCCTCACATCATCACTGAAAGGTGAAAGTGAGCATTCATCAGATTTGTTTCTAATCAAAACACTACTTTATTCATGTTTTATTAACATATCATTTTCAAATGGTCTTATTTGGAGAGAGCGATGAGAGAGCAGGGAGTTTACTCTGCATCAGGGAAACAACTGGATATGAAACACTGACAATATTGCTGAAGGTCATTTTTGAAAATTGTAATGATTTTTTTCTTGCAACGATATGACAAAATTGCACCTTGAGATTGATTTTGGAACAATTGACCCTCCCGCCCACCCACACCTCAAGATGCTATGGTTGCAAAGCAACAGAAGAACCATTGATGATGGTGATGATTCACATGTATAAAGGAGGTATTGTGGGTGGAGTTAATCGCTTACGGCCATACCACCCTGAACACGCCCGATCTCGTCCGATCTCGGAAGCTAAGCAGGGTCGGGCCTGTTTAGTACTTGAATGGAAGACCGCCTGGGAATACCAGGTGCTGTAAGCTTTTTAGACTTTTCTTTGCAGAGGGCGCTGTTGCTGCTGCTTCAGAGGAGACACCTCTTGGAAAGAGCAGGAAAGACTGTTCATCAAAGGAAAAAAGAATATGGAACCCTCACATCATCACTGAAAGGTGAAAGTGAGCATTCATCAGATTTGTTTCTAATCAAAACACTACTTTATTCATGTTTTATTAACATATCATTTTCAAATTGTCTTATTTGGAGAGAGCGATGAAAGAGCAGGGAGTTTACTCTGCATCAGGGAAACAACTGGATATGAAACACTGACAATATTGCTGAAGGTCATTTTTGAAAATTGTAATGATTTTTTTCTTGCAACGATATGACAAAATTGCACCTTGAGATTGATTTTGGAACAATTGACACTCCCGCCCACCCACACCTCAAGATGCTATGGTTGCAAAGCAACAGAAGAACCATTGATGATGGTGATGATTCACATGTATAAAGGAGGTATTGTGGGTGGAGTTAATCGCTTACGGCCATACCACCCTGAACATGCCCGATCTCGTCCGATCTCGGAAGCTAAGCAGGGTGGGGCCTGGTTAGTACTTGAATGGGAGACCGCCTGGGAATACCAGGTGCTGTAAGCTTTTTAGACTTTTCTTTGCAGAGGGCGCTGTTGCTGCTGCTTCAGAGGAGACACCTCTTGGAAAGAGCAGGAAAGACTGTTCATCAAAGGAAAAAAGAATATGGAACCCTCACATCATCGGTGAGAGTGAGCATTCATCAGATTTGTTTCTAATCAAAACACTACTTTATTCATGTTTTATTAACATATCATTTTCAAATTGTCTTATTTGGAGAGAGCGATGAAAGAGCAGGGAGTTTACTCTGCATCAGGGAAACAACTGGATATGAAACACTGACAATATTGCTGAAGGTCATTTTTGAAAATTGTAATGATTTTTTTCTTGCAACGATATGACAAAATTGCACCTTGAGATTGATTTTGGAACAATTGACACTCCCGCCCACCCACACCTCAAGATGCTATGGTTGCAAAGCAACAGAAGAACCATTGATGATGGTGATGATTCACATGTATAAAGGAGGTATTGTGGGTGGAGTTAATCGCTTACGGCCATACCACCCTGAACATGCCCGATCTCGTCCGATCTCGGAAGCTAAGCAGGGTCGGGCCTGGTTAGTACTTGAATGGAAGACCGCCTGGGAATACCAGGTGCTGTAAGCTTTTTAGACTTTTCTTTGCAGAGGGCGCTGTTGCTGCTGCTTCAGAGGAGACACCTCTTGGAAAGAGCAGGAAAGACTGTTCATCAAAGGAAAAAAGAATATGGAACCCTCACATCATCACTGAAAGGTGAAAGTGAGCATTCATCAGATTTGTTTCTAATCAAAACACTACTTTATTCATGTTTTATTAACATATCATTTTCAAATTGTCTTATTTGGAGAGAGCGATGAAAGAGCAGGGAGTTTACTCTGCATCAGGGAAACAACTGGATATGAAACACTGACAATATTGCTGAAGGTCATTTTTGAAAATTGTAATGATTTTTTTCTTGCAACGATATGACAAAATTGCACCTTGAGATTGATTTTGGAACAATTGACACTCCCGCCCACCCACACCTCAAGATGCTATGGTTGCAAAGCAACAGAAGAACCATTGATGATGGTGATGATTCACATGTATAAAGGAGGTATTGTGGGTGGAGTTAATCGCTTACGGCCATACAACCCTGAACACGCCCGATCTCGTCCGATCTCGGAAGCTAAGCAGGGTCGGGCCTGGTTAGTACTTGAATGGGAGACCGCCTGGGAATACCAGGTGCTGTAAGCTTTTTAGACTTTTCTTTGCAGAGGGCGCTGTTGCTGCTGCTTCAGAGGAGACACCTCTTGGAAAGAGCAGGAAAGACTGTTCATCAAAGGAAAAAAGAATATGGAACCCTCACATCATCACTGAAAGGTGAAAGTGAGCATTCATCAGATTTGTTTCTAATCAAAACACTACTTTATTCATGTTTTTTAACATATCATTTTCAAATGGTCTTATTTGGAGAGAGCGATGAGAGAGCAGGGAGTTTACTCTGCATCAGGGAAACAACTGGATATGAAACACTGACAATATTGCTGAAGGTCATTTTTGAAAATTGTAATGATTTTTTTCTTGCAACGATATGACAAAATTTCACTTTGAGATTAATTTTGGAACAATTGACCCCCCCAACCCACCCACACATCAAGATGCTATGGTTGCAAAGCAACAGAAGAACCATTGATGATGGTGATGATTCACATGTATAAAGGAGGTATTGCGGGTGGAGTTAATCGCTTACGGCCATACCACCCTGAACATGCCCGATCTCGTCCGATCTCGGAAGCTAAGCAGGGTGGGGCCTGGTTAGTACTTGAATGGGAGACCGCCTGGGAATACCAGGTGCTGTAAGCTTTTTAGACTTTTCTTTGCAGAGGGCGCTGTTGCTGCTGCTTCAGAGGAGACACCTCTTGGAAAGAGCAGGAAAGACTGTTCATCAAAGGAAAAAAGAATATGGAACCCTCACATCATCGGTGAGAGTGAGCATTCATCAGATTTGTTTCTAATCAAAACACTACTTTATTCATGTTTTATTAACATATCATTTTCAAATTGTCTTATTTGGAGAGAGCGATGAAAGAGCAGGGAGTTTACTCTGCATCAGGGAAACAACTGGATAT
Source organism: Paralichthys olivaceus (assembly GCF_024713975.1). Taxonomy (NCBI): domain Eukaryota; kingdom Metazoa; phylum Chordata; class Actinopteri; order Pleuronectiformes; family Paralichthyidae; genus Paralichthys; species Paralichthys olivaceus. Next base: position 21,572,256 of record NC_091097.1, on the reverse strand, counting down.
GAAACACTGACAATATTGCTGAAGGTCATTTTTGAAAATTGTAATGATTTTTTTCTTGCAACGATATGACAAAATTGCACCTTGAGATTGATTTTGGAACAATTGACACTCCCGCCCACCCACACCTCAAGATGCTATGGTTGCAAAGCAACAGAAGAACCATTGATGATGGTGATGATTCACATGTATAAAGGAGGTATTGTGGGTGGAGTTAATCGCTTACGGCCATACCACCCTGAACATGCCCGATCTCGTCCGATCTCGGAAGCTAAGCAGGGTCGGGCCTGGTTAGTACTTGAATGGAAGACCGCCTGGGAATACCAGGTGCTGTAAGCTTTTTAGACTTTTCTTTGCAGAGGGCGCTGTTGCTGCTGCTTCAGAGGAGACACCTCTTGGAAAGAGCAGGAAAGACTGTTCATCAAAGGAAAAAAGAATATGGAACCCTCACATCATCACTGAAAGGTGAAAGTGAGCATTCATCAGATTTGTTTCTAATCAAAACACTACTTTATTCATGTTTTATTAACATATCATTTTCAAATTGTCTTATTTGGAGAGAGCGATGAAAGAGCAGGGAGTTTACTCTGCATCAGGGAAACAACTGGATATGAAACACTGACAATATTGCTGAAGGTCATTTTTGAAAATTGTAATGATTTTTTTCTTGCAACGATATGACAAAATTGCACCTTGAGATTGATTTTGGAACAATTGACACTCCCGCCCACCCACACCTCAAGATGCTATGGTTGCAAAGCAACAGAAGAACCATTGATGATGGTGATGATTCACATGTATAAAGGAGGTATTGTGGGTGGAGTTAATCGCTTACGGCCATACAACCCTGAACACGCCCGATCTCGTCCGATCTCGGAAGCTAAGCAGGGTCGGGCCTGGTTAGTACTTGAATGGGAGACCGCCTGGGAATACCAGGTGCTGTAAGCTTTTTAGACTTTTCTTTGCAGAGGGCGCTGTTGCTGCTGCTTCAGAGGAGACACCTCTTGGAAAGAGCAGGAAAGACTGTTCATCAAAGGAAAAAAGAATATGGAACCCTCACATCATCACTGAAAGGTGAAAGTGAGCATTCATCAGATTTGTTTCTAATCAAAACACTACTTTATTCATGTTTTATTAACATATCATTTTCAAATGGTCTTATTTGGAGAGAGCGATGAGAGAGCAGGGAGTTTACTCTGCATCAGGGAAACAACTGGATATGAAACACTGACAATATTGCTGAAGGTCATTTTTGAAAATTGTAATGATTTTTTTCTTGCAACGATATGACAAAATTGCACCTTGAGATTGATTTTGGAACAATTGACCCTCCCGCCCACCCACACCTCAAGATGCTATGGTTGCAAAGCAACAGAAGAACCATTGATGATGGTGATGATTCACATGTATAAAGGAGGTATTGTGGGTGGAGTTAATCGCTTACGGCCATACCACCCTGAACACGCCCGATCTCGTCCGATCTCGGAAGCTAAGCAGGGTCGGGCCTGTTTAGTACTTGAATGGAAGACCGCCTGGGAATACCAGGTGCTGTAAGCTTTTTAGACTTTTCTTTGCAGAGGGCGCTGTTGCTGCTGCTTCAGAGGAGACACCTCTTGGAAAGAGCAGGAAAGACTGTTCATCAAAGGAAAAAAGAATATGGAACCCTCACATCATCACTGAAAGGTGAAAGTGAGCATTCATCAGATTTGTTTCTAATCAAAACACTACTTTATTCATGTTTTATTAACATATCATTTTCAAATTGTCTTATTTGGAGAGAGCGATGAAAGAGCAGGGAGTTTACTCTGCATCAGGGAAACAACTGGATATGAAACACTGACAATATTGCTGAAGGTCATTTTTGAAAATTGTAATGATTTTTTTCTTGCAACGATATGACAAAATTGCACCTTGAGATTGATTTTGGAACAATTGACACTCCCGCCCACCCACACCTCAAGATGCTATGGTTGCAAAGCAACAGAAGAACCATTGATGATGGTGATGATTCACATGTATAAAGGAGGTATTGTGGGTGGAGTTAATCGCTTACGGCCATACCACCCTGAACATGCCCGATCTCGTCCGATCTCGGAAGCTAAGCAGGGTGGGGCCTGGTTAGTACTTGAATGGGAGACCGCCTGGGAATACCAGGTGCTGTAAGCTTTTTAGACTTTTCTTTGCAGAGGGCGCTGTTGCTGCTGCTTCAGAGGAGACACCTCTTGGAAAGAGCAGGAAAGACTGTTCATCAAAGGAAAAAAGAATATGGAACCCTCACATCATCGGTGAGAGTGAGCATTCATCAGATTTGTTTCTAATCAAAACACTACTTTATTCATGTTTTATTAACATATCATTTTCAAATTGTCTTATTTGGAGAGAGCGATGAAAGAGCAGGGAGTTTACTCTGCATCAGGGAAACAACTGGATATGAAACACTGACAATATTGCTGAAGGTCATTTTTGAAAATTGTAATGATTTTTTTCTTGCAACGATATGACAAAATTGCACCTTGAGATTGATTTTGGAACAATTGACACTCCCCGCCCACCCACACCTCAAGATGCTATGGTTGCAAAGCAACAGAAGAACCATTGATGATGGTGATGATTCACATGTATAAAGGAGGTATTGTGGGTGGAGTTAATCGCTTACGGCCATACCACCCTGAACATGCCCGATCTCGTCCGATCTCGGAAGCTAAGCAGGGTGGGGCCTGGTTAGTACTTGAATGGGAGACCGCCTGGGAATACCAGGTGCTGTAAGCTTTTTAGACTTTTCTTTGCAGAGGGCGCTGTTGCTGCTGCTTCAGAGGAGACACCTCTTGGAAAGAGCAGGAAAGACTGTTGATCAAAGGAAAAAAGAATATGGAACCCTCACATCATCACTGAAAGGTGAAAGTGAGCATTCATCAGATTTGTTTCTAATCAAAACACTACTTTATTCATGTTTTATTAACATATCATTTTCAAATTGTCTTATTTGGAGAGAGCGATGAAAGAGCAGGGAGTTTACTCTGCATCAGGGAAACAACTGGATATGAAACACTGACAATATTGCTGAAGGTCATTTTTGAAAATTGTAATGATTTTTTTCTTGCAACGATATGACAAAATTGCACCTTGAGATTGATTTTGGAACAATTGACACTCCCGCCCACCCACACCTCAAGATGCTATGGTTGCAAAGCAACAGAAGAACCATTGATGATGGTGATGATTCACATGTATAAAGGAGGTATTGTGGGTGGAGTTAATCGCTTACGGCCATACAACCCTGAACACGCCCGATCTCGTCCGATCTCGGAAGCTAAGCAGGGTCGGGCCTGGTTAGTACTTGAATGGAAGACCGCCTGGGAATACCAGGTGCTGTAAGCTTTTTAGACTTTTCTTTGCAGAGGGCGCTGTTGCTGCTGCTTCAGAGGAGACACCTCTTGGAAAGAGCAGGAAAGACTGTTCATCAAAGGAAAAAAGAATATGGAACCCTCACATCATCACTGAAAGGTGAAAGTGAGCATTCATCAGATTTGTTTCTAATCAAAACACTACTTTATTCATGTTTTATTAACATATCATTTTCAAATTGTCTTATTTGGAGAGAGCGATGAAAGAGCAGGGAGTTTACTCTGCATCAGGGAAACAACTGGATATGAAACACTGACAATATTGCTGAAGGTCATTTTTGAAAATTGTAATGATTTTTTTCTTGCAACCATATGACAAAATTGCACCTTGAGATTGATTTTGGAACAATTGACACTCCCGCCCACCCACACCTCAAGATGCTATGGTTGCAAAGCAACAGAAGAACCATTGATGATGGTGATGATTCACATGTATAAAGGAGGTATTGTGGGTGGAGTTAATCGCTTACGGCCATACCACCCTGAACATGCCCGATCTCGTCCGATCTCGGAAGCTAAGCAGGGTGGGGCCTGGTTAGTACTTGAATGGGAGACCGCCTGGGAATACCAGGTGCTGTAAGCTTTTTAGACTTTTCTTTGCAGAGGGCGCTGTTGCTGCTGCTTCAGAGGAGACACCTCTTGGAAAGAGCAGGAAAGACTGTTCATCAAAGGAAAAAAGAATATGGAACCCTCACATCATCGGTGAGAGTGAGCATTCATCAGATTTGTTTCTAATCAAAACACTACTTTATTCATGTTTTATTAACATATCATTTTCAAATTGTCTTATTTGGAGAGAGCGATGAAAGAGCAGGGAGTTTACTCTGCATCAGGGAAACAACTGGATATGAAACACTGACAATATTGCTGAAGGTCATTTTTGAAAATTGTAATGATTTTTTTCTTGCAACGATATGACAAAATTGCACCTTGAGATTGATTTTGGAACAATTGACACTCCCGCCCACCCACACCTCAAGATGCTATGGTTGCAAAGCAACAGAAGAACCATTGATGATGGTGATGATTCACATGTATAAAGGAGGTATTGTGGGTGGAGTTAATCGCTTACGGCCATACAACCCTGAACACGCCCGATCTCGTCCGATCTCGGAAGCTAAGCAGGGTCGGGCCTGGTTAGTACTTGAATGGGAGACCGCCTGGGAATACCAGGTGCTGTAAGCTTTTTAGACTTTTCTTTGCAGAGGGCGCTGTTGCTGCTGCTTCAGAGGAGACACCTCTTGGAAAGAGCAGGAAAGACTGTTCATCAAAGGAAAAAAGAATATGGAACCCTCACATCATCACTGAAAGGTGAAAGTGAGCATTCATCAGATTTGTTTCTAATCAAAACACTACTTTATTCATGTTTTATTAACATATCATTTTCAAATGGTCTTATTTGGAGAGAGCGATGAGAGAGCAGGGAGTTTACTCTGCATCAGGGAAACAACTGGATATGAAACACTGACAATATTGCTGAAGGTCATTTTTGAAAATTGTAATGATTTTTTTCTTGCAACGATATGACAAAATTGCACCTTGAGATTGATTTTGGAACAATTGACACTCCCGCCCACCCACACCTCAAGATGCTATGGTTGCAAAGCAACAGAAGAACCATTGATGATGGTGATGATTCACATGTATAAAGGAGGTATTGTGGGTGGAGTTAATCGCTTACGGCCATACCACCCTGAACATGCCCGATCTCGTCCGATCTCGGAAGCTAAGCAGGGTGGGGCCTGGTTAGTACTTGAATGGGAGACCGCCTGGGAATACCAGGTGCTGTAAGCTTTTTAGACTTTTCTTTGCAGAGGGCGCTGTTGCTGCTGCTTCAGAGGAGACACCTCTTGGAAAGAGCAGGAAAGACTGTTCATCAAAGGAAAAAAGAATATGGAACCCTCACATCATCGGTGAGAGTGAGCATTCATCAGATTTGTTTCTAATCAAAACACTACTTTATTCATGTTTTATTAACATATCATTTTCAAATTGTCTTATTTGGAGAGAGCGATGAAAGAGCAGGGAGTTTACTCTGCATCAAGGAAACAACTGGATATGAAACACTGACAATATTGCTGAAGGTCATTTTTGAAAATTGTAATGATTTTTTTCTTGCAACGATATGACAAAATTTCACCTTGAGATTGATTTTGGAACAATTGACCCCCCCAACCCACCCACACATCAAGATTCTATGGTTGCAAAGCAACAGAAGAACCATTGATGATGGTGATGATTCACATGTATAAAGGAGGTATTGTGGGTGGAGTTAATCGCTTACGGCCATACAACCCTGAACACGCCCGATCTCGTCCGATCTCGGAAGCTAAGCAGGGTCGGGCCTGGTTAGTACTTGAATGGGAGACCGCCTGGGAATACCAGGTGCTGTAAGCTTTTTAGACTTTTCTTTGCAGAGGGCGCTGTTGCTGCTGCTTCAGAGGAGACACCTCTTGGAAAGAGCAGGAAAGACTGTTCATCAAAGGAAAAAAGAATATGGAACCCTCACATCATCACTGAAAGGTGAAAGTGAGCATTCATCAGATTTGTTTCTAATCAAAACACTACTTTATTCATGTTTTATTAACATATCATTTTCAAATGGTCTTATTTGGAGAGAGCGATGAGAGAGCAGGGAGTTTACTCTGCATCAGGGAAACAACTGGATATGAAACACTGACAATATTGCTGAAGGTCATTTTTGAAAATTGTAATGATTTTTTTCTTGCAACGATATGACAAAATTGCACCTTGAGATTGATTTTGGAACAATTGACCCTCCCGCCCACCCACACCTCAAGATGCTATGGTTGCAAAGCAACAGAAGAACCATTGATGATGGTGATGATTCACATGTATAAAGGAGGTATTGTGGGTGGAGTTAATCGCTTACGGCCATACCACCCTGAACACGCCCGATCTCGTCCGATCTCGGAAGCTAAGCAGGGTCGGGCCTGTTTAGTACTTGAATGGAAGACCGCCTGGGAATACCAGGTGCTGTAAGCTTTTTAGACTTTTCTTTGCAGAGGGCGCTGTTGCTGCTGCTTCAGAGGAGACACCTCTTGGAAAGAGCAGGAAAGACTGTTCATCAAAGGAAAAAAGAATATGGAACCCTCACATCATCACTGAAAGGTGAAAGTGAGCATTCATCAGATTTGTTTCTAATCAAAACACTACTTTATTCATGTTTTATTAACATATCATTTTCAAATTGTCTTATTTGGAGAGAGCGATGAAAGAGCAGGGAGTTTACTCTGCATCAGGGAAACAACTGGATATGAAACACTGACAATATTGCTGAAGGTCATTTTTGAAAATTGTAATGATTTTTTTCTTGCAACGATATGACAAAATTGCACCTTGAGATTGATTTTGGAACAATTGACACTCCCGCCCACCCACACCTCAAGATGCTATGGTTGCAAAGCAACAGAAGAACCATTGATGATGGTGATGATTCACATGTATAAAGGAGGTATTGTGGGTGGAGTTAATCGCTTACGGCCATACCACCCTGAACATGCCCGATCTCGTCCGATCTCGGAAGCTAAGCAGGGTGGGGCCTGGTTAGTACTTGAATGGGAGACCGCCTGGGAATACCAGGTGCTGTAAGCTTTTTAGACTTTTCTTTGCAGAGGGCGCTGTTGCTGCTGCTTCAGAGGAGACACCTCTTGGAAAGAGCAGGAAAGACTGTTCATCAAAGGAAAAAAGAATATGGAACCCTCACATCATCACTGAAAGGTGAAAGTGAGCATTCATCAGATTTGTTTCTAATCAAAACACTACTTTATTCATGTTTTATTAACATATCATTTTCAAATGGTCTTATTTGGAGAGAGCGATGAAAGAGCAGGGAGTTTACTCTGCATCAGGGAAACAACTGGATATGAAACACTGACAATATTGCTGAAGGTCATTTTTGAAAATTGTAATGATTTTTTTCTTGCAACGATATGACAAAATTGCACCTTGAGATTGATTTTGGAACAATTGACACTCCCGCCCACCCACACCTCAAGATGCTATGGTTGCAAAGCAACAGAAGAACCATTGATGATGGTGATGATTCACATGTATAAAGGAGGTATTGTGGGTGGAGTTAATCGCTTACGGCCATACAACCCTGAACACGCCCGATCTCGTCCGATCTCGGAAGCTAAGCAGGGTCGGGCCTGGTTAGTACTTGAATGGGAGACCGCCTGGGAATACCAGGTGCTGTAAGCTTTTTAGACTTTTCTTTGCAGAGGGCGCTGTTGCTGCTGCTTCAGAGGAGACACCTCTTGGAAAGAGCAGGAAAGACTGTTCATCAAAGGAAAAAAGAATATGGAACCCTCACATCATCACTGAAAGGTGAAAGTGAGCATTCATCAGATTTGTTTCTAATCAAAACACTACTTTATTCATGTTTTATTAACATATCATTTTCAAATGGTCTTATTTGGAGAGAGCGATGAGAGAGCAGGGAGTTTACTCTGCATCAGGGAAACAACTGGATATGAAACACTGACAATATTGCTGAAGGTCATTTTTGAAAATTGTAATGATTTTTTTCTTGCAACGATATGACAAAATTGCACCTTGAGATTGATTTTGGAACAATTGACACTCCCGCCCACCCACACCTCAAGATGCTATGGTTGCAAAGCAACAGAAGAACCATTGATGATGGTGATGATTCACATGTATAAAGGAGGTATTGTGGGTGGAGTTAATCGCTTACGGCCATACCACCCTGAACATGCCCGATCTCGTCCGATCTCGGAAGCTAAGCAGGGTGGGGCCTGGTTAGTACTTGAATGGGAGACCGCCTGGGAATACCAGGTGCTGTAAGCTTTTTAGACTTTTCTTTGCAGAGGGCGCTGTTGCTGCTGCTTCAGAGGAGACACCTCTTGGAAAGAGCAGGAAAGACTGTTCATCAAAGGAAAAAAGAATATGGAACCCTCACATCATCGGTGAGAGTGAGCATTCATCAGATTTGTTTCTAATCAAAACACTACTTTATTCATGTTTTATTAACATATCATTTTCAAATTGTCTTATTTGGAGAGAGCGATGAAAGAGCAGGGAGTTTACTCTGCATCAAGGAAACAACTGGATATGAAACACTGACAATATTGCTGAAGGTCATTTTTGAAAATTGTAATGATTTTTTTCTTGCAACGATATGACAAAATTTCACCTTGAGATTGATTTTGGAACAATTGACCCCCCCAACCCACCCACACATCAAGATTCTATGGTTGCAAAGCAACAGAAGAACCATTGATGATGGTGATGATTCACATGTATAAAGGAGGTATTGTGGGTGGAGTTAATCGCTTACGGCCATACCACCCTGAACACGCCCGATCTCGTCCGATCTCGGAAACTAAGCACGGTCGGGCCTGGTTAGTACTTGGATGGGAGACCGCCTAGGAATACCAGGTGCTGTAAGCTTTTTAGACTTTTCTTTGCAGAGGGCGCTGTTGCTGCTGCTTCAGAGGAGACACCTCTTGGAAAGAGCAGGAAAGACTGTTCATCAAAGGAAAAAAGAATATGGAACCCTCACATCATCACTGAAAGGTGAAAGTGAGCATTCATCAGATTTGTTTCTAATCAAAACACTACTTTATTCATGTTTTATTAACATATCATTTTCAAATTGTCTTATTTGGAGAGAGCGATGAAAGAGCAGGGAGTTTACTCTGCATCAGGGAAACAACTGGATATGAAACACTGACAATATTGCTGAAGGTCATTTTTGAAAATTGTAATGATTTTTTTCTTGCAACGATATGACAAAATTGCACCTTGAGATTGATTTTGGAACAATTGACACTCCCGCCCACCCACACCTCAAGATGCTATGGTTGCAAAGCAACAGAAGAACCATTGATGATGGTGATGATTCACATGTATAAAGGAGGTATTGTGGGTGGAGTTAATCGCTTACGGCCATACCACCCTGAACACGCCCGATCTCGTCCGATCTCGGAAGCTAAGCAGGGTCGGGCCTGGTTAGTACTTGAATGGGAGACCGCCTGGGAATACCAGGTGCTGTAAGCTTTTTAGACTTTTCTTTGCAGAGGGCGCTGTTGCTGCTGCTTCAGAGGAGACACCTCTTGGAAAGAGCAGGAAAGACTGTTCATCAAAGGAAAAAAGAATATGGAACCCTCACATCATCACTGAAAGGTGAAAGTGAGCATTCATCAGATTTGTTTCTAATCAAAACACTACTTTATTCATGTTTTATTAACATATCATTTTCAAATGGTCTTATTTGGAGAGAGCGATGAAAGAGCAGGGAGTTTACTCTGCATCAGGGAAACAACTGGATATGAAACACTGACAATATTGCTGAAGGTCATTTTTGAAAATTGTAATGATTTTTTTCTTGCAACGATATGACAAAATTGCACCTTGAGATTGATTTTGGAACAATTGACCCTCCCGCCCACCCACACCTCAAGATGCTATGGTTGCAAAGCAACAGAAGAACCATTGATGATGGTGATGATTCACATGTATAAAGGAGGTATTGTGGGTGGAGTTAATCGCTTACGGCCATACCACCCTGAACACGCCCGATCTCGTCCGATCTCGGAAGCTAAGCAGGGTCGGGCCTGGTTAGTACTTGAATGGGAGACCGCCTGGGAATACCAGGTGCTGTAAGCTTTTTAGACTTTTCTTTGCAGAGGGCGCTGTTGCTGCTGCTTCAGAGGAGACACCTCTTGGAAAGAGCAGGAAAGACTGTTCATCAAAGGAAAAAAGAATATGGAACCCTCACATCATCACTGAAAGGTGAAAGTGAGCATTCATCAGATTTGTTTCTAATCAAAACACTACTTTATTCATGTTTTATTAACATATCATTTTCAAATTGTCTTATTTGGAGAGAGCGATGAAAGAGCAGGGAGTTTACTCTGCATCAGGGAAACAACTGGATATGAAACACTGACAATATTGCTGAAGGTCATTTTTGAAAATTGTAATGATTTTTTTCTTGCAACGATATGACAAAATTGCACCTTGAGATTGATTTTGGAACAATTGACCCCCCCAACCCACCCACACCTCAAGATGCTATGGTTGCAAAGCAACAGAAGAACCATTGATGATGGTGATGATTCACATGTATAAAGGAGGTATTGTGGGTGGAGTTAATCACTTAAGGCCATACCACCCTGAACAAGCCCGATCTTGTCCGATCTCGGAAGCTAAGCAGGGTCGGGCCTGGTTAGTACTTGAATCGGAGACCGCCTGGGAATACCAGGTGCTGTAAGCTTTTTAGACTTTTCTTTGCAGAGGGCGCTGTTGCTGCTGCTTCAGAGGAGACACCTCTTGGAAAGAGCAGGAAAGACTGTTCATCAAAGGAAAAAAGAATATGGAACCCTCACATCATCACTGAAAGGTGAAAGTGAGCATTCATCAGATTTGTTTCTAATCAAAACACTACTTTATTCATGTTTTATTAACATATCATTTTCAAATTGTCTTATTTGGAGAGAGCGATGAAAGAGCAGGGAGTTTACTCTGCATCAGGGAAACAACTGGATATGAAACACTGACAATATTGCTGAAGGTCATTTTTGAAAATTGTAATGATTTTTTTCTTGCAACGATATGACAAAATTGCACCTTGAGATTGATTTTGGAACAATTGACCCCCCCAACCCACCCACACATCAAGATTCTATGGTTGCAAAGCAACAGAAGAACCATTGATGATGGTGATGATTCACATGTATAAAGGAGGTATTGTGGGTGGAGTTAATCGCTTACGGCCATACCACCCTGAACACGCCCGATCTCGTCCGATCTCGGAAGCTAAGCAGGGTCGGGCCTGGTTAGTACTTGAATGGGAGACCGCCTGGGAATACCAGGTGCTGTAAGCTTTTTAGACTTTTCTTTGCAGAGGGCGCTGTTGCTGCTGCTTCAGAGGAGACACCTCTTGGAAAGAGCAGGAAAGACTGTTCATCAAAGGAAAAAAGAATATGGAACCCTCACATCATCACTGAAAGGTGAAAGTGAGCATTCATCAGATTTGTTTCTAATCAAAACACTACTTTATTCATGTTTTATTAACATATCATTTTCAAATGGTCTTATTTGGAGAGAGCGATGAAAGAGCAGGGAGTTTACTCTGCATCAGGGAAACAACTGGATATGAAACACTGACAATATTGCTGAAGGTCATTTTTGAAAATTGTAATGATTTTTTTCTTGCAACGATATGACAAAATTGCACCTTGAGATTGATTTTGGAACAATTGACACTCCCGCCCACCCACACCTCAAGATGCTATGGTTGCAAAGCAACAGAAGAACCATTGATGATGGTGATGATTCACATGTATAAAGGAGGTATTGTGGGTGGAGTTAATCGCTTACGGCCATACCACCCTGAACACGCCCGATCTCGTCCGATCTCGGAAGCTAAGCAGGGTCGGGCCTGGTTAGTACTTGAATGGGAGACCGCCTGGGAATACCAGGTGCTGTAAGCTTTTTAGACTTTTCTTTGCAGAGGGCGCTGTTGCTGCTGCTTCAGAGGAGACACCTCTTGGAAAGAGCAGGAAAGACTGTTCATCAAAGGAAAAAAGAATATGGAACCCTCACATCATCACTGAAAGGTGAAAGTGAGCATTCATCAGATTTGTTTCTAATCAAAACACTACTTTATTCATGTTTTATTAACATATCATTTTCAAATGGTCTTATTTGGAGAGAGCGATGAAAGAGCAGGGAGTTTACTCTGCATCAGGGAAACAACTGGATATGAAACACTGACAATATTGCTGAAGGTCATTTTTGAAAATTGTAATGATTTTTTTCTTGCAACGATATGACAAAATTGCACCTTGAGATTGATTTTGGAACAATTGACCCTCCCGCCCACCCACACCTCAAGATGCTATGGTTGCAAAGCAACAGAAGAACCATTGATGATGGTGATGATTCACATGTATAAAGGAGGTATTGTGGGTGGAGTTAATCGCTTACGGCCATACAACCCTGAACACGCCCGATCTCGTCCGATCTCGGAAGCTAAGCAGGGTCGGGCCTGGTTAGTACTTGAATGGGAGACCGCCTGGGAATACCAGGTGCTGTAAGCTTTTTAGACTTTTCTTTGCAGAGGGCGCTGTTGCTGCTGCTTCAGAGGAGACACCTCTTGGAAAGAGCAGGAAAGACTGTTCATCAAAGGAAAAAAGAATATGGAACCCTCACATCATCACTGAAAGGTGAAAGTGAGCATTCATCAGATTTGTTTCTAATCAAAACACTACTTTATTCATGTTTTATTAACATATCATTTTCAAATTGTCTTATTTGGAGAGAGCGATGAAAGAGCAGGGAGTTTACTCTGCATCAGGGAAACAACTGGATATGAAACACTGACAATATTGCTGAAGGTCATTTTTGAAAATTGTAATGATTTTTTTCTTGCAACGATATGACAAAATTGCACCTTGAGATTGATTTTGGAACAATTGACCCCCCCAACCCACCCACACCTCAAGATGCTATGGTTGCAAAGCAACAGAAGAACCATTGATGATGGTGATGATTCACATGTATAAAGGAGGTATTGTGGGTGGAGTTAATCACTTAAGGCCATACCACCCTGAACAAGCCCGATCTTGTCCGATCTCGGAAGCTAAGCAGGGTCGGGCCTGGTTAGTACTTGAATCGGAGACCGCCTGGGAATACCAGGTGCTGTAAGCTTTTTAGACTTTTCTTTGCAGAGGGCGCTGTTGCTGCTGCTTCAGAGGAGACACCTCTTGGAAAGAGCAGGAAAGACTGTTCATCAAAGGAAAAAAGAATATGGAACCCTCACATCATCACTGAAAGGTGAAAGTGAGCATTCATCAGATTTGTTTCTAATCAAAACACTACTTTATTCATGTTTTATTAACATATCATTTTCAAATGGTCTTATTTGGAGAGAGCGATGAAAGAGCAGGGAGTTTACTCTGCATCAGGGAAACAACTGGATATGAAACACTGACAATATTGCTGAAGGTCATTTTTGAAAATTGTAATGATTTTTTTCTTGCAACGATATGACAAAATTGCACCTTGAGATTGATTTTGGAACAATTGACCCCCCCAACCCACCCACACATCAAGATTCTATGGTTGCAAAGCAACAGAAGAACCATTGATGATGGTGATGATTCACATGTATAAAGGAGGTATTGTGGGTGGAGTTAATCGCTTACGGCCATACCACCCTGAACACGCCCGATCTCGTCCGATCTCGGAAGCTAAGCAGGGTCGGGCCTGGTTAGTACTTGAATGGGAGACCGCCTGGGAATACCAGGTGCTGTAAGCTTTTTAGACTTTTCTTTGCAGAGGGCGCTGTTGCTGCTGCTTCAGAGGAGACACCTCTTGGAAAGAGCAGGAAAGACTGTTCATCAAAGGAAAAAAGAATATGGAACCCTCACATCATCACTGAAAGGTGAAAGTGAGCATTCATCAGATTTGTTTCTAATCAAAACACTACTTTATTCATGTTTTATTAACATATCATTTTCAAATGGTCTTATTTGGAGAGAGCGATGAAAGAGCAGGGAGTTTACTCTGCATCAGGGAAACAACTGGATATGAAACACTGACAATATTGCTGAAGGTCATTTTTGAAAATTGTAATGATTTTTTTCTTGCAACGATATGACAAAATTGCACCTTGAGATTGATTTTGGAACAATTGACCCTCCCGCCCACCCACACCTCAAGATGCTATGGTTGCAAAGCAACAGAAGAACCATTGATGATGGTGATGATTCACATGTATAAAGGAGGTATTGTGGGTGGAGTTAATCGCTTACGGCCATACCACCCTGAACATGCCCGATCTCGTCCGATCTCGGAAGCTAAGCAGGGTGGGGCCTGGTTAGTACTTGAATGGGAGACCGCCTGGGAATACCAGGTGCTGTAAGCTTTTTAGACTTTTCTTTGCAGAGGGCGCTGTTGCTGCTGCTTCAGAGGAGACACCTCTTGGAAAGAGCAGGAAAGACTGTTCATCAAAGGAAAAAAGAATATGGAACCCTCACATCATCACTGAAAGGTGAAAGTGAGCATTCATCAGATTTGTTTCTAATCAAAACACTACTTTATTCATGTTTTATTAACATATCATTTTCAAATGGTCTTATTTGGAGAGAGCGATGAAAGAGCAGGGAGTTTACTCTGCATCAGGGAAACAACTGGATATGAAACACTGACAATATTGCTGAAGGTCATTTTTGAAAATTGTAATGATTTTTTTCTTGCAACGATATGACAAAATTGCACCTTGAGATTGATTTTGGAACAATTGACCCTCCCGCCCACCCACACCTCAAGATGCTATGGTTGCAAAGCAACAGAAGAACCATTGATGATGGTGATGATTCACATGTATAAAGGAGGTATTGTGGGTGGAGTTAATCGCTTACGGCCATACCACCCTGAACATGCCCGATCTCGTCCGATCTCGGAAGCTAAGCAGGGTAGGGCCTGGTTAGTACTTGAATGGGAGACCGCCTGGGAATACCAGGTGCTGTAAGCTTTTTAGACTTTTCTTTGCAGAGGGCGCTGTTGCTGCTGCTTCAGAGGAGACACCTCTTGGAAAGAGCAGGAAAGACTGTTCATCAAAGGAAAAAAGAATATGGAACCCTCACATCATCACTGAAAGGTGAAAGTGAGCATTCATCAGATTTGTTTCTAATCAAAACACTACTTTATTCATGTTTTATTAACATATCATTTTCAAATGGTCTTATTTGGAGAGAGCGATGAAAGAGCAGGGAGTTTACTCTGCATCAGGGAAACAACTGGATATGAAACACTGACAATATTGCTGAAGGTCATTTTTGAAAATTGTAATGATTTTTTTCTTGCAACGATATGACAAAATTGCACCTTGAGATTGATTTTGGAACAATTGACACTCCCGCCCACCCACACCTCAAGATGCTATGGTTGCAAAGCAACAGAAGAACCATTGATGATGGTGATGATTCACATGTATAAAGGAGGTATTGTGGGTGGAGTTAATCGCTTACGGCCATACCACCCTGAACACGCCCGATCTCGTCCGATCTCGGAAGCTAAGCAGGGTCGGGCCTGGTTAGTACTTGAATCGGAGACCGCCTGGGAATACCAGGTGCTGTAAGCTTTTTAGACTTTTCTTTGCAGAGGGCGCTGTTGCTGCTGCTTCAGAGGAGACACCTCTTGGAAAGAGCAGGAAAGACTGTTCATCAAAGGAAAAAAGAATATGGAACCCTCACATCATCACTGAAAGGTGAGAGTGAGCATTCATCAGATTTGTTTCTAATCAAAACACTACTTTATTCATGTTTTATTAACATATCATTTTCAAATTGTCTTATTTGGAGAGAGCGATGAAAGAGCAGGGAGTTTACTCTGCATCAGGGAAACAACTGGATATGAAACACTGACAATATTGCTGAAGGTCATTTTTGAAAATTGTAATGATTTTTTTCTTGCAACGATATGACAAAATTGCACCTTGAGATTGATTTTGGAACAATTGACACTCCCGCCCACCCACACCTCAAGATGCTATGGTTGCAAAGCAACAGAAGAACCATTGATGATGGTGATGATTCACATGTATAAAGGAGGTATTGTGGGTGGAGTTAATCGCTTACGGCCATACCACCCTGAACACGCCCGATCTCGTCCGATCTCGGAAGCTAAGCAGGGTCGGGCCTGGTTAGTACTTGAATGGAAGACCGCCTGGGAATACCAGGTGCTGTAAGCTTTTTAGACTTTTCTTTGCAGAGGGCGCTGTTGCTGCTGCTTCAGAGGAGACACCTCTTGGAAAGAGCAGGAAAGACTGTTCATCAAAGGAAAAAAGAATATGGAACCCTCACATCATCACTGAAAGGTGAAAGTGAGCATTCATCAGATTTGTTTCTAATCAAAACACTACTTTATTCATGTTTTATTAACATATCATTTTCAAATGGTCTTATTTGGAGAGAGCGATGAAAGAGCAGGGAGTTTACTCTGCATCAGGGAAACAACTGGATATGAAACACTGACAATATTGCTGAAGGTCATTTTTGAAAATTGTAATGATTTTTTTCTTGCAACGATATGACAAAATTGCACCTTGAGATTGATTTTGGAACAATTGACCGCCCCGCCCACCCACACCTCAAGATGCTATGGTTGCAAAGCAACAGAAGAACCATTGATGATGGTGATGATTCACATGTATAAAGGAGGTATTGTGGGTGGAGTTAATCACTTAAGGCCATACCACCCTGAACAAGCCCGATCTTGTCCGATCTCGGAAGCTAAGCAGGGTCGGGCCTGGTTAGTACTTGAATCGGAGACCGCCTGGGAATACCAGGTGCTGTAAGCTTTTTAGACTTTTCTTTGCAGAGGGCGCTGTTGCTGCTGCTTCAGAGGAGACACCTCTTGGAAAGAGCAGGAAAGACTGTTCATCAAAGGAAAAAAGAATATGGAACCCTCACATCATCACTGAAAGGTGAAAGTGAGCATTCATCAGATTTGTTTCTAATCAAAACACTACTTTATTCATGTTTTATTAACATATCATTTTCAAATGGTCTTATTTGGAGAGAGCGATGAAAGAGCAGGGAGTTTACTCTGCATCAGGGAAACAACTGGATATGAAACACTGACAATATTGCTGAAGGTCATTTTTGAAAATTGTAATGATTTTTTTCTTGCAACGATATGACAAAATTGCACCTTGAGATTGATTTTGGAACAATTGACACTCCCGCCCACCCACACCTCAAGATGCTATGGTTGCAAAGCAACAGAAGAACCATTGATGATGGTGATGATTCACATGTATAAAGGAGGTATTGTGGGTGGAGTTAATCGCTTACGGCCATACCACCCTGAACACGCCCGATCTCGTCCGATCTCGGAAGCTAAGCAGGGTCGGGCCTGGTTAGTACTTGAATCGGAGACCGCCTGGGAATACCAGGTGCTGTAAGCTTTTTAGACTTTTCTTTGCAGAGGGCGCTGTTGCTGCTGCTTCAGAGGAGACACCTCTTGGAAAGAGCAGGAAAGACTGTTCATCAAAGGAAAAAAGAATATGGAACCCTCACATCATCACTGAAAGGTGAGAGTGAGCATTCATCAGATTTGTTTCTAATCAAAACACTACTTTATTCATGTTTTATTAACATATCATTTTCAAATGGTCTTATTTGGAGAGAGCGATGAAAGAGCAGGGAGTTTACTCTGCATCAGGGAAACAACTGGATATGAAACACTGACAATATTGCTGAAGGTCATTTTTGAAAATTGTAATGATTTTTTTCTTGCAACGATATGACAAAATTGCACCTTGAGATTGATTTTGGAACAATTGACACTCCCGCCCACCCACACCTCAAGATGCTATGGTTGCAAAGCAACAGAAGAACCATTGATGATGGTGATGATTCACATGTATAAAGGAGGTATTGTGGGTGGAGTTAATCGCTTACGGCCATACCACCCTGAACACGCCCGATCTCGTCCGATCTCGGAAGCTAAGCAGGGTCGGGCCTGGTTAGTACTTGAATGGAAGACCGCCTGGGAATACCAGGTGCTGTAAGCTTTTTAGACTTTTCTTTGCAGAGGGCGCTGTTGCTGCTGCTTCAGAGGAGACACCTCTTGGAAAGAGCAGGAAAGACTGTTCATCAAAGGAAAAAAGAATATGGAACCCTCACATCATCACTGAAAGGTGAAAGTGAGCATTCATCAGATTTGTTTCTAATCAAAACACTACTTTATTCATGTTTTATTAACATATCATTTTCAAATGGTCTTATTTGGAGAGAGCGATGAAAGAGCAGGGAGTTTACTCTGCATCAGGGAAACAACTGGATATGAAACACTGACAATATTGCTGAAGGTCATTTTTGAAAATTGTAATGATTTTTTTCTTGCAACGATATGACAAAATTGCACCTTGAGATTGATTTTGGAACAATTGACACTCCCGCCCACCCACACCTCAAGATGCTATGGTTGCAAAGCAACAGAAGAACCATTGATGATGGTGATGATTCACATGTATAAAGGAGGTATTGTGGGTGGAGTTAATCGCTTACGGCCATACAACCCTGAACACGCCCGATCTCGTCCGATCTCGGAAGCTAAGCAGGGTCGGGCCTGGTTAGTACTTGAATGGGAGACCGCCTGGGAATACCAGGTGCTGTAAGCTTTTTAGACTTTTCTTTGCAGAGGGCGCTGTTGCTGCTGCTTCAGAGGAGACACCTCTTGGAAAGAGCAGGAAAGACTGTTCATCAAAGGAAAAAAGAATATGGAACCCTCACATCATCACTGAAAGGTGAAAGTGAGCATTCATCAGATTTGTTTCTAATCAAAACACTACTTTATTCATGTTTTATTAACATATCATTTTCAAATGGTCTTATTTGGAGAGAGCGATGAAAGAGCAGGGAGTTTACTCTGCATCAGGGAAACAACTGGATATGAAACACTGACAATATTGCTGAAGGTCATTTTTGAAAATTGTAATGATTTTTTTCTTGCAACGATATGACAAAATTGCACCTTGAGATTGATTTTGGAACAATTGACCGCCCCGCCCACCCACACCTCAAGATGCTATGGTTGCAAAGCAACAGAAGAACCATTGATGATGGTGATGATTCACATGTATAAAGGAGGTATTGTGGGTGGAGTTAATCACTTAAGGCCATACCACCCTGAACAAGCCCGATCTTGTCCGATCTCGGAAGCTAAGCAGGGTCGGGCCTGGTTAGTACTTGAATCGGAGACCGCCTGGGAATACCAGGTGCTGTAAGCTTTTTAGACTTTTCTTTGCAGAGGGCGCTGTTGCTGCTGCTTCAGAGGAGACACCTCTTGGAAAGAGCAGGAAAGACTGTTCATCAAAGGAAAAAAGAATATGGAACCCTCACATCATCACTGAAAGGTGAAAGTGAGCATTCATCAGATTTGTTTCTAATCAAAACACTACTTTATTCATGTTTTATTAACATATCATTTTCAAATGGTCTTATTTGGAGAGAGCGATGAAAGAGCAGGGAGTTTACTCTGCATCAGGGAAACAACTGGATATGAAACACTGACAATATTGCTGAAGGTCATTTTTGAAAATTGTAATGATTTTTTTCTTGCAACGATATGACAAAATTGCACCTTGAGATTGATTTTGGAACAATTGACACTCCCGCCCACCCACACCTCAAGATGCTATGGTTGCAAAGCAACAGAAGAACCATTGATGATGGTGATGATTCACATGTATAAAGGAGGTATTGTGGGTGGAGTTAATCGCTTACGGCCATACCACCCTGAACACGCCCGATCTCGTCCGATCTCGGAAGCTAAGCAGGGTCGGGCCTGGTTAGTACTTGAATCGGAGACCGCCTGGGAATACCAGGTGCTGTAAGCTTTTTAGACTTTTCTTTGCAGAGGGCGCTGTTGCTGCTGCTTCAGAGGAGACACCTCTTGGAAAGAGCAGGAAAGACTGTTCATCAAAGGAAAAAAGAATATGGAACCCTCACATCATCACTGAAAGGTGAGAGTGAGCATTCATCAGATTTGTTTCTAATCAAAACACTACTTTATTCATGTTTTATTAACATATCATTTTCAAATGGTCTTATTTGGAGAGAGCGATGAAAGAGCAGGGAGTTTACTCTGCATCAGGGAAACAACTGGATATGAAACACTGACAATATTGCTGAAGGTCATTTTTGAAAATTGTAATGATTTTTTTCTTGCAACGATATGACAAAATTGCACCTTGAGATTGATTTTGGAACAATTGACACTCCCGCCCACCCACACCTCAAGATGCTATGGTTGCAAAGCAACAGAAGAACCATTGATGATGGTGATGATTCACATGTATAAAGGAGGTATTGTGGGTGGAGTTAATCGCTTACGGCCATACCACCCTGAACACGCCCGATCTCGTCCGATCTCGGAAGCTAAGCAGGGTCGGGCCTGGTTAGTACTTGAATGGAAGACCGCCTGGGAATACCAGGTGCTGTAAGCTTTTTAGACTTTTCTTTGCAGAGGGCGCTGTTGCTGCTGCTTCAGAGGAGACACCTCTTGGAAAGAGCAGGAAAGACTGTTCATCAAAGGAAAAAAGAATATGGAACCCTCACATCATCACTGAAAGGTGAAAGTGAGCATTCATCAGATTTGTTTCTAATCAAAACACTACTTTATTCATGTTTTATTAACATATCATTTTCAAATGGTCTTATTTGGAGAGAGCGATGAAAGAGCAGGGAGTTTACTCTGCATCAGGGAAACAACTGGATATGAAACACTGACAATATTGCTGAAGGTCATTTTTGAAAATTGTAATGATTTTTTTCTTGCAACGATATGACAAAATTGCACCTTGAGATTGATTTTGGAACAATTGACACTCCCGCCCACCCACACCTCAAGATGCTATGGTTGCAAAGCAACAGAAGAACCATTGATGATGGTGATGATTCACATGTATAAAGGAGGTATTGTGGGTGGAGTTAATCGCTTACGGCCATACCACCCTGAACACGCCCGATCTCGGAAGCTAAGCAGGGTCGGGCCTGGTTAGTACTTGAATCGGAGACCGCCTGGGAATACCAGGTGCTGTAAGCTTTTTAGACTTTTCTTTGCAGAGGGCGCTGTTGCTGCTGCTTCAGAGGAGACACCTCTTGGAAAGAGCAGGAAAGACTGTTCATCAAAGGAAAAAAGAATATGGAACCCTCACATCATCACTGAAAGGTGAGAGTGAGCATTCATCAGATTTGTTTCTAATCAAAACACTACTTTATTCATGTTTTATTAACATATCATTTTCAAATGGTCTTATTTGGAGAGAGCGATGAAAGAGCAGGGAGTTTACTCTGCATCAGGGAAACAACTGGATATGAAACACTGACAATATTGCTGAAGGTCATTTTTGAAAATTGTAATGATTTTTTTCTTGCAACGATATGACAAAATTGCACCTTGAGATTGATTTTGGAACAATTGACACTCCCGCCCACCCACACCTCAAGATGCTATGGTTGCAAAGCAACAGAAGAACCATTGATGATGGTGATGATTCACATGTATAAAGGAGGTATTGTGGGTGGAGTTAATCACTTAAGGCCATACCACCCTGAACAAGCCCGATCTTGTCCGATCTCGGAAGCTAAGCAGGGTCGGGCCTGGTTAGTACTTGAATCGGAGACCGCCTGGGAATACCAGGTGCTGTAAGCTTTTTAGACTTTTCTTTGCAGAGGGCGCTGTTGCTGCTGCTTCAGAGGAGACACCTCTTGGAAAGAGCAGGAAAGACTGTTCATCAAAGGAAAAAAGAATATGGAACCCTCACATCATCACTGAAAGGTGAAAGTGAGCATTCATCAGATTTGTTTCTAATCAAAACACTACTTTATTCATGTTTTATTAACATATCATTTTCAAATGGTCTTATTTGGAGAGAGCGATGAAAGAGCAGGGAGTTTACTCTGCATCAGGGAAACAACTGGATATGAAACACTGACAATATTGCTGAAGGTCATTTTTGAAAATTGTAATGATTTTTTTCTTGCAACGATATGACAAAATTGCACCTTGAGATTGATTTTGGAACAATTGACCGCCCCGCCCACCCACACCTCAAGATGCTATGGTTGCAAAGCAACAGAAGAACCATTGATGATGGTGATGATTCACATGTATAAAGGAGGTATTGTGGGTGGAGTTAATCACTTAAGGCCATACCACCCTGAACAAGCCCGATCTTGTCCGATCTCGGAAGCTAAGCAGGGTCGGGCCTGGTTAGTACTTGAATCGGAGACCGCCTGGGAATACCAGGTGCTGTAAGCTTTTTAGACTTTTCTTTGCAGAGGGCGCTGTTGCTGCTGCTTCAGAGGAGACACCTCTTGGAAAGAGCAGGAAAGACTGTTCATCAAAGGAAAAAAGAATATGGAACCCTCACATCATCACTGAAAGGTGAAAGTGAGCATTCATCAGATTTGTTTCTAATCAAAACACTACTTTATTCATGTTTTATTAACATATCATTTTCAAATGGTCTTATTTGGAGAGAGCGATGAAAGAGCAGGGAGTTTACTCTGCATCAGGGAAACAACTGGATATGAAACACTGACAATATTGCTGAAGGTCATTTTTGAAAATTGTAATGATTTTTTTCTTGCAACGATATGACAAAATTGCACCTTGAGATTGATTTTGGAACAATTGACACTCCCGCCCACCCACACCTCAAGATGCTATGGTTGCAAAGCAACAGAAGAACCATTGATGATGGTGATGATTCACATGTATAAAGGAGGTATTGTGGGTGGAGTTAATCGCTTACGGCCATACCACCCTGAACACGCCCGATCTCGTCCGATCTCGGAAGCTAAGCAGGGTCGGGCCTGGTTAGTACTTGAATCGGAGACCGCCTGGGAATACCAGGTGCTGTAAGCTTTTTAGACTTTTCTTTGCAGAGGGCGCTGTTGCTGCTGCTTCAGAGGAGACACCTCTTGGAAAGAGCAGGAAAGACTGTTCATCAAAGGAAAAAAGAATATGGAACCCTCACATCATCACTGAAAGGTGAGAGTGAGCATTCATCAGATTTGTTTCTAATCAAAACACTACTTTATTCATGTTTTATTAACATATCATTTTCAAATGGTCTTATTTGGAGAGAGCGATGAAAGAGCAGGGAGTTTACTCTGCATCAGGGAAACAACTGGATATGAAACACTGACAATATTGCTGAAGGTCATTTTTGAAAATTGTAATGATTTTTTTCTTGCAACGATATGACAAAATTGCACCTTGAGATTGATTTTGGAACAATTGACACTCCCGCCCACCCACACCTCAAGATGCTATGGTTGCAAAGCAACAGAAGAACCATTGATGATGGTGATGATTCACATGTATAAAGGAGGTATTGTGGGTGGAGTTAATCGCTTACGGCCATACCACCCTGAACACGCCCGATCTCGTCCGATCTCGGAAGCTAAGCAGGGTCGGGCCTGGTTAGTACTTGAATGGAAGACCGCCTGGGAATACCAGGTGCTGTAAGCTTTTTAGACTTTTCTTTGCAGAGGGCGCTGTTGCTGCTGCTTCAGAGGAGACACCTCTTGGAAAGAGCAGGAAAGACTGTTCATCAAAGGAAAAAAGAATATGGAACCCTCACATCATCACTGAAAGGTGAAAGTGAGCATTCATCAGATTTGTTTCTAATCAAAACACTACTTTATTCATGTTTTATTAACATATCATTTTCAAATGGTCTTATTTGGAGAGAGCGATGAAAGAGCAGGGAGTTTACTCTGCATCAGGGAAACAACTGGATATGAAACACTGACAATATTGCTGAAGGTCATTTTTGAAAATTGTAATGATTTTTTTCTTGCAACGATATGACAAAATTGCACCTTGAGATTGATTTTGGAACAATTGACACTCCCGCCCACCCACACCTCAAGATGCTATGGTTGCAAAGCAACAGAAGAACCATTGATGATGGTGATGATTCACATGTATAAAGGAGGTATTGTGGGTGGAGTTAATCGCTTACGGCCATACAACCCTGAACACGCCCGATCTCGTCCGATCTCGGAAGCTAAGCAGGGTCGGGCCTGGTTAGTACTTGAATGGGAGACCGCCTGGGAATACCAGGTGCTGTAAGCTTTTTAGACTTTTCTTTGCAGAGGGCGCTGTTGCTGCTGCTTCAGAGGAGACACCTCTTGGAAAGAGCAGGAAAGACTGTTCATCAAAGGAAAAAAGAATATAGAACCCTCACATCATCACTGAAAGGTGAAAGTGAGCATTCATCAGATTTGTTTCTAATCAAAACACTACTTTATTCATGTTTTATTAACATATCATTTTCAAATGGTCTTATTTGGAGAGAGCGATGAAAGAGCAGGGAGTTTACTCTGCATCAGGGAAACAACTGGATATGAAACACTGACAATATTGCTGAAGGTCATTTTTGAAAATTGTAATGATTTTTTTCTTGCAACGATATGACAAAATTGCACCTTGAGATTGATTTTGGAACAATTGACCGCCCCGCCCACCCACACCTCAAGATGCTATGGTTGCAAAGCAACAGAAGAACCATTGATGATGGTGATGATTCACATGTATAAAGGAGGTATTGTGGGTGGAGTTAATCACTTAAGGCCATACCACCCTGAACAAGCCCGATCTTGTCCGATCTCGGAAGCTAAGCAGGGTCGGGCCTGGTTAGTACTTGAATCGGAGACCGCCTGGGAATACCAGGTGCTGTAAGCTTTTTAGACTTTTCTTTGCAGAGGGCGCTGTTGCTGCTGCTTCAGAGGAGACACCTCTTGGAAAGAGCAGGAAAGACTGTTCATCAAAGGAAAAAAGAATATGGAACCCTCACATCATCACTGAAAGGTGAAAGTGAGCATTCATCAGATTTGTTTCTAATCAAAACACTACTTTATTCATGTTTTATTAACATATCATTTTCAAATGGTCTTATTTGGAGAGAGCGATGAAAGAGCAGGGAGTTTACTCTGCATCAGGGAAACAACTGGATATGAAACACTGACAATATTGCTGAAGGTCATTTTTGAAAATTGTAATGATTTTTTTCTTGCAACGATATGACAAAATTGCACCTTGAGATTGATTTTGGAACAATTGACACTCCCGCCCACCCACACCTCAAGATGCTATGGTTGCAAAGCAACAGAAGAACCATTGATGATGGTGATGATTCACATGTATAAAGGAGGTATTGTGGGTGGAGTTAATCGCTTACGGCCATACCACCCTGAACACAGCGCATGCGTGACGGATCAGCAGGTATCTTTTTTGAAATCGACGGACGTTGAGCACCACGGGTGACTCAGCTCCGCTCTCCTTTTTTCCCCCTTTTTTTCTCTATCTACTGAGCATTTAAATGAGATAATAGAATTAAAATACAGCAAAGGACTGAGAGATACCCCCCCCCCAACAGTGTCGCACTGTCTGGGGGAATATATTTAAGTTTGTTTTCCCCCTCCCTCTTCTAATCCTCCACTTTGGAGCGCTTTATGTTTAAAAAAAAAAAAATCATGACGGACCTCACGACGACAACACGGAACGGAAAAACGATGAATGAGACAGACAGCGGACAAGAAAATGAAGGAAAGAAGAACAGAGAATTAAACGACACGGAGAGGGACGGGAAGAAACTCACCGTGAGTGTAGAAACAGAAGGAGAGGAGGAAGTAAGCACCATGACGCTGATGCGGTGCGTGCGCGAGCTGTGCGGAGGACTGGTGGCATGCCGATACATAAATCCCAGGAAACACGAGATGACAATGAGCCATCCGAAAGGGAAGGAGAGGCTGATGGAGGGATTCAGGATTGGGGAGACAAGAGTCCACGCTAGAGAGCTCTGCAACGACGAGTTGGTGGTCTCCTTCCTGAACATACCATACTACATAGAGGACAAGGAAATAATGGAGAAGCTGCGTGGATGGGGAGTGACACCAGTCACAGCAGTAAGGAGACGGATGTGGCCGGGGACACAAGTGGCAGACGGGACACGATTCCTTAAAGTGAAGTTTAATGACGAGATCCAGTCCCTCCCATACTCAACAAAGTTTAACACAGCCCTCGGAACGGAGTATTTCAGAGTTATACACGACAAACAAACAAAAGTCTGCAGGATGTGCATGCAGCCAGGGCACATCCTGAGAGAGTGCCCAGAGTTTCAGTGTCACAGATGCGGAGTTCAGGGGCACTACGCAAGGGAATGCGGAAGCCAAATGGACAGGACAAGAGAAAAGAACGGACCCAAAGACGGGAAAGAGAACACCATGGAGATAGAAGGAATAGAAGGAGACACGGAGGAGGAAGAAAGCGAGGGAGAAGCAGAGAGCGAGGACTCGGATGGCAGTGACGGGGAGCGCGGAGCAGCGGAGGAGATGGAGATGACAGAGGCGATCATGATGTCAGCGGCGGAGACGAAGGGAGCAGCGGGGACGGAGTTAGCAGCGGTGAACGAGACAGCAGCGGAGAAAGAGAAGACAACGGGGACGGTGACGACAACGGGGACGGTGACAACGACGGAGAAGGTGACAACAGCGGCGACGGAGTCAGAAGCGACGAAGCAGACAGCAGCGGAGACGGAGAAGGAAGCGAAGACGGTGACAACGGCGGTGACGGTGGCAACAGCGGTGATGAAGATAGCAGCGGTGAACGCAACAGCGGTGAAGGAGAACGAGGCTGCAGCGGAAAAGGACGGAGTGAGCGGAGAGAAGAAAGCACAAACACACATAGAAGGAGAGGAAGCAGATAAGAAAACAAATGATCAAGACATGGACATGGACTTAATGACCCAAATAATGCAACTAAGAAAGAGACAAAACCCTCAGAGGCAACAGAGACAGTACAAGAAAAGCAAAAGCAAAAACAAATGAACATAACAATACTTATGATAACGATCTTAACGATAAACGCAAGAGGGCTGAACAAAAGGTGGAAAAGACAACACATATATAACCTGAGTGAGTATGATATAATATGTATCCAAGAGACACACTGGGATGAAAGATGCATGATTGAAGTAAAGAAAGAATGGACAGGGGAAATATACTCAAATAATGGTGATGGGAAAGCTAGGGGAGTAGCTATATTAGTGAAAAAAGGAGCAGTGGGGAAGGTGAAGATGTGTGAGAACGATGGTGAAGGGAGGCTGATAGCGATTAAATTTAAACATATGAATGAAGAAATAAAACTCATAAATATACATGCAGCAAACACAGAGAAGGAGAGGAGGATGATGTTCGAACAAATGGGAGTAATGTGTGAAAGCAACAGCTTAATAGTAGGCGATTTCAATGTATGGTGTGGAAAATTAGATGTCTCTGGGAAAATGAAATTTAAAAACGACTCATCAAGAGGGGCATTACAAAAGATAAAAAGAGAGAAAAAACTGTGTGATGTTTGGAGGGAAAGAAACCCAGAGGCAAAAGTATTTTCGAGGAAACAAGTGGTGAAGGGAGAACTAAAACAAAGCAGAATAGACTTAGTGTTAAGTACAAAAAAATTAGCAGAAACAATAGGTGAAATACAGTACAAAATAACAACACTCAGCGATCACATGATGCTAAAATTCACGCTAGGGCAAGAAACAAAGACAAGAGGAGGTGGGGTGTGGTGTTTGAATGGAGAGCTACTTAAGGAAAAAAAATATAAAGAAGGTGTGAGAGAATACATAAAATGGGAGATGAATGAGAGAATGTATGAGGAGGACATAGGGCGGTGGTGGGAAAAATTAAAAGAAGGAATAAAAGAAATAAGCAAAAAATATGGTAGGAACAAGAGCAAGAAAGGGAAAGAGAGAGAAAAGTGGTTAGTGAGGGAGATAGAAAGAGAGGAAGAGAAAGCTGAAAAAGAGGAAAATTATGACACAAAAGAGTACATTAAAAAAAAAAATGAACTAAAAGAAATAGAACAGGGAAAATGCCAAGGAGCAATCATCAGAAGCAGAGCAAGATACACCATAGAGGGAGAGAAATGCACAGGATATTTCCTAGGGCTAGAGAAAACAAGGCAGAAAAACAACTACATTGAACAAGTGGAGGGAAAGAGAGGAGAGAAGATAAAAGACATAGCTGGAATAGCAGAGAGAGTAGAAGAATTTTACAGAGAGCTGTACAAGAAAGAAGAGGTAGACAATGAGAGTAGCAGACAAGTGATTGAGAAAATAAAGAATAGGATAAGCGAGAATGACAGAGAGATGTGTGAGGGAGAGATAAGTAGAGAGGAGATAGAGACAGCAATAAGCGGGTTAGGGAGAAATAAAAGTCCAGGAACAGACGGCTTAATAGGAGAATTCTACATAGAGTTTAGAGAAGAATTAACACCAGTATTAGAGAAGTTATATAAATGGATAGAAGAAAAGGGAAAGATACCGCAAAGCATGACAACAGGGCTAGTAAGCATAATTCACAAAAAAGGGAGCAGGGATAATTTAGAAAATTACAGACCACTGACAATGTTAAATGGCGACTATAAAATCTTAGCAAAGGTATTAGCAAACAGGATAAAGAAAGTTATAGGGACGGTGGTTGGGAGCACACAAGCATATAGCATACCAGGTAGGGACATAGCAGACACTATAAGCAGCATCAGAGACACAATAACATACATGAAAGAGAACAGGAAAGGGATAGTACTAAGCATAGATCAAAACAAAGCATTCGACAGAGTAGACCACAGTTATCTATATAAAGTATTAGGGAAAGCAGGTTTTGGAAATAAGATGATAGGGAGGATTAGGACAATGTA
This sequence comes from Paralichthys olivaceus, assembly GCF_024713975.1. Taxonomy (NCBI): domain Eukaryota; kingdom Metazoa; phylum Chordata; class Actinopteri; order Pleuronectiformes; family Paralichthyidae; genus Paralichthys; species Paralichthys olivaceus. The sequence goes on along the minus strand of NC_091097.1, from coordinate 21,543,574 downwards.
TGAGAAAGCAGCAAGCAAGGTAAAAATTAATGGAATAATCACAAATGAATTTAGAATAGAAAGATCAGTAAGACAGGGATGTCCGTTATCGGCTCTCCTGTACGCATTGTCCGCAGAGCCGTTAGCGGCATTAATATTACAAAACAAGAAAATAAAGGGCATAGAACTACCGGGTGGACAGGTGAGCACGTTATATCAATATGCAGACGACACAACGGTGACAGTGGTAGACAAGGAAAGCGTAGCAGAGACGTTAGAAAGTGTAGAACTATTTGGTAGGGCATCAGGAGCAAAATTAAATATAGAAAAATCAGAAATCATGTGCATAGGAGAGAGCAGAGTAGGGGAAGAAGTAAAAAGACTAAAAGAGAACAACGAATACATGAAGGTGTTAGGAGTGAACTTAGGGATTGAAGATAGAGAAGGGAGAGATAGGCAATATGAAGGGATAGTAAACAACATAAAAAAGACGTTGGGAATGTGGAAACGGAGAGGATTAAAACTGAAAGGGAAAGTGATAGTGGTAAATGCACTAATCATGAGCAAATTAATATATATAATGAATGTTTTGGATGTGCCAGAGAAAGTGCTGAAGGATGTAGACAAGATAGTGAGTGACTTCTTGTGGGATGGGAAGGGGGCGAGAATAGCAAAGGAAGTCCTAGAAAATGAGTATGAAGATGGAGGCCTAAAACTGATCAACCTGGAAAAGAAAAAGAAAGCACTAAGAGTAAAAATGATGACGAGGTATCTAAAGAACAAGAAAGATCAAGTGTGGAAGGTGTTCTTGGGAGAGGCAATTAAAAAGAGTGGAGGATGTGGTGAAAGCGGTGTGTACATGGAACTGAAGAAAGGGATGATGTCTGAAACAACAGAGATCCTCAAAGAAATGCTTGGAGCATGGGGGGAATTCCTAAAAAATGTGACGTATGACTGTAAGAATGTGAAGCAAGTATGGGAGCAACCAGTTTTTCTAAACCCAAAAATAACAATTAATGGAGCAACAATATACAACAGAACCATATGGAATGCAGGGATCAGGAAAGTAAAGGATATAGTGTACGAGCATGTTCCAGGCTTCATGGGAGCACAAGCGATAGTGGATGAAGTAAGAGGGAGGGGGGACGAGATATGGTTGGGAACAGCAGAAGCAATAATGGAAAAAATTAAAAAGGCAATGCCGAAAGAATGGATGGACATGATTGAGAGAGAGGCTGGGGTGAGGGATGAAAGAGAGATAGAAATGTATGTGGGCAAAGGAGAGAGCAGAATGAGTCTGAACTGTGTGAAAACAAAAATACTCTATAAATGTTTAAGAGGGGAAGAAGTGAGAAGACCGGCTGCTGAGAATGTATGGAAGAAAGTTATGGATGGACTGGATGCAGAAAAGATATGGATGAATCTAAGAGTGAAATGGAACAGCATAGAGTGTGAAAACTTTGATTATCTCTTGAGACACAATAGAATTTTCAATAACCTGATCATAAGCAAGTTTGATGTGAATGTGAAAAAGGAATGTGATGTGTGTAAGATAAAAGTGGAAACATGTATGCATGAGTTTGTCGAATGCAGTGAGTTAGAAAGTTTCTTTGAGAGGATGAAAGGAACGATAAGCAGATGCTGGGAAGGGAAATTGATAGAAAGGATGGAATGGAGAAAGATGTGGCTGTTTGGGATGAATGGCAGAGTGAAAGAGTGTAATATTAATCTGTTAAACTATGTGTTGAGTCATGCAAGATATGCAGTTAAACTCAGGAGAAACTTGGCCCATTATGAAAAGAAAAAAGCTGAAGTATGGAGTGTGTTTAAAAACATGATAAAAAGAGATGTTAACATGATACACAGATACACGGAAAAAGAAGAGTTTAAAAAAGGATTTGTGGATGGAAGCACTCTGATAGAGGTAACAGATGATGGGAATGTGGAATTTGATTTCGGCAAAAATTAATGAAAAGTGTTGTATGTGCCAGCTGTAAGTGTCAATATGTAATGGCATTTTTAAAATTAGGTGTCTTCTTATTGGTTTTGTTTTGTTTTGTTGTTTTGTTTATTTTATTTTGTTTGTTTGTTTGTTTGTTTTGTTGTTGTTTTGTTGTTGGTTTTTCTGATGTTTTTTGTTTTTCTCATTTTCTGACTTAAATATTCATTATCTATGGAAGTGTGGGTCGTATCTCAGACAGTAGTCTGAGATAATGACGAGATATGTATATAAATGTAATATCTGTACATAAAATGTGTGAAAATTATGTATTTTTGATAATAAAAAAAAAAAAAGAACACGCCCGATCTCGTCCGATCTCGGAAGCTAAGCAGGGTCGGGCCTGGTTAGTACTTGAATCGGAGACCGCCTGGGAATACCAGGTGCTGTAAGCTTTTTAGACTTTTCTTTGCAGAGGGCGCTGTTGCTGCTGCTTCAGAGGAGACACCTCTTGGAAAGAGCAGGAAAGACTGTTCATCAAAGGAAAAAAGAATATGGAACCCTCACATCATCACTGAAAGGTGAAAGGGAGCATTCATCAGATTTGTTTCTAATCAAAACACTACTTTATTCATGTTTTATTAACATATCATTTTCAAATGGTCTTATTTGGAGAGAGCGATGAAAGAGCAGGGAGTTTACTCTGCATCAGGGAAACAACTGGATATGAAACACTGACAATATTGCTGAAGGTCATTTTTGAAAATTGTAATGATTTTTTTCTTGCAACGATATGACAAAATTGCACCTTGAGATTGATTTTGGAACAATTGACCGCCCCGCCCACCCACACCTCAAGATGCTATGGTTGCAAAGCAACAGAAGAACCATTGATGATGGTGATGATTCACATGTATAAAGGAGGTATTGTGGGTGGAGTTAATCACTTAAGGCCATACCACCCTGAACAAGCCCGATCTTGTCCGATCTCGGAAGCTAAGCAGGGTCGGGCCTGGTTAGTACTTGAATCGGAGACCGCCTGGGAATACCAGGTGCTGTAAGCTTTTTAGACTTTTCTTTGCAGAGGGCGCTGTTGCTGCTGCTTCAGAGGAGACACCTCTTGGAAAGAGCAGGAAAGACTGTTCATCAAAGGAAAAAAGAATATGGAACCCTCACATCATCACTGAAAGGTGAGAGTGAGCATTCATCAGATTTGTTTCTAATCAAAACACTACTTTATTCATGTTTTATTAACATATCATTTTCAAATTGTCTTATTTGGAGAGAGCGATGAAAGAGCAGGGAGTTTACTCTGCATCAGGGAAACAACTGGATATGAAACACTGACAATATTGCTGAAGGTCATTTTTGAAAATTGTAATGATTTTTTTCTTGCAACGATATGACAAAATTGCACCTTGAGATTGATTTTGGAACAATTGACACTCCCGCCCACCCACACCTCAAGATGCTATGGTTGCAAAGCAACAGAAGAACCATTGATGATGGTGATGATTCACATGTATAAAGGAGGTATTGTGGGTGGAGTTAATCGCTTACGGCCATACCACCCTGAACACGCCCGATCTCGTCCGATCTCGGAAGCTAAGCAGGGTCGGGCCTGGTTAGTACTTGAATGGAAGACCGCCTGGGAATACCAGGTGCTGTAAGCTTTTTAGACTTTTCTTTGCAGAGGGCGCTGTTGCTGCTGCTTCAGAGGAGACACCTCTTGGAAAGAGCAGGAAAGACTGTTCATCAAAGGAAAAAAGAATATGGAACCCTCACATCATCACTGAAAGGTGAAAGTGAGCATTCATCAGATTTGTTTCTAATCAAAACACTACTTTATTCATGTTTTATTAACATATCATTTTCAAATGGTCTTATTTGGAGAGAGCGATGAAAGAGCAGGGAGTTTACTCTGCATCAGGGAAACAACTGGATATGAAACACTGACAATATTGCTGAAGGTCATTTTTGAAAATTGTAATGATTTTTTTCTTGCAACGATATGACAAAATTGCACCTTGAGATTGATTTTGGAACAATTGACCCTCCCGCCCACCCACACCTCAAGATGCTATGGTTGCAAAGCAACAGAAGAACCATTGATGATGGTGATGATTCACATGTATAAAGGAGGTATTGTGGGTGGAGTTAATCGCTTACGGCCATACCACCCTGAACACGCCCGATCTCGTCCGATCTCGGAAGCTAAGCAGGGTCGGGCCTGGTTAGTACTTGAATGGGAGACCGCCTGGGAATACCAGGTGCTGTAAGCTTTTTAGACTTTTCTTTGCAGAGGGCGCTGTTGCTGCTGCTTCAGAGGAGACACCTCTTGGAAAGAGCAGGAAAGACTGTTCATCAAAGGAAAAAAGAATATGGAACCCTCACATCATCACTGAAAGGTGAAAGGGAGCATTCATCAGATTTGTTTCTAATCAAAACACTACTTTATTCATGTTTTATTAACATATCATTTTCAAATGGTCTTATTTGGAGAGAGCGATGAAAGAGCAGGGAGTTTACTCTGCATCAGGGAAACAACTGGATATGAAACACTGACAATATTGCTGAAGGTCATTTTTGAAAATTGTAATGATTTTTTTCTTGCAACGATATGACAAAATTGCACCTTGAAATTGATTTTGGAACAATTGACACTCCCGCCCACTCACACCTCAAGATGCTATGGTTGCAAAGCAACAGAAGAACCATTGATGATGGTGATGATTCACATGTATAAAGGAGGTATTGTGGGTGGAGTTAATCGCTTACGGCCATACCACCCTGAACACGCCCGATCTCGTCCGATCTCGGAAGCTAAGCAGGGTCGGGCCTGGTTAGTACTTGAATGGAAGACCGCCTGGGAATACCAGGTGCTGTAAGCTTTTTAGACTTTTCTTTGCAGAGGGCGCTGTTGCTGCTGCTTCAGAGGAGACACCTCTTGGAAAGAGCAGGAAAGACTGTTCATCAAAGGAAAAAAGAATATGGAACCCTCACATCATCACTGAAAGGTGAAAGTGAGCATTCATCAGATTTGTTTCTAATCAAAACACTACTTTATTCATGTTTTATTAACATATCATTTTCAAATGGTCTTATTTGGAGAGAGCGATGAAAGAGCAGGGAGTTTACTCTGCATCAGGGAAACAACTGGATATGAAACACTGACAATATTGCTGAAGGTCATTTTTGAAAATTGTAATGATTTTTTTCTTGCAACGATATGACAAAATTTCACCTTGAGATTGATTTTGGAACAATTGACCCTCCCGCCCACCCACACCTCAAGATGCTATGGTTGCAAAGCAACAGAAGAACCATTGATGATGGTGATGATTCACATGTATAAAGGAGGTATTGTGGGTGGAGTTAATCGCTTACGGCCATACCACCCTGAACACGCCCGATCTCATCCGATCTCGGAAGCTAAGCAGGGTCGGGCCTGGTTAGTACTTGAATGGGAGACCGCCTGGGAATACCAGGTGCTGTAAGCTTTTTAGACTTTTCTTTGCAGAGGGCGCTGTTGCTGCTGCTTCAGAGGAGACACCTCTTGGAAAGAGCAGGAAAGACTGTTCATCAAAGGAAAAAAGAATATGGAACCCTCACATCATCACTGAAAGGTGAAAGGGAGCATTCATCAGATTTGTTTCTAATCAAAACACTACTTTATTCATGTTTTATTAACATATCATTTTCAAATGGTCTTATTTGGAGAGAGCGATGAAAGAGCAGGGAGTTTACTCTGCATCAGGGAAACAACTGGATATGAAACACTGACAATATTGCTGAAGGTCATTTTTGAAAATTGTAATGATTTTTTTCTTGCAACGATATGACAAAATTGCACCTTGAGATTGATTTTGGAACAATTGACCGCCCCGCCCACCCACACCTCAAGATGCTATGGTTGCAAAGCAACAGAAGAACCATTGATGATGGTGATGATTCACATGTATAAAGGAGGTATTGTGGGTGGAGTTAATCGCTTACGGCCATACCACCCTGAACACGCCCGATCTCGTCCGATCTCGGAAGCTAAGCAGGGTCGGGCCTGGTTAGTACTTGAATGGAAGACCGCCTGGGAATACCAGGTGCTGTAAGCTTTTTAGACTTTTCTTTGCAGAGGGCGCTGTTGCTGCTGCTTCAGAGGAGACACCTCTTGGAAAGAGCAGGAAAGACTGTTCATCAAAGGAAAAAAGAATATGGAACCCTCACATCATCACTGAAAGGTGAAAGTGAGCATTCATCAGATTTGTTTCTAATCAAAACACTACTTTATTCATGTTTTATTAACATATCATTTTCAAATGGTCTTATTTGGAGAGAGCGATGAAAGAGCAGGGAGTTTACTCTGCATCAGGGAAACAACTGGATATGAAACACTGACAATATTGCTGAAGGTCATTTTTGAAAATTGTAATGATTTTTTTCTTGCAACGATATGACAAAATTTCACCTTGAGATTGATTTTGGAACAATTGACCCTCCCGCCCACCCACACCTCAAGATGCTATGGTTGCAAAGCAACAGAAGAACCATTGATGATGGTGATGATTCACATGTATAAAGGAGGTATTGTGGGTGGAGTTAATCGCTTACGGCCATACCACCCTGAACACGCCCGATCTCATCCGATCTCGGAAGCTAAGCAGGGTCGGGCCTGGTTAGTACTTGAATGGGAGACCGCCTGGGAATACCAGGTGCTGTAAGCTTTTTAGACTTTTCTTTGCAGAGGGCGCTGTTGCTGCTGCTTCAGAGGAGACACCTCTTGGAAAGAGCAGGAAAGACTGTTCATCAAAGGAAAAAAGAATATGGAACCCTCACATCATCACTGAAAGGTGAAAGGGAGCATTCATCAGATTTGTTTCTAATCAAAACACTACTTTATTCATGTTTTATTAACATATCATTTTCAAATGGTCTTATTTGGAGAGAGCGATGAAAGAGCAGGGAGTTTACTCTGCATCAGGGAAACAACTGGATATGAAACACTGACAATATTGCTGAAGGTCATTTTTGAAAATTGTAATGATTTTTTTCTTGCAACGATATGACAAAATTGCACCTTGAGATTGATTTTGGAACAATTGACCGCCCCGCCCACCCACACCTCAAGATGCTATGGTTGCAAAGCAACAGAAGAACCATTGATGATGGTGATGATTCACATGTATAAAGGAGGTATTGTGGGTGGAGTTAATCGCTTACGGCCATACCACCCTGAACACGCCCGATCTCGTCCGATCTCGGAAGCTAAGCAGGGTCGGGCCTGGTTAGTACTTGAATGGAAGACCGCCTGGGAATACCAGGTGCTGTAAGCTTTTTAGACTTTTCTTTGCAGAGGGCGCTGTTGCTGCTGCTTCAGAGGAGACACCTCTTGGAAAGAGCAGGAAAGACTGTTCATCAAAGGAAAAAAGAATATGGAACCCTCACATCATCACTGAAAGGTGAAAGTGAGCATTCATCAGATTTGTTTCTAATCAAAACACTACTTTATTCATGTTTTATTAACATATCATTTTCAAATGGTCTTATTTGGAGAGAGCGATGAAAGAGCAGGGAGTTTACTCTGCATCAGGGAAACAACTGGATATGAAACACTGACAATATTGCTGAAGGTCATTTTTGAAAATTGTAATGATTTTTTTCTTGCAACGATATGACAAAATTGCACCTTGAGATTGATTTTGGAACAATTGACCGCCCCGCCCACCCACACCTCAAGATGCTATGGTTGCAAAGCAACAGAAGAACCATTGATGATGGTGATGATTCACATGTATAAAGGAGGTATTGTGGGTGGAGTTAATCGCTTACGGCCATACCACCCTGAACACGCCCGATCTCGTCCGATCTCGGAAGCTAAGCAGGGTCGGGCCTGGTTAGTACTTGAATGGAAGACCGCCTGGGAATACCAGGTGCTGTAAGCTTTTTAGACTTTTCTTTGCAGAGGGCGCTGTTGCTGCTGCTTCAGAGGAGACACCTCTTGGAAAGAGCAGGAAAGACTGTTCATCAAAGGAAAAAAGAATATGGAACCCTCACATCATCACTGAAAGGTGAAAGTGAGCATTCATCAGATTTGTTTCTAATCAAAACACTACTTTATTCATGTTTTATTAACATATCATTTTCAAATGGTCTTATTTGGAGAGAGCGATGAAAGAGCAGGGAGTTTACTCTGCATCAGGGAAACAACTGGATATGAAACACTGACAATATTGCTGAAGGTCATTTTTGAAAATTGTAATGATTTTTTTCTTGCAACGATATGACAAAATTTCACCTTGAGATTGATTTTGGAACAATTGACCCTCCCGCCCACCCACACCTCAAGATGCTATGGTTGCAAAGCAACAGAAGAACCATTGATGATGGTGATGATTCACATGTATAAAGGAGGTATTGTGGGTGGAGTTAATCGCTTACGGCCATACCACCCTGAACACGCCCGATCTCATCCGATCTCGGAAGCTAAGCAGGGTCGGGCCTGGTTAGTACTTGAATGGGAGACCGCCTGGGAATACCAGGTGCTGTAAGCTTTTTAGACTTTTCTTTGCAGAGGGCGCTGTTGCTGCTGCTTCAGAGGAGACACCTCTTGGAAAGAGCAGGAAAGACTGTTCATCAAAGGAAAAAAGAATATGGAACCCTCACATCATCACTGAAAGGTGAAAGGGAGCATTCATCAGATTTGTTTCTAATCAAAACACTACTTTATTCATGTTTTATTAACATATCATTTTCAAATGGTCTTATTTGGAGAGCGATGAAAGAGCAGGGAGTTTACTCTGCATCAGGGAAACAACTGGATATGAAACACTGACAATATTGCTGAAGGTCATTTTTGAAAATTGTAATGATTTTTTTCTTGCAACGATATGACAAAATTGCACCTTGAGATTGATTTTGGAACAATTGACCCTCCCGCCCACCCACACCTCAAGATGCTATGGTTGCAAAGCAACAGAAGAACCATTGATGATGGTGATGATTCACATGTATAAAGGAGGTATTGTGGGTGGAGTTAATCGCTTACGGCCATACAACCCTGAACACGCCCGATCTCGTCCGATCTCGGAAGCTAAGCAGGGTCGGGCCTGGTTAGTACTTGAATGGGAGACCGCCTGGGAATACCAGGTGCTGTAAGCTTTTTAGACTTTTCTTTGCAGAGGGCGCTGTTGCTGCTGCTTCAGAGGAGACACCTCTTGGAAAGAGCAGGAAAGACTGTTCATCAAAGGAAAAAAGAATATGGAACCCTCACATCATCACTGAAAGGTGAAAGGGAGCATTCATCAGATTTGTTTCTAATCAAAACACTACTTTATTCATGTTTTATTAACATATCATTTTCAAATGGTCTTATTTGGAGAGCGATGAAAGAGCAGGGAGTTTACTCTGCATCAGGGAAACAACTGGATATGAAACACTGACAATATTGCTGAAGGTCATTTTTGAAAATTGTAATGATTTTTTTCTTGCAACGATATGACAAAATTGCACCTTGAGATTGATTTTGGAACAATTGACCCTCCCGCCCACCCACACCTCAAGATGCTATGGTTGCAAAGCAACAGAAGAACCATTGATGATGGTGATGATTCACATGTATAAAGGAGGTATTGTGGGTGGAGTTAATCGCTTACGGCCATACAACCCTGAACACGCCCGATCTCGTCCGATCTCGGAAGCTAAGCAGGGTCGGGCCTGGTTAGTACTTGAATGGGAGACCGCCTGGGAATACCAGGTGCTGTAAGCTTTTTAGACTTTTCTTTGCAGAGGGCGCTGTTGCTGCTGCTTCAGAGGAGACACCTCTTGGAAAGAGCAGGAAAGACTGTTCATCAAAGGAAAAAAGAATATGGAACCCTCACATCATCACTGAAAGGTGAAAGTGAGCATTCATCAGATTTGTTTCTAATCAAAACACTACTTTATTCATGTTTTATTAACATATCATTTTCAAATGGTCTTATTTGGAGAGAGCGATGAGAGAGCAGGGAGTTTACTCTGCATCAGGGAAACAACTGGATATGAAACACTGACAATATTGCTGAAGGTCATTTTTGAAAATTGTAATGATTTTTTTCTTGCAACGATATGACAAAATTGCACCTTGAGATTGATTTTGGAACAATTGACCCTCCCGCCCACCCACACCTCAAGATGCTATGGTTGCAAAGCAACAGAAGAACCATTGATGATGGTGATGATTCACATGTATAAAGGAGGTATTGTGGGTGGAGTTAATCGCTTACGGCCATACAACCCTGAACACGCCCGATCTCGTCCGATCTCGGAAGCTAAGCAGGGTCGGGCCTGGTTAGTACTTGAATGGGAGACCGCCTGGGAATACCAGGTGCTGTAAGCTTTTTAGACTTTTCTTTGCAGAGGGCGCTGTTGCTGCTGCTTCAGAGGAGACACCTCTTGGAAAGAGCAGGAAAGACTGTTCATCAAAGGAAAAAAGAATATGGAACCCTCACATCATCACTGAAAGGTGAAAGTGAGCATTCATCAGATTTGTTTCTAATCAAAACACTACTTTATTCATGTTTTATTAACATATCATTTTCAAATGGTCTTATTTGGAGAGAGCGATGAGAGAGCAGGGAGTTTACTCTGCATTAGGGGAAACAACTGGATATGAAACACTGACAATATTGCTGAAGGTCATTTTTGAAAATTGTAATGATTTTTTTCTTGCAACGATATGACAAAATTGCACCTTGAGATTGATTTTGGAACAATTGACCCTCCCGCCCACCCACACCTCAAGATGCTATGGTTGCAAAGCAACAGAAGAACCATTGATGATGGTGATGATTCACATGTATAAAGGAGGTATTGTGGGTGGAGTTAATCGCTTACGGCCATACCACCCTGAACACGCCCGATCTCGTCCGATCTCGGAAGCTAAGCAGGATCGGGCCTGGTTAGTACTTGAATGGGAGACCGCCTGGGAATACCAGGTGCTGTAAGCTTTTTAGACTTTTCTTTGCAGAGGGCGCTGTTGCTGCTGCTTCAGAGGAGACACCTCTTGGAAAGAGCAGGAAAGACTGTTCATCAAAGGAAAAAAGAATATGGAACCCTCACATCATCACTGAAAGGTGAAAGGGAGCATTCATCAGATTTGTTTCTAATCAAAACACTACTTTATTCATGTTTTATTAACATATCATTTTCAAATTGTCTTATTTGGAGAGAGCGATGAAAGAGCAGGGAGTTTACTCTGCATCAGGGAAACAACTGGATATGAAACACTGACAATATTGCTGAAGGTCATTTTTGAAAATTGTAATGATTTTTTTCTTGCAACGATATGACAAAATTGCACCTTGAGATTGATTTTGGAACAATTGACCCTCCCGCCCACCCACACCTCAAGATGCTATGGTTGCAAAGCAACAGAAGAACCATTGATGATGGTGATGATTCACATGTATAAAGGAGGTATTGTGGGTGGAGTTAATCGCTTACGGCCATACCACCCTGAACACGCCCGATCTCGTCCGATCTCGGAAGCTAAGCAGGGTCGGGCCTGGTTAGTACTTGAATGGGAGACCGCCTGGGAATACCAGGTGCTGTAAGCTTTTTAGACTTTTCTTTGCAGAGGGCGCTGTTGCTGCTGCTTCAGAGGAGACACCTCTTGGAAAGAGCAGGAAAGACTGTTCATCAAAGGAAAAAAGAATATGGAACCCTCACATCATCACTGAAAGGTGAAAGTGAGCATTCATCAGATTTGTTTCTAATCAAAACACTACTTTATTCATGTTTTATTAACATATCATTTTCAAATGGTCTTATTTGGAGAGAGCGATGAAAGAGCAGGGAGTTTACTCTGCATCAGGGAAACAACTGGATATGAAACACTGACAATATTGCTGAAGGTAATTTTTGAAAATTGTAATGATTTTTTTCTTGCAACGATATGACAAAATTGCACCTTGAGATTGATTTTGGAACAATTGACCCTCCCGCCCACCCACACCTCAAGATGCTATGGTTGCAAAGCAACAGAAGAACCATTGATGATGGTGATGATTCACATGTATAAAGGAGGTATTGTGGGTGGAGTTAATCGCTTACGGCCATACCACCCTGAACACGCCCGATCTCGTCCGATCTCGGAAGCTAAGCAGGGTCGGGCCTGGTTAGTACTTGAATGGGAGACCGCCTGGGAATACCAGGTGCTGTAAGCTTTTTAGACTTTTCTTTGCAGAGGGCGCTGTTGCTGCTGCTTCAGAGGAGACACCTCTTGGAAAGAGCAGGAAAGACTGTTCATCAAAGGAAAAAAGAATATGGAACCCTCACATCATCACTGAAAGGTGAAAGGGAGCATTCATCAGATTTGTTTCTAATCAAAACACTACTTTATTCATGTTTTATTAACATATCATTTTCAAATTGTCTTATTTGGAGAGAGCGATGAAAGAGCAGGGAGTTTACTCTGCATCAGGGAAACAACTGGATATGAAACACTGACAATATTGCTGAAGGTCATTTTTGAAAATTGTAATGATTTTTTTCTTGCAACGATATGACAAAATTGCACCTTGAGATTGATTTTGGAACAATTGACCCTCCCGCCCACCCACACCTCAAGATGCTATGGTTGCAAAGCAACAGAAGAACCATTGATGATGGTGATGATTCACATGTATAAAGGAGGTATTGTGGGTGGAGTTAATCGCTTACGGCCATACCACCCTGAACACGCCCGATCTCGTCCGATCTCGGAAGCTAAGCAGGGTCGGGCCTGGTTAGTACTTGAATGGGAGACCGCCTGGGAATACCAGGTGCTGTAAGCTTTTTAGACTTTTCTTTGCAGAGGGCGCTGTTGCTGCTGCTTCAGAGGAGACACCTCTTGGAAAGAGCAGGAAAGACTGTTCATCAAAGGAAAAAAGAATATGGAACCCTCACATCATCACTGAAAGGTGAAAGTGAGCATTCATCAGATTTGTTTCTAATCAAAACACTACTTTATTCATGTTTTATTAACATATCATTTTCAAATGGTCTTATTTGGAGAGAGCGATGAGAGAGCAGGGAGTTTACTCTGCATCAGGGAAACAACTGGATATGAAACACTGACAATATTGCTGAAGGTCATTTTTGAAAATTGTAATGATTTTTTTCTTGCAACGATATGACAAAATTGCACCTTGAGATTGATTTTGGAACAATTGACCCTCCCGCCCACCCACACCTCAAGATGCTATGGTTGCAAAGCAACAGAAGAACCATTGATGATGGTGATGATTCACATGTATAAAGGAGGTATTGTGGGTGGAGTTAATCGCTTACGGCCATACCACCCTGAACACGCCCGATCTCGTCCGATCTCGGAAGCTAAGCAGGGTCGGGCCTGGTTAGTACTTTAATGGGAGACCGCCTGGGAATACCAGGTGCTGTAAGCTTTTTAGACTTTTCTTTGCAGAGGGTGCTGTTGCTGCTGCTTCAGAGGAGACACCTCTTGGAAAGAGCAGGAAAGACTGTTCATCAAAGGAAAAAAGAATATGGAACCCTCACATCATCACTGAAAGGTGAAAGTGAGCATTCATCAGATTTGTTTCTAATCAAAACACTACTTTATTCATGTTTTATTAACATATCATTTTCAAATGGTCTTATTTGGAGAGAGCGATGAGAGAGCAGGGAGTTTACTCTGCATTAGGGGAAACAACTGGATATGAAACACTGACAATATTGCTGAAGGTCATTTTTGAAAATTGTAATGATTTTTTTCTTGCAACGATATGACAAAATTGCACCTTGAGATTGATTTTGGAACAATTGACCCTCCCGCCCACCCACACCTCAAGATGCTATGGTTGCAAAGCAACAGAAGAACCATTGATGATGGTGATGATTCACATGTATAAAGGAGGTATTGTGGGTGGAGTTAATCGCTTACGGCCATACCACCCTGAACACGCCCGATCTCGTCCGATCTCGGAAGCTAAGCAGGATCGGGCCTGGTTAGTACTTGAATGGGAGACCGCCTGGGAATACCAGGTGCTGTAAGCTTTTTAGACTTTTCTTTGCAGAGGGCGCTGTTGCTGCTGCTTCAGAGGAGACACCTCTTGGAAAGAGCAGGAAAGACTGTTCATCAAAGGAAAAAAGAATATGGAACCCTCACATCATCACTGAAAGGTGAAAGGGAGCATTCATCAGATTTGTTTCTAATCAAAACACTACTTTATTCATGTTTTATTAACATATCATTTTCAAATTGTCTTATTTGGAGAGAGCGATGAAAGAGCAGGGAGTTTACTCTGCATCAGGGAAACAACTGGATATGAAACACTGACAATATTGCTGAAGGTAATTTTTGAAAATTGTAATGATTTTTTTCTTGCAACGATATGACAAAATTGCACCTTGAGATTGATTTTGGAACAATTGACCCTCCCGCCCACCCACACCTCAAGATGCTATGGTTGCAAAGCAACAGAAGAACCATTGATGATGGTGATGATTCACATGTATAAAGGAGGTATTGTGGGTGGAGTTAATCGCTTACGGCCATACCACCCTGAACACGCCCGATCTCGTCCGATCTCGGAAGCTAAGCAGGGTCGGGCCTGGTTAGTACTTGAATGGGAGACCGCCTGGGAATACCAGGTGCTGTAAGCTTTTTAGACTTTTCTTTGCAGAGGGCGCTGTTGCTGCTGCTTCAGAGGAGACACCTCTTGGAAAGAGCAGGAAAGACTGTTCATCAAAGGAAAAAAGAATATGGAACCCTCACATCATCACTGAAAGGTGAAAGGGAGCATTCATCAGATTTGTTTCTAATCAAAACACTACTTTATTCATGTTTTATTAACATATCATTTTCAAATTGTCTTATTTGGAGAGAGCGATGAAAGAGCAGGGAGTTTACTCTGCATCAGGGAAACAACTGGATATGAAACACTGACAATATTGCTGAAGGTCATTTTTGAAAATTGTAATGATTTTTTTCTTGCAACGATATGACAAAATTGCACCTTGAGATTGATTTTGGAACAATTGACCGCCCCGCCCACCCACACCTCAAGATGCTATGGTTGCAAAGCAACAGAAGAACCATTGATGATGGTGATGATTCACATGTATAAAGGAGGTATTGTGGGTGGAGTTAATCGCTTACGGCCATACCACCCTGAACACGCCCGATCTCGTCCGATCTCGGAAGCTAAGCAGGGTCGGGCCTGGTTAGTACTTGAATGGAAGACCGCCTGGGAATACCAGGTGCTGTAAGCTTTTTAGACTTTTCTTTGCAGAGGGCGCTGTTGCTGCTGCTTCAGAGGAGACACCTCTTGGAAAGAGCAGGAAAGACTGTTCATCAAAGGAAAAAAGAATATGGAACCCTCACATCATCACTGAAAGGTGAAAGTGAGCATTCATCAGATTTGTTTCTAATCAAAACACTACTTTATTCATGTTTTATTAACATATCATTTTCAAATGGTCTTATTTGGAGAGAGCGATGAAAGAGCAGGGAGTTTACTCTGCATCAGGGAAACAACTGGATATGAAACACTGACAATATTGCTGAAGGTCATTTTTGAAAATTGTAATGATTTTTTTCTTGCAACGATATGACAAAATTTCACCTTGAGATTGATTTTGGAACAATTGACCCTCCCGCCCACCCACACCTCAAGATGCTATGGTTGCAAAGCAACAGAAGAACCATTGATGATGGTGATGATTCACATGTATAAAGGAGGTATTGTGGGTGGAGTTAATCGCTTACGGCCATACCACCCTGAACACGCCCGATCTCATCCGATCTCGGAAGCTAAGCAGGGTCGGGCCTGGTTAGTACTTGAATGGGAGACCGCCTGGGAATACCAGGTGCTGTAAGCTTTTTAGACTTTTCTTTGCAGAGGGCGCTGTTGCTGCTGCTTCAGAGGAGACACCTCTTGGAAAGAGCAGGAAAGACTGTTCATCAAAGGAAAAAAGAATATGGAACCCTCACATCATCACTGAAAGGTGAAAGGGAGCATTCATCAGATTTGTTTCTAATCAAAACACTACTTTATTCATGTTTTATTAACATATCATTTTCAAATGGTCTTATTTGGAGAGCGATGAAAGAGCAGGGAGTTTACTCTGCATCAGGGAAACAACTGGATATGAAACACTGACAATATTGCTGAAGGTCATTTTTGAAAATTGTAATGATTTTTTTCTTGCAACGATATGACAAAATTGCACCTTGAGATTGATTTTGGAACAATTGACCCTCCCGCCCACCCACACCTCAAGATGCTATGGTTGCAAAGCAACAGAAGAACCATTGATGATGGTGATGATTCACATGTATAAAGGAGGTATTGTGGGTGGAGTTAATCGCTTACGGCCATACAACCCTGAACACGCCCGATCTCGTCCGATCTCGGAAGCTAAGCAGGGTCGGGCCTGGTTAGTACTTGAATGGGAGACCGCCTGGGAATACCAGGTGCTGTAAGCTTTTTAGACTTTTCTTTGCAGAGGGCGCTGTTGCTGCTGCTTCAGAGGAGACACCTCTTGGAAAGAGCAGGAAAGACTGTTCATCAAAGGAAAAAAGAATATGGAACCCTCACATCATCACTGAAAGGTGAAAGGGAGCATTCATCAGATTTGTTTCTAATCAAAACACTACTTTATTCATGTTTTATTAACATATCATTTTCAAATGGTCTTATTTGGAGAGCGATGAAAGAGCAGGGAGTTTACTCTGCATCAGGGAAACAACTGGATATGAAACACTGACAATATTGCTGAAGGTCATTTTTGAAAATTGTAATGATTTTTTTCTTGCAACGATATGACAAAATTGCACCTTGAGATTGATTTTGGAACAATTGACCCTCCCGCCCACCCACACCTCAAGATGCTATGGTTGCAAAGCAACAGAAGAACCATTGATGATGGTGATGATTCACATGTATAAAGGAGGTATTGTGGGTGGAGTTAATCGCTTACGGCCATACAACCCTGAACACGCCCGATCTCGTCCGATCTCGGAAGCTAAGCAGGGTCGGGCCTGGTTAGTACTTGAATGGGAGACCGCCTGGGAATACCAGGTGCTGTAAGCTTTTTAGACTTTTCTTTGCAGAGGGCGCTGTTGCTGCTGCTTCAGAGGAGACACCTCTTGGAAAGAGCAGGAAAGACTGTTCATCAAAGGAAAAAAGAATATGGAACCCTCACATCATCACTGAAAGGTGAAAGTGAGCATTCATCAGATTTGTTTCTAATCAAAACACTACTTTATTCATGTTTTATTAACATATCATTTTCAAATGGTCTTATTTGGAGAGAGCGATGAGAGAGCAGGGAGTTTACTCTGCATCAGGGAAACAACTGGATATGAAACACTGACAATATTGCTGAAGGTCATTTTTGAAAATTGTAATGATTTTTTTCTTGCAACGATATGACAAAATTGCACCTTGAGATTGATTTTGGAACAATTGACCCTCCCGCCCACCCACACCTCAAGATGCTATGGTTGCAAAGCAACAGAAGAACCATTGATGATGGTGATGATTCACATGTATAAAGGAGGTATTGTGGGTGGAGTTAATCGCTTACGGCCATACAACCCTGAACACGCCCGATCTCGTCCGATCTCGGAAGCTAAGCAGGGTCGGGCCTGGTTAGTACTTGAATGGGAGACCGCCTGGGAATACCAGGTGCTGTAAGCTTTTTAGACTTTTCTTTGCAGAGGGCGCTGTTGCTGCTGCTTCAGAGGAGACACCTCTTGGAAAGAGCAGGAAAGACTGTTCATCAAAGGAAAAAAGAATATGGAACCCTCACATCATCACTGAAAGGTGAAAGTGAGCATTCATCAGATTTGTTTCTAATCAAAACACTACTTTATTCATGTTTTATTAACATATCATTTTCAAATGGTCTTATTTGGAGAGAGCGATGAGAGAGCAGGGAGTTTACTCTGCATTAGGGGAAACAACTGGATATGAAACACTGACAATATTGCTGAAGGTCATTTTTGAAAATTGTAATGATTTTTTTCTTGCAACGATATGACAAAATTGCACCTTGAGATTGATTTTGGAACAATTGACCCTCCCGCCCACCCACACCTCAAGATGCTATGGTTGCAAAGCAACAGAAGAACCATTGATGATGGTGATGATTCACATGTATAAAGGAGGTATTGTGGGTGGAGTTAATCGCTTACGGCCATACCACCCTGAACACGCCCGATCTCGTCCGATCTCGGAAGCTAAGCAGGATCGGGCCTGGTTAGTACTTGAATGGGAGACCGCCTGGGAATACCAGGTGCTGTAAGCTTTTTAGACTTTTCTTTGCAGAGGGCGCTGTTGCTGCTGCTTCAGAGGAGACACCTCTTGGAAAGAGCAGGAAAGACTGTTCATCAAAGGAAAAAAGAATATGGAACCCTCACATCATCACTGAAAGGTGAAAGGGAGCATTCATCAGATTTGTTTCTAATCAAAACACTACTTTATTCATGTTTTATTAACATATCATTTTCAAATTGTCTTATTTGGAGAGAGCGATGAAAGAGCAGGGAGTTTACTCTGCATCAGGGAAACAACTGGATATGAAACACTGACAATATTGCTGAAGGTCATTTTTGAAAATTGTAATGATTTTTTTCTTGCAACGATATGACAAAATTGCACCTTGAGATTGATTTTGGAACAATTGACCCTCCCGCCCACCCACACCTCAAGATGCTATGGTTGCAAAGCAACAGAAGAACCATTGATGATGGTGATGATTCACATGTATAAAGGAGGTATTGTGGGTGGAGTTAATCGCTTACGGCCATACCACCCTGAACACGCCCGATCTCGTCCGATCTCGGAAGCTAAGCAGGGTCGGGCCTGGTTAGTACTTGAATGGGAGACCGCCTGGGAATACCAGGTGCTGTAAGCTTTTTAGACTTTTCTTTGCAGAGGGCGCTGTTGCTGCTGCTTCAGAGGAGACACCTCTTGGAAAGAGCAGGAAAGACTGTTCATCAAAGGAAAAAAGAATATGGAACCCTCACATCATCACTGAAAGGTGAAAGTGAGCATTCATCAGATTTGTTTCTAATCAAAACACTACTTTATTCATGTTTTATTAACATATCATTTTCAAATGGTCTTATTTGGAGAGAGCGATGAAAGAGCAGGGAGTTTACTCTGCATCAGGGAAACAACTGGATATGAAACACTGACAATATTGCTGAAGGTAATTTTTGAAAATTGTAATGATTTTTTTCTTGCAACGATATGACAAAATTGCACCTTGAGATTGATTTTGGAACAATTGACCCTCCCGCCCACCCACACCTCAAGATGCTATGGTTGCAAAGCAACAGAAGAACCATTGATGATGGTGATGATTCACATGTATAAAGGAGGTATTGTGGGTGGAGTTAATCGCTTACGGCCATACCACCCTGAACACGCCCGATCTCGTCCGATCTCGGAAGCTAAGCAGGGTCGGGCCTGGTTAGTACTTGAATGGGAGACCGCCTGGGAATACCAGGTGCTGTAAGCTTTTTAGACTTTTCTTTGCAGAGGGCGCTGTTGCTGCTGCTTCAGAGGAGACACCTCTTGGAAAGAGCAGGAAAGACTGTTCATCAAAGGAAAAAAGAATATGGAACCCTCACATCATCACTGAAAGGTGAAAGGGAGCATTCATCAGATTTGTTTCTAATCAAAACACTACTTTATTCATGTTTTATTAACATATCATTTTCAAATTGTCTTATTTGGAGAGAGCGATGAAAGAGCAGGGAGTTTACTCTGCATCAGGGAAACAACTGGATATGAAACACTGACAATATTGCTGAAGGTCATTTTTGAAAATTGTAATGATTTTTTTCTTGCAACGATATGACAAAATTGCACCTTGAGATTGATTTTGGAACAATTGACCCTCCCGCCCACCCACACCTCAAGATGCTATGGTTGCAAAGCAACAGAAGAACCATTGATGATGGTGATGATTCACATGTATAAAGGAGGTATTGTGGGTGGAGTTAATCGCTTACGGCCATACCACCCTGAACACGCCCGATCTCGTCCGATCTCGGAAGCTAAGCAGGGTCGGGCCTGGTTAGTACTTGAATGGGAGACCGCCTGGGAATACCAGGTGCTGTAAGCTTTTTAGACTTTTCTTTGCAGAGGGCGCTGTTGCTGCTGCTTCAGAGGAGACACCTCTTGGAAAGAGCAGGAAAGACTGTTCATCAAAGGAAAAAAGAATATGGAACCCTCACATCATCACTGAAAGGTGAAAGTGAGCATTCATCAGATTTGTTTCTAATCAAAACACTACTTTATTCATGTTTTATTAACATATCATTTTCAAATGGTCTTATTTGGAGAGAGCGATGAGAGAGCAGGGAGTTTACTCTGCATCAGGGAAACAACTGGATATGAAACACTGACAATATTGCTGAAGGTCATTTTTGAAAATTGTAATGATTTTTTTCTTGCAACGATATGACAAAATTGCACCTTGAGATTGATTTTGGAACAATTGACCCTCCCGCCCACCCACACCTCAAGATGCTATGGTTGCAAAGCAACAGAAGAACCATTGATGATGGTGATGATTCACATGTATAAAGGAGGTATTGTGGGTGGAGTTAATCGGTTACGGCCATACCACCCTGAACACGCCCGATCTCGTCCGATCTCGGAAGCTAAGCAGGGTCGGGCCTGGTTAGTACTTTAATGGGAGACCGCCTGGGAATACCAGGTGCTGTAAGCTTTTTAGACTTTTCTTTGCAGAGGGCGCTGTTGCTGCTGCTTCAGAGAAGACACCTCTTGGAAAGAGCAGGAAAGACTGTTCATCAAAGGAAAAAAGAATATGGAACCCTCACATCATCACTGAAAGGTGAAAGTGAGCATTCATCAGATTTGTTTCTAATCAAAACACTACTTTATTCATGTTTTATTAACATATCATTTTCAAATGGTCTTATTTGGAGAGAGCGATGAAAGAGCAGGGAGTTTACTCTGCATCAGGGAAACAACTGGATATGAAACACTGACAATATTGCTGAAGGTCATTTTTGAAAATTGTAATGATTTTTTTCTTGCAACGATATGACAAAATTGCACCTTGAGATTGATTTTGGAACAATTGACCCTCCCGCCCACCCACACCTCAAGATGCTATGGTTGCAAAGCAACAGAAGAACCATTGATGATGGTGATGATTCACATGTATAAAGGAGGTATTGTGGGTGGAGTTAATCGCTTACGGCCATACCACCCTGAACACGCCCGATCTCGTCCGATCTCGGAAGCTAAGCAGGGTCGGGCCTGGTTAGTACTTGAATGGGAGACCGCCTGGGAATACCAGGTGCTGTAAGCTTTTTAGACTTTTCTTTGCAGAGGGCGCTGTTGCTGCTGCTTCAGAGGAGACACCTCTTGGAAAGAGCAGGAAAGACTGTTCATCAAAGGAAAAAAGAATATGGAACCCTCACATCATCACTGAAAGGTGAAAGTGAGCATTCATCAGATTTGTTTCTAATCAAAACACTACTTTATTCATGTTTTATTAACATATCATTTTCAAATGGTCTTATTTGGAGAGAGCGATGAGAGAGCAGGGAGTTTACTCTGCATTAGGGGAAACAACTGGATATGAAACACTGACAATATTGCTGAAGGTCATTTTTGAAAATTGTAATGATTTTTTTCTTGCAACGATATGACAAAATTGCACCTTGAGATTGATTTTGGAACAATTGACCCTCCCGCCCACCCACACCTCAAGATGCTATGGTTGCAAAGCAACAGAAGAACCATTGATGATGGTGATGATTCACATGTATAAAGGAGGTATTGTGGGTGGAGTTAATCGCTTACGGCCATACCACCCTGAACACGCCCGATCTCGTCCGATCTCGGAAGCTAAGCAGGATCGGGCCTGGTTAGTACTTGAATGGGAGACCGCCTGGGAATACCAGGTGCTGTAAGCTTTTTAGACTTTTCTTTGCAGAGGGCGCTGTTGCTGCTGCTTCAGAGGAGACACCTCTTGGAAAGAGCAGGAAAGACTGTTCATCAAAGGAAAAAAGAATATGGAACCCTCACATCATCACTGAAAGGTGAAAGGGAGCATTCATCAGATTTGTTTCTAATCAAAACACTACTTTATTCATGTTTTATTAACATATCATTTTCAAATTGTCTTATTTGGAGAGAGCGATGAAAGAGCAGGGAGTTTACTCTGCATCAGGGAAACAACTGGATATGAAACACTGACAATATTGCTGAAGGTAATTTTTGAAAATTGTAATGATTTTTTTCTTGCAACGATATGACAAAATTGCACCTTGAGATTGATTTTGGAACAATTGACCCTCCCGCCCACCCACACCTCAAGATGCTATGGTTGCAAAGCAACAGAAGAACCATTGATGATGGTGATGATTCACATGTATAAAGGAGGTATTGTGGGTGGAGTTAATCGCTTACGGCCATACCACCCTGAACACGCCCGATCTCGTCCGATCTCGGAAGCTAAGCAGGGTCGGGCCTGGTTAGTACTTGAATGGGAGACCGCCTGGGAATACCAGGTGCTGTAAGCTTTTTAGACTTTTCTTTGCAGAGGGCGCTGTTGCTGCTGCTTCAGAGGAGACACCTCTTGGAAAGAGCAGGAAAGACTGTTCATCAAAGGAAAAAAGAATATGGAACCCTCACATCATCACTGAAAGGTGAAAGGGAGCATTCATCAGATTTGTTTCTAATCAAAACACTACTTTATTCATGTTTTATTAACATATCATTTTCAAATTGTCTTATTTGGAGAGAGCGATGAAAGAGCAGGGAGTTTACTCTGCATCAGGGAAACAACTGGATATGAAACACTGACAATATTGCTGAAGGTCATTTTTGAAAATTGTAATGATTTTTTTCTTGCAACGATATGACAAAATTGCACCTTGAGATTGATTTTGGAACAATTGACCCTCCCGCCCACCCACACCTCAAGATGCTATGGTTGCAAAGCAACAGAAGAACCATTGATGATGGTGATGATTCACATGTATAAAGGAGGTATTGTGGGTGGAGTTAATCGCTTACGGCCATACCACCCTGAACACGCCCGATCTCGTCCGATCTCGGAAGCTAAGCAGGGTCGGGCCTGGTTAGTACTTGAATGGGAGACCGCCTGGGAATACCAGGTGCTGTAAGCTTTTTAGACTTTTCTTTGCAGAGGGCGCTGTTGCTGCTGCTTCAGAGGAGACACCTCTTGGAAAGAGCAGGAAAGACTGTTCATCAAAGGAAAAAAGAATATGGAACCCTCACATCATCACTGAAAGGTGAAAGTGAGCATTCATCAGATTTGTTTCTAATCAAAACACTACTTTATTCATGTTTTATTAACATATCATTTTCAAATGGTCTTATTTGGAGAGAGCGATGAGAGAGCAGGGAGTTTACTCTGCATCAGGGAAACAACTGGATATGAAACACTGACAATATTGCTGAAGGTCATTTTTGAAAATTGTAATGATTTTTTTCTTGCAACGATATGACAAAATTGCACCTTGAGATTGATTTTGGAACAATTGACCCTCCCGCCCACCCACACCTCAAGATGCTATGGTTGCAAAGCAACAGAAGAACCATTGATGATGGTGATGATTCACATGTATAAAGGAGGTATTGTGGGTGGAGTTAATCGCTTACGGCCATACCACCCTGAACACGCCCGATCTCGTCCGATCTCGGAAGCTAAGCAGGGTCGGGCCTGGTTAGTACTTTAATGGGAGACCGCCTGGGAATACCAGGTGCTGTAAGCTTTTTAGACTTTTCTTTGCAGAGGGCGCTGTTGCTGCTGCTTCAGAGAAGACACCTCTTGGAAAGAGCAGGAAAGACTGTTCATCAAAGGAAAAAAGAATATGGAACCCTCACATCATCACTGAAAGGTGAAAGTGAGCATTCATCAGATTTGTTTCTAATCAAAACACTACTTTATTCATGTTTTATTAACATATCATTTTCAAATGGTCTTATTTGGAGAGAGCGATGAAAGAGCAGGGAGTTTACTCTGCATCAGGGAAACAACTGGATATGAAACACTGACAATATTGCTGAAGGTCATTTTTGAAAATTGTAATGATTTTTTTCTTGCAACGATATGACAAAATTGCACCTTGAGATTGATTTTGGAACAATTGACCCTCCCGCCCACCCACACCTCAAGATGCTATGGTTGCAAAGCAACAGAAGAACCATTGATGATGGTGATGATTCACATGTATAAAGGAGGTATTGTGGGTGGAGTTAATCGCTTACGGCCATACCACCCTGAACACGCCCGATCTCGTCCGATCTCGGAAGCTAAGCAGGGTCGGGCCTGGTTAGTACTTGAATGGGAGACCGCCTGGGAATACCAGGTGCTGTAAGCTTTTTAGACTTTTCTTTGCAGAGGGCGCTGTTGCTGCTGCTTCAGAGGAGACACCTCTTGGAAAGAGCAGGAAAGACTGTTCATCAAAGGAAAAAAGAATATGGAACCCTCACATCATCACTGAAAGGTGAAAGTGAGCATTCATCAGATTTGTTTCTAATCAAAACACTACTTTATTCATGTTTTATTAACATATCATTTTCAAATGGTCTTATTTGGAGAGAGCGATGAGAGAGCAGGGAGTTTACTCTGCATCAGGGAAACAACTGGATATGAAACACTGACAATATTGCTGAAGGTCATTTTTGAAAATTGTAATGATTTTTTTCTTGCAACGATATGACAAAATTGCACCTTGAGATTGATTTTGGAACAATTGACCCTCCCGCCCACCCACACCTCAAGATGCTATGGTTGCAAAGCAACAGAAGAACCATTGATGATGGTGATGATTCACATGTATAAAGGAGGTATTGTGGGTGGAGTTAATCGCTTACGGCCATACCACCCTGAACACGCCCGATCTCGTCCGATCTCGGAAGCTAAGCAGGGTCGGGCCTGGTTAGTACTTGAATGGGAGACCGCCTGGGAATACCAGGTGCTGTAAGCTTTTTAGACTTTTCTTTGCAGAGGGCGCTGTTGCTGCTGCTTCAGAGAAGACACCTCTTGGAAAGAGCAGGAAAGACTGTTCATCAAAGGAAAAAAGAATATGGAACCCTCACATCATCACTGAAAGGTGAAAGTGAGCATTCATCAGATTTGTTTCTAATCAAAACACTACTTTATTCATGTTTTATTAACATATCATTTTCAAATGGTCTTATTTGGAGAGAGCGATGAGAGAGCAGGGAGTTTACTCTGCATCAGGGAAACAACTGGATATGAAACACTGACAATATTGCTGAAGGTAATTTTTGAAAATTGTAATGATTTTTTTCTTGCAACGATATGACAAAATTGCACCTTGAGATTGATTTTGGAACAATTGACCCTCCCGCCCACCCACACCTCAAGATGCTATGGTTGCAAAGCAACAGAAGAACCATTGATGATGGTGATGATTCACATGTATAAAGGAGGTATTGTGGGTGGAGTTAATCGCTTACGGCCATACCACCCTGAACACGCCCGATCTCGTCCGATCTCGGAAGCTAAGCAGGATCGGGCCTGGTTAGTACTTGAATGGGAGACCGCCTGGGAATACCAGGTGCTGTAAGCTTTTTAGACTTTTCTTTGCAGAGGGCGCTGTTGCTGCTGCTTCAGAGGAGACACCTCTTGGAAAGAGCAGGAAAGACTGTTCATCAAAGGAAAAAAGAATATGGAACCCTCACATCATCACTGAAAGGTGAAAGGGAGCATTCATCAGATTTGTTTCTAATCAAAACACTACTTTATTCATGTTTTATTAACATATCATTTTCAAATTGTCTTATTTGGAGAGAGCGATGAAAGAGCAGGGAGTTTACTCTGCATCAGGGAAACAACTGGATATGAAACACTGACAATATTGCTGAAGGTCATTTTTGAAAATTGTAATGATTTTTTTCTTGCAACGATATGACAAAATTGCACCTTGAGATTGATTTTGGAACAATTGACCCTCCCGCCCACCCACACCTCAAGATGCTATGGTTGCAAAGCAACAGAAGAACCATTGATGATGGTGATGATTCACATGTATAAAGGAGGTATTGTGGGTGGAGTTAATCGCTTACGGCCATACCACCCTGAACACGCCCGATCTCGTCCGATCTCGGAAGCTAAGCAGGGTCGGGCCTGGTTAGTACTTGAATGGGAGACCGCCTGGGAATACCAGGTGCTGTAAGCTTTTTAGACTTTTCTTTGCAGAGGGCGCTGTTGCTGCTGCTTCAGAGGAGACACCTCTTGGAAAGAGCAGGAAAGACTGTTCATCAAAGGAAAAAAGAATATGGAACCCTCACATCATCACTGAAAGGTGAAAGTGAGCATTCATCAGATTTGTTTCTAATCAAAACACTACTTTATTCATGTTTTATTAACATATCATTTTCAAATGGTCTTATTTGGAGAGAGCGATGAAAGAGCAGGGAGTTTACTCTGCATCAGGGAAACAACTGGATATGAAACACTGACAATATTGCTGAAGGTAATTTTTGAAAATTGTAATGATTTTTTTCTTGCAACGATATGACAAAATTGCACCTTGAGATTGATTTTGGAACAATTGACCCTCCCGCCCACCCACACCTCAAGATGCTATGGTTGCAAAGCAACAGAAGAACCATTGATGATGGTGATGATTCACATGTATAAAGGAGGTATTGTGGGTGGAGTTAATCGCTTACGGCCATACCACCCTGAACACGCCCGATCTCGTCCGATCTCGGAAGCTAAGCAGGGTCGGGCCTGGTTAGTACTTGAATGGGAGACCGCCTGGGAATACCAGGTGCTGTAAGCTTTTTAGACTTTTCTTTGCAGAGGGCGCTGTTGCTGCTGCTTCAGAGGAGACACCTCTTGGAAAGAGCAGGAAAGACTGTTCATCAAAGGAAAAAAGAATATGGAACCCTCACATCATCACTGAAAGGTGAAAGGGAGCATTCATCAGATTTGTTTCTAATCAAAACACTACTTTATTCATGTTTTATTAACATATCATTTTCAAATTGTCTTATTTGGAGAGAGCGATGAGAGAGCAGGGAGTTTACTCTGCATCAGGGAAACAACTGGATATGAAACACTGACAATATTGCTGAAGGTCATTTTTGAAAATTGTAATGATTTTTTTCTTGCAACGATATGACAAAATTGCACCTTGAGATTGATTTTGGAACAATTGACCCTCCCGCCCACCCACACCTCAAGATGCTATGGTTGCAAAGCAACAGAAGAACCATTGATGATGGTGATGATTCACATGTATAAAGGAGGTATTGTGGGTGGAGTTAATCGCTTACGGCCATACCACCCTGAACACGCCCGATCTCGTCCGATCTCGGAAGCTAAGCAGGGTCGGGCCTGGTTAGTACTTGAATGGGAGACCGCCTGGGAATACCAGGTGCTGTAAGCTTTTTAGACTTTTCTTTTCAGAGGGCGCTGTTGCTGCTGCTTCAGAGGAGACACCTCTTGGAAAGAGCAGGAAAGACTGTTCATCAAAGGAAAAAAGAATATGGAACCCTCACATCATCACTGAAAGGTGAAAGGGAGCATTCATCAGATTTGTTTCTAATCAAAACACTACTTTATTCATGTTTTATTAACATATCATTTTCAAATTGTCTTATTTGGAGAGAGCGATGAGAGAGCAGGGAGTTTACTCTGCATCAGGGAAACAACTGGATATGAAACACTGACAATATTGCTGAAGGTCATTTTTGAAAATTGTAATGATTTTTTTCTTGCAACGATATGACAAAATTGCACCTTGAGATTGATTTTGGAACAATTGACCCTCCCGCTCACCCACACCTCAAGATGCTATGGTTGCAAAGCAACAGAAGAACCATTGATGATGGTGATGATTCACATGTATAAAGGAGGTATTGTGGGTGGAGTTAATCGCTTACGGCCATACCACCCTGAACACGCCCGATCTCGTCCGATCTCGGAAGCTAAGCAGGGTCGGGCCTGGTTAGTACTTGAATGGGAGACCGCCTGGGAATACCAGGTGCTGTAAGCTTTTTAGACTTTTCTTTGCAGAGGGCGCTGTTGCTGCTGCTTCAGAGGAGACACCTCTTGGAAAGAGCAGGAAAGACTGTTCATCAAAGGAAAAAAGAATATGGAACCCTCACATCATCACTGAAAGGTGAAAGTGAGCATTCATCAGATTTGTTTCTAATCAAAACACTACTTTATTCATGTTTTATTAACATATCATTTTCAAATTGTCTTATTTGGAGAGAGCGATGAAAGAGCAGGGAGTTTACTCTGCATCAGGGAAACAACTGGATATGAAACACTGACAATATTGCTGAAGGTCATTTTTGAAAATTGTAATGATTTTTTTCTTGCAACGATATGACAAAATTGCACCTTGAGATTGATTTTGGAACAATTGACCGCCCCGCCCACCCACACCTCAAGATGCTATGGTTGCAAAGCAACAGAAGAACCATTGATGATGGTGATGATTCACATGTATAAAGGAGGTATTGTGGGTGGAGTTAATCGCTTACGGCCATACCACCCTGAACACGCCCGATCTCGTCCGATCTCGGAAGCTAAGCAGGGTCGGGCCTGGTTAGTACTTGAATGGGAGACCGCCTGGGAATACCAGGTGCTGTAAGCTTTTTAGACTTTTCTTTGCAGAGGGCGCTGTTGCTGCTGCTTCAGAGGAGACACCTCTTGGAAAGAGCAGGAAAGACTGTTCATCAAAGGAAAAAAGAATATGGAACCCTCACATCATCACTGAAAGGTGAAAGTGAGCATTCATCAGATTTGTTTCTAATCAAAACACTACTTTATTCATGTTTTATTAACATATCATTTTCAAATTGTCTTATTTGGAGAGAGCGATGAAAGAGCAGGGAGTTTACTCTGCATCAGGGAAACAACTGGATATGAAACACTGACAATATTGCTGAAGGTCATTTTTGAAAATTGTAATGATTTTTTTCTTGCAACGATATGACAAAATTGCACCTTGAGATTGATTTTGGAACAATTGACCCTCCCGCCCACCCACACCTCAAGATGCTATGGTTGCAAAGCAACAGAAGAACCATTGATGATGGTGATGATTCACATGTATAAAGGAGGTATTGTGGGTGGAGTTAATCGCTTACGGCCATACCACCCTGAACATGCCCGATCTCGTCCGATCTCGGAAGCTAAGCAGGGTGGGGCCTGGTTAGTACTTGAATGGGAGACCGCCTGGGAATACCAGGTGCTGTAAGCTTTTTAGACTTTTCTTTGCAGAGGGCGCTGTTGCTGCTGCTTCAGAGGAGACACCTCTTGGAAAGAGCAGGAAAGACTGTTCATCAAAGGAAAAAAGAATATGGAACCCTCACATCATCACTGAAAGGTGAAAGTGAGCATTCATCAGATTTGTTTCTAATCAAAACACTACTTTATTCATGTTTTATTAACATATCATTTTCAAATGGTCTTATTTGGAGAGAGCGATGAAAGAGCAGGGAGTTTACTCTGCATCAGGGAAACAACTGGATATGAAACACTGACAATATTGCTGAAGGTCATTTTTGAAAATTGTAATGATTTTTTTCTTGCAACGATATGACAAAATTGCACCTTGAGATTGATTTTGGAACAATTGACCCTCCCGCCCACCCACACCTCAAGATGCTATGGTTGCAAAGCAACAGAAGAACCATTGATGATGGTGATGATTCACATGTATAAAGGAGGTATTGTGGGTGGAGTTAATCGCTTACGGCCATACCACCCTGAACATGCCCGATCTCGTCCGATCTCGGAAGCTAAGCAGGGTGGGGCCTGGTTAGTACTTGAATGGGAGACCGCCTGGGAATACCAGGTGCTGTAAGCTTTTTAGACTTTTCTTTGCAGAGGGCGCTGTTGCTGCTGCTTCAGAGGAGACACCTCTTGGAAAGAGCAGGAAAGACTGTTCATCAAAGGAAAAAAGAATATGGAACCCTCACATCATCACTGAAAGGTGAAAGTGAGCATTCATCAGATTTGTTTCTAATCAAAACACTACTTTATTCATGTTTTATTAACATATCATTTTCAAATGGTCTTATTTGGAGAGAGCGATGAAAGAGCAGGGAGTTTACTCTGCATCAGGGAAACAACTGGATATGAAACACTGACAATATTGCTGAAGGTCATTTTTGAAAATTGTAATGATTTTTTTCTTGCAACGATATGACAAAATTGCACCTTGAGATTGATTTTGGAACAATTGACCGCCCCGCCCACCCACACCTCAAGATGCTATGGTTGCAAAGCAACAGAAGAACCATTGATGATGGTGATGATTCACATGTATAAAGGAGGTATTGTGGGTGGAGTTAATCACTTAAGGCCATACCACCCTGAACAAGCCCGATCTTGTCCGATCTCGGAAGCTAAGCAGGGTCGGGCCTGGTTAGTACTTGAATCGGAGACCGCCTGGGAATACCAGGTGCTGTAAGCTTTTTAGACTTTTCTTTGCAGAGGGCGCTGTTGCTGCTGCTTCAGAGGAGACACCTCTTGGAAAGAGCAGGAAAGACTGTTCATCAAAGGAAAAAATAATATGGAACCCTCACATCATCACTGAAAGGTGAGAGTGAGCATTCATCAGATTTGTTTCTAATCAAAACACTACTTTATTCATGTTTTATTAACATATCATTTTCAAATTGTCTTATTTGGAGAGAGCGATGAAAGAGCAGGGAGTTTACTCTGCATCAGGGAAACAACTGGATATGAAACACTGACAATATTGCTGAAGGTCATTTTTGAAAATTGTAATGATTTTTTTCTTGCAACGATATGACAAAATTGCACCTTGAGATTGATTTTGGAACAATTGACCGCCCCGCCCACCCACACCTCAAGATGCTATGGTTGCAAAGAGACAGAAGAACCATTGATGATGGTGATGATTCACATGTATAAAGGAGGTATTGTGGGTGGAGTTAATCGCTTACGGCCATACCACCCTGAACACGCCCGATCTCGTCCGATCTCGGAAGCTAAGCAGGGTCGGGCCTGGTTAGTACTTGAATGGGAGACCGCCTGGGAATACCAGGTGCTGTAAGCTTTTTAGACTTTTCTTTGCAGAGGGCGCTGTTGCTGCTGCTTCAGAGGAGACACCTCTTGGAAAGAGCAGGAAAGACTGTTCATCAAAGGAAAAAAGAATATGGAACCCTCACATCATCACTGAAAGGTGAAAGGGATCATTCATCAGATTTGTTTCTAATCAAAACACTACTTTATTCATGTTTTATTAACATATCATTTTCAAATTGTCTTATTTGGAGAGAGCGATGAAAGAGCAGGGAGTTTACTCTGCATCAGGGAAACAACTGGATATGAAACACTGACAATATTGCTGAAGGTCATTTTTGAAAATTGTAATGATTTTTTTCTTGAAACGATATGACAAAATTGCACCTTGAGATTGATTTTGGAACAATTGACACTCCCGCCCACCCACACCTCAAGATGCTATGGTTGCAAAGCAACAGAAGAACCATTGATGATGGTGATGATTCACATGTATAAAGGAGGTATTGTGGGTGGAGTTAATCGCTTACGGCCATACCACCCTGAACACGCCCGATCTCGTCCGATCTCGGAAGCTAAGCAGGGTCGGGCCTGGTTAGTACTTGAATGGGAGACCGCCTGGGAATACCAGGTGCTGTAAGCTTTTTAGACTTTTCTTTGCAGAGGGCGCTGTTGCTGCTGCTTCAGAGGAGACACCTCTTGGAAAGAGCAGGAAAGACTGTTCATCAAAGGAAAAAAGAATATGGAACCCTCACATCATCACTGAAAGGTGAAAGTGAGCATTCATCAGATTTGTTTCTAATCAAAACACTACTTTATTCATGTTTTATTAACATATCATTTTCAAATTGTCTTATTTGGAGAGAGCGATGAAAGAGCAGGGAGTTTACTCTGCATCAGGGAAACAACTGGATATGAAACACTGACAATATTGCTGAAGGTCATTTTTGAAAATTGTAATGATTTTTTTCTTGCAACGATATGACAAAATTGCACCTTGAGATTGATTTTGGAACAATTGACCCTCCCGCCCACCCACACCTCAAGATGCTATGGTTGCAAAGCAACAGAAGAACCATTGATGATGGTGATGATTCACATGTATAAAGGAGGTATTGTGGGTGGAGTTAATCGCTTACGGCCATACCACCCTGAACATGCCCGATCTCGTCCGATCTCGGAAGCTAAGCAGGGTCGGGCCTGGTTAGTACTTGAATGGGAGACCGCCTGGGAATACCAGGTGCTGTAAGCTTTTTAGACTTTTCTTTGCAGAGGGCGCTGTTGCTGCTGCTTCAGAGGAGACACCTCTTGGAAAGAGCAGGAAAGACTGTTCATCAAAGGAAAAAAGAATATGGAACCCTCACATCATCACTGAAAGGTGAAAGTGAGCATTCATCAGATTTGTTTCTAATCAAAACACTACTTTATTCATGTTTTATTAACATATCATTTTCAAATTGTCTTATTTGGAGAGAGCGATGAAAGAGCAGGGAGTTTACTCTGCATCAGGGAAACAACTGGATATGAAACACTGACAATATTGCTGAAGGTCATTTTTGAAAATTGTAATGATTTTTTTCTTGCAACGATATGACAAAATTGCACCTTGAGATTGATTTTGGAACAATTGACCCTCCCGCCCACCCACACCTCAAGATGCTATGGTTGCAAAGCAACAGAAGAACCATTGATGATGGTGATGATTCACATGTATAAAGGAGGTATTGTGGGTGGAGTTAATCGCTTACGGCCATACCACCCTGAACATGCCCGATCTCGTCAGATCTCGGAAGCTAAGCAGGGTGGGGCCTGGTTAGTACTTGAATGGGAGACCGCCTGGGAATACCAGGTGCTGTAAGCTTTTTAGACTTTTCTTTGCAGAGGGCGCTGTTGCTGCTGCTTCAGAGGAGACACCTCTTGGAAAGAGCAGGAAAGACTGTTCATCAAAGGAGAAAAGAATATGGAACCCTCACATCATCACTGAAAGGTGAAAGGGAGCATTCATCAGATTTGTTTCTAATCAAAACACTACTTTATTCATGTTTTATTAACATATCATTTTCAAATGGTCTTATTTGGAGAGAGCGATGAAAGAGCAGGGAGTTTACTCTGCATCAGGGAAACAACTGGATATGAAACACTGACAATATTGCTGAAGGTCATTTTTGAAAATTGTAATGATTTTTTTCTTGCAACGATATGACAAAATTGCACCTTGAGATTGATTTTGGAACAATTGACCCTCCCGCCCACCCACACCTCAAGATGCTATGGTTGCAAAGCAACAGAAGAACCATTGATGATGGTGATGATTCACATGTATAAAGGAGGTATTATGGGTGGAGTTAATCGCTTACGGCCATACCACCCTGAACATGCCCGATCTCGTCCGATCTCGGAAGCTAAGCAGGGTGGGGCCTGGTTAGTACTTGAATGGGAGACCGCCTGGGAATACCAGGTGCTGTAAGCTTTTTAGACTTTTCTTTGCAGAGGGCGCTGTTGCTGCTGCTTCAGAGGAGACACCTCTTGGAAAGAGCAGGAAAGACTGTTCATCAAAGGAAAAAAGAATATGGAACCCTCACATCATCACTGAAAGGTGAAAGTGAGCATTCATCAGATTTGTTTCTAATCAAAACACTACTTTATTCATGTTTTATTAACATATCATTTTCAAATGGTCTTATTTGGAGAGAGCGATGAAAGAGCAGGGAGTTTACTCTGCATCAGGGAAACAACTGGATATGAAACACTGACAATATTGCTGAAGGTCATTTTTGAAAATTGTAATGATTTTTTTCTTGCAACGATATGACAAAATTGCACCTTGAGATTGATTTTGGAACAATTGACCGCCCCGCCCACCCACACCTCAAGATGCTATGGTTGCAAAGCAACAGAAGAACCATTGATGATGGTGATGATTCACATGTATAAAGGAGGTATTGTGGGTGGAGTTAATCACTTAAGGCCATACCACCCTGAACAAGCCCGATCTCGTCCGATCTCGGAAGCTAAGCAGGGTCGGGCCTGGTTAGTACTTGAATGGGAGACCGCCTGGGAATACCAGGTGCTGTAAGCTTTTTAGACTTTTCTTTGCAGAGGGCGCTGTTGCTGCTGCTTCAGAGGAGACACCTCTTGGAAAGAGCAGGAAAGACTGTTCATCAAAGGAAAAAAGAATATGGAACCCTCACATCATCACTGAAAGGTGAGAGTGAGCATTCATCAGATTTGTTTCTAATCAAAACACTACTTTATTCATGTTTTATTAACATATCATTTTCAAATTGTCTTATTTGGAGAGAGCGATGAAAGAGCAGGGAGTTTACTCTGCATCAGGGAAACAACTGGATATGAAACACTGACAATATTGCTGAAGGTCATTTTTGAAAATTGTAATGATTTTTTTCTTGCAACGATATGACAAAATTGCACCTTGAGATTGATTTTGGAACAATTGACCCTCCCGCCCACCCACACCTCAAGATGCTATGGTTGCAAAGCAACAGAAGAACCATTGATGATGGTGATGATTCACATGTATAAAGGAGGTATTGTGGGTGGAGTTAATCGCTTACGGCCATACCACCCTGAACATGCCCGATCTCGTCCGATCTCGGAAGCTAAGCAGGGTCGGGCCTGGTTAGTACTTGAATGGGAGACCGCCTGGGAATACCAGGTGCTGTAAGCTTTTTAGACTTTTCTTTGCAGAGGGCGCTGTTGCTGCTGCTTCAGAGGAGACACCTCTTGGAAAGAGCAGGAAAGACTGTTCATCAAAGGAAAAAAGAATATGGAACCCTCACATCATCACTGAAAGGTGAAAGTGAGCATTCATCAGATTTGTTTCTAATCAAAACACTACTTTATTCATGTTTTATTAACATATCATTTTCAAATGGTCTTATTTGGAGAGAGCGATGAAAGAGCAGGGAGTTTACTCTGCATCAGGGAAACAACTGGATATGAAACACTGACAATATTGCTGAAGGTCATTTTTGAAAATTGTAATGATTTTTTTCTTGCAACGATATGACAAAATTGCACCTTGAGATTGATTTTGGAACAATTGACCCTCCCGCCCACCCACACCTCAAGATGCTATGGTTGCAAAGCAACAGAAGAACCATTGATGATGGTGATGATTCACATGTATAAAGGAGGTATTGTGGGTGGAGTTAATCGCTTACGGCCATACCACCCTGAACATGCCCGATCTCGTCCGATCTCGGAAGCTAAGCAGGGTGGGGCCTGGTTAGTACTTGAATGGGAGACCGCCTGGGAATACCAGGTGCTGTAAGCTTTTTAGACTTTTCTTTGCAGAGGGCGCTGTTGCTGCTGCTTCAGAGGAGACACCTCTTGGAAAGAGCAGGAAAGACTGTTCATCAAAGGAAAAAAGAATATGGAACCCTCACATCATCACTGAAAGGTGAAAGTGAGCATTCATCAGATTTGTTTCTAATCAAAACACTACTTTATTCATGTTTTATTAACATATCATTTTCAAATGGTCTTATTTGGAGAGAGCGATGAAAGAGCAGGGAGTTTACTCTGCATCAGGGAAACAACTGGATATGAAACACTGACAATATTGCTGAAGGTCATTTTTGAAAATTGTAATGATTTTTTTCTTGCAACGATATGACAAAATTGCACCTTGAGATTGATTTTGGAACAATTGACCGCCCCGCCCACCCACACCTCAAGATGCTATGGTTGCAAAGCAACAGAAGAACCATTGATGATGGTGATGATTCACATGTATAAAGGAGGTATTGTGGGTGGAGTTAATCACTTAAGGCCATACCACCCTGAACAAGCCCGATCTTGTCCGATCTCGGAAGCTAAGCAGGGTCGGGCCTGGTTAGTACTTGAATCGGAGACCGCCTGGGAATACCAGGTGCTGTAAGCTTTTTAGACTTTTCTTTGCAGAGGGCGCTGTTGCTGCTGCTTCAGAGGAGACACCTCTTGGAAAGAGCAGGAAAGACTGTTCATCAAAGGAAAAAATAATATGGAACCCTCACATCATCACTGAAAGGTGAGAGTGAGCATTCATCAGATTTGTTTCTAATCAAAACACTACTTTATTCATGTTTTATTAACATATCATTTTCAAATTGTCTTATTTGGAGAGAGCGATGAAAGAGCAGGGAGTTTACTCTGCATCAGGGAAACAACTGGATATGAAACACTGACAATATTGCTGAAGGTCATTTTTGAAAATTGTAATGATTTTTTTCTTGCAACGATATGACAAAATTGCACCTTGAGATTGATTTTGGAACAATTGACCGCCCCGCCCACCCACACCTCAAGATGCTATGGTTGCAAAGAGACAGAAGAACCATTGATGATGGTGATGATTCACATGTATAAAGGAGGTATTGTGGGTGGAGTTAATCGCTTACGGCCATACCACCCTGAACACGCCCGATCTCGTCCGATCTCGGAAGCTAAGCAGGGTCGGGCCTGGTTAGTACTTGAATGGGAGACCGCCTGGGAATACCAGGTGCTGTAAGCTTTTTAGACTTTTCTTTGCAGAGGGCGCTGTTGCTGCTGCTTCAGAGGAGACACCTCTTGGAAAGAGCAGGAAAGACTGTTCATCAAAGGAAAAAAGAATATGGAACCCTCACATCATCACTGAAAGGTGAAAGGGATCATTCATCAGATTTGTTTCTAATCAAAACACTACTTTATTCATGTTTTATTAACATATCATTTTCAAATTGTCTTATTTGGAGAGAGCGATGAAAGAGCAGGGAGTTTACTCTGCATCAGGGAAACAACTGGATATGAAACACTGACAATATTGCTGAAGGTCATTTTTGAAAATTGTAATGATTTTTTTCTTGAAACGATATGACAAAATTGCACCTTGAGATTGATTTTGGAACAATTGACACTCCCGCCCACCCACACCTCAAGATGCTATGGTTGCAAAGCAACAGAAGAACCATTGATGATGGTGATGATTCACATGTATAAAGGAGGTATTGTGGGTGGAGTTAATCGCTTACGGCCATACCACCCTGAACACGCCCGATCTCGTCCGATCTCGGAAGCTAAGCAGGGTCGGGCCTGGTTAGTACTTGAATGGGAGACCGCCTGGGAATACCAGGTGCTGTAAGCTTTTTAGACTTTTCTTTGCAGAGGGCGCTGTTGCTGCTGCTTCAGAGGAGACACCTCTTGGAAAGAGCAGGAAAGACTGTTCATCAAAGGAAAAAAGAATATGGAACCCTCACATCATCACTGAAAGGTGAAAGTGAGCATTCATCAGATTTGTTTCTAATCAAAACACTACTTTATTCATGTTTTATTAACATATCATTTTCAAATTGTCTTATTTGGAGAGAGCGATGAAAGAGCAGGGAGTTTACTCTGCATCAGGGAAACAACTGGATATGAAACACTGACAATATTGCTGAAGGTCATTTTTGAAAATTGTAATGATTTTTTTCTTGCAACGATATGACAAAATTGCACCTTGAGATTGATTTTGGAACAATTGACCCTCCCGCCCACCCACACCTCAAGATGCTATGGTTGCAAAGCAACAGAAGAACCATTGATGATGGTGATGATTCACATGTATAAAGGAGGTATTGTGGGTGGAGTTAATCGCTTACGGCCATACCACCCTGAACATGCCCGATCTCGTCCGATCTCGGAAGCTAAGCAGGGTCGGGCCTGGTTAGTACTTGAATGGGAGACCGCCTGGGAATACCAGGTGCTGTAAGCTTTTTAGACTTTTCTTTGCAGAGGGCGCTGTTGCTGCTGCTTCAGAGGAGACACCTCTTGGAAAGAGCAGGAAAGACTGTTCATCAAAGGAAAAAAGAATATGGAACCCTCACATCATCACTGAAAGGTGAAAGTGAGCATTCATCAGATTTGTTTCTAATCAAAACACTACTTTATTCATGTTTTATTAACATATCATTTTCAAATTGTCTTATTTGGAGAGAGCGATGAAAGAGCAGGGAGTTTACTCTGCATCAGGGAAACAACTGGATATGAAACACTGACAATATTGCTGAAGGTCATTTTTGAAAATTGTAATGATTTTTTTCTTGCAACGATATGACAAAATTGCACCTTGAGATTGATTTTGGAACAATTGACCCTCCCGCCCACCCACACCTCAAGATGCTATGGTTGCAAAGCAACAGAAGAACCATTGATGATGGTGATGATTCACATGTATAAAGGAGGTATTGTGGGTGGAGTTAATCGCTTACGGCCATACCACCCTGAACATGCCCGATCTCGTCAGATCTCGGAAGCTAAGCAGGGTGGGGCCTGGTTAGTACTTGAATGGGAGACCGCCTGGGAATACCAGGTGCTGTAAGCTTTTTAGACTTTTCTTTGCAGAGGGCGCTGTTGCTGCTGCTTCAGAGGAGACACCTCTTGGAAAGAGCAGGAAAGACTGTTCATCAAAGGAGAAAAGAATATGGAACCCTCACATCATCACTGAAAGGTGAAAGGGAGCATTCATCAGATTTGTTTCTAATCAAAACACTACTTTATTCATGTTTTATTAACATATCATTTTCAAATTGTCTTATTTGGAGAGAGCGATGAAAGAGCAGGGAGTTTACTCTGCATCAGGGAAACAACTGGATATGAAACACTGACAATATTGCTGAAGGTCATTTTTGAAAATTGTAATGATTTTTTTCTTGCAACGATATGACAAAATTGCACCTTGAGATTGATTTTGGAACAATTGACCCTCCCGCCCACCCACACCTCAAGATGCTATGGTTGCAAAGCAACAGAAGAACCATTGATGATGGTGATGATTCACATGTATAAAGGAGGTATTATGGGTGGAGTTAATCGCTTACGGCCATACCACCCTGAACATGCCCGATCTCGTCCGATCTCGGAAGCTAAGCAGGGTGGGGCCTGGTTAGTACTTGAATGGGAGACCGCCTGGGAATACCAGGTGCTGTAAGCTTTTTAGACTTTTCTTTGCAGAGGGCGCTGTTGCTGCTGCTTCAGAGGAGACACCTCTTGGAAAGAGCAGGAAAGACTGTTCATCAAAGGAAAAAAGAATATGGAACCCTCACATCATCACTGAAAGGTGAAAGTGAGCATTCATCAGATTTGTTTCTAATCAAAACACTACTTTATTCATGTTTTATTAACATATCATTTTCAAATGGTCTTATTTGGAGAGAGCGATGAAAGAGCAGGGAGTTTACTCTGCATCAGGGAAACAACTGGATATGAAACACTGACAATATTGCTGAAGGTCATTTTTGAAAATTGTAATGATTTTTTTCTTGCAACGATATGACAAAATTGCACCTTGAGATTGATTTTGGAACAATTGACCGCCCCGCCCACCCACACCTCAAGATGCTATGGTTGCAAAGCAACAGAAGAACCATTGATGATGGTGATGATTCACATGTATAAAGGAGGTATTGTGGGTGGAGTTAATCACTTAAGGCCATACCACCCTGAACAAGCCCGATCTCGTCCGATCTCGGAAGCTAAGCAGGGTCGGGCCTGGTTAGTACTTGAATGGGAGACCGCCTGGGAATACCAGGTGCTGTAAGCTTTTTAGACTTTTCTTTGCAGAGGGCGCTGTTGCTGCTGCTTCAGAGGAGACACCTCTTGGAAAGAGCAGGAAAGACTGTTCATCAAAGGAAAAAAGAATATGGAACCCTCACATCATCACTGAAAGGTGAGAGTGAGCATTCATCAGATTTGTTTCTAATCAAAACACTACTTTATTCATGTTTTATTAACATATCATTTTCAAATTGTCTTATTTGGAGAGAGCGATGAAAGAGCAGGGAGTTTACTCTGCATCAGGGAAACAACTGGATATGAAACACTGACAATATTGCTGAAGGTCATTTTTGAAAATTGTAATGATTTTTTTCTTGCAACGATATGACAAAATTGCACCTTGAGATTGATTTTGGAACAATTGACCCTCCCGCCCACCCACACCTCAAGATGCTATGGTTGCAAAGCAACAGAAGAACCATTGATGATGGTGATGATTCACATGTATAAAGGAGGTATTGTGGGTGGAGTTAATCGCTTACGGCCATACCACCCTGAACACGCCCGATCTCGTCCGATCTCGGAAGCTAAGCAGGGTCGGGCCTGGTTAGTACTTGAATGGGAGACCGCCTGGGAATACCAGGTGCTGTAAGCTTTTTAGACTTTTCTTTGCAGAGGGCGCTGTTGCTGCTGCTTCAGAGGAGACACCTCTTGGAAAGAGCAGGAAAGACTGTTCATCAAAGGAGAAAAGAATATGGAACCCTCACATCATCACTGAAAGGTGAAAGGGAGCATTCATCAGATTTGTTTCTAATCAAAACACTACTTTATTCATGTTTTATTAACATATCATTTTCAAATGGTCTTATTTGGAGAGAGCGATGAGAGAGCAGGGAGTTTACTCTGCATCAGGGAAACAACTGGATATGAAACACTGACAATATTGCTGAAGGTCATTTTTGAAAATTGTAATGATTTTTTTCTTGCAACGATATGACAAAATTGCACCTTGAGATTGATTTTGGAACAATTGACCCTCCCGCTCACCCACACCTCAAGATGCTATGGTTGCAAAGCAACAGAAGAACCATTGATGATGGTGATGATTCACATGTATAAAGGAGGTATTGTGGGTGGAGTTAATCGCTTACGGCCATACCACCCTGAACACGCCCGATCTCGTCCGATCTCGGAAGCTAAGCAGCGTGGGGCCTGGTTAGTACTTGAATGGGAGACTGCCTGGGAATACCAGGTGCTGTAAGCTTTTTAGACTTTTCTTTGCAGAGGGCGCTGTTGCTGCTGCTTCAGAGGAGACACCTCTTGGAAAGAGCAGGAAAGACTGTTCATCAAAGGAAAAAAGAATATGGAACCCTCACATCATCACTGAAAGGTGAAAGGGAGCATTCATCAGATTTGTTTCTAATCAAAACACTACTTTATTCATGTTTTATTAACATATCATTTTCAAATTGTCTTATTTGGAGAGAGCGATGAAAGAGCAGGGAGTTTACTCTGCATCAGGGAAACAACTGGATATGAAACACTGACAATATTGCTGAAGGTCATTTTTGAAAATTGTAATGATTTTTTTCTTGCAACGATATGACAAAATTGCACCTTGAGATTGATTTTGGAACAATTGACCCTCCCGCCCACCCACACCTCAAGATGCTATGGTTGCAAAGCAACAGAAGAACCATTGATGATGGTGATGATTCACATGTATAAAGGAGGTATTGTGGGTGGAGTTAATCGCTTACGGCCATACCACCCTGAACACGCCCAATCTCATCCGATCTCGGAAGCTAAGCAGGGTCGGGCCTGGTTAGTACTTGAATGGGAGACCGCCTGGGAATACCAGGTGCTGTAAGCTTTTTAGACTTTTCTTTGCAGAGGGCGCTGTTGCTGCTGCTTCAGAGGAGACACCTCTTGGAAAGAGCAGGAAAGACTGTTCATCAAAGGAAAAAAGAATATGGAACCCTCACATCATCACTGAAAGGTGAAAGTGAGCATTCATCAGATTTGTTTCTAATCAAAACACTACTTTATTCATGTTTTATTAACATATCATTTTCAAATTGTCTTATTTGGAGAGAGCGATGAAAGAGCAGGGAGTTTACTCTGCATCAGGGAAACAACTGGATATGAAACACTGACAATATTGCTGAAGGTCATTTTTGAAAATTGTAATGATTTTTTTCTTGCAACGATATGACAAAATTGCACCTTGAGATTGATTTTGGAACAATTGACCCTCCCGCCCACCCACACCTCAAGATGCTATGGTTGCAAAGCAACAGAAGAACCATTGATGATGGTGATGATTCACATGTATAAAGGAGGTATTGTGGGTGGAGTTAATCGCTTACGGCCATACCACCCTGAACACGCCCGATCTCGTCCGATCTCGGAAGCTAAGCAGGGTCGGGCCTGGTTAGTACTTGAATGGGAGACCGCCTGGGAATACCAGGTGCTGTAAGCTTTTTAGACTTTTCTTTGCAGAGGGCGCTGTTGCTGCTGCTTCAGAGGAGACACCTCTTGGAAAGAGCAGGAAAGACTGTTCATCAAAGGAGAAAAGAATATGGAACCCTCACATCATCACTGAAAGGTGAAAGGGAGCATTCATCAGATTTGTTTCTAATCAAAACACTACTTTATTCATGTTTTATTAACATATCATTTTCAAATGGTCTTATTTGGAGAGAGCGATGAAAGAGCAGGGAGTTTACTCTGCATCAGGGAAACAACTGGATATGAAACACTGACAATATTGCTGAAGGTCATTTTTGAAAATTGTAATGATTTTTTTCTTGCAACGATATGACAAAATTGCACCTTGAGATTGATTTTGGAACAATTGACACTCCCGCCCACCCACACCTCAAGATGCTATGGTTGCAAAGCAACAGAAGAACCATTGATGATGGTGATGATTCACATGTATAAAGGAGGTATTGTGGGTGGAGTTAATCGCTTACGGCCATACCACCCTGAACACGCCCGATCTCGTCCGATCTCGGAAGCTAAGCAGGGTCGGGCCTGGTTAGTACTTGAATGGGAGACCGCCTGGGAATACCAGGTGCTGTAAGCTTTTTAGACTTTTCTTTGCAGAGGGCGCTGTTGCTGCTGCTTCAGAGGAGACACCTCTTGGAAAGAGCAGGAAAGACTGTTCATCAAAGGAAAAAAGAATATGGAACCCTCACATCATCACTGAAAGGTGAGAGTGAGCATTCATCAGATTTGTTTCTAATCAAAACACTACTTTATTCATGTTTTATTAACATATCATTTTCAAATGGTCTTATTTGGAGAGAGCGATGAAAGAGCAGGGAGTTTACTCTGCATCAGGGAAACAACTGGATATGAAACACTGACAATATTGCTGAAGGTCATTTTTGAAAATTGTAATGATTTTTTTCTTGCAACGATATGACAAAATTGCACCTTGAGATTGATTTTGGAACAATTGACCGCCCCGCCCACCCACACCTCAAGATGCTATGGTTGCAAAGCAACAGAAGAACCATTGATGATGGTGATGATTCACATGTATAAAGGAGGTATTGTGGGTGGAGTTAATCGCTTACGGCCATACCACCCTGAACACGCCCGATCTCGTCCGATCTCGGAAGCTAAGCAGCGTGGGGCCTGGTTAGTACTTGAATGGGAGACTGCCTGGGAATACCAGGTGCTGTAA
Organism: Paralichthys olivaceus; assembly: GCF_024713975.1. Classification (NCBI taxonomy): domain Eukaryota; kingdom Metazoa; phylum Chordata; class Actinopteri; order Pleuronectiformes; family Paralichthyidae; genus Paralichthys; species Paralichthys olivaceus. The sequence continues at coordinate 21,500,405 of NC_091097.1, read as the reverse complement.
GCTTTTTAGACTTTTCTTTGCAGAGGGCGCTGTTGCTGCTGCTTCAGAGGAGACACCTCTTGGAAAGAGCAGGAAAGACTGTTCATCAAAGGAAAAAAGAATATGGAACCCTCACATCATCACTGAAAGGTGAAAGGGAGCATTCATCAGATTTGTTTCTAATCAAAACACTACTTTATTCATGTTTTATTAACATATCATTTTCAAATTGTCTTATTTGGAGAGAGCGATGAAAGAGCAGGGAGTTTACTCTGCATCAGGGAAACAACTGGATATGAAACACTGACAATATTGCTGAAGGTCATTTTTGAAAATTGTAATGATTTTTTTCTTGCAACGATATGACAAAATTGCACCTTGAGATTGATTTTGGAACAATTGACCCTCCCGCCCACCCACACCTCAAGATGCTATGGTTGCAAAGCAACAGAAGAACCATTGATGATGGTGATGATTCACATGTATAAAGGAGGTATTGTGGGTGGAGTTAATCGCTTACGGCCATACCACCCTGAACACGCCCGATCTCGTCCGATCTCGGAAGCTAAGCAGGGTCGGGCCTGGTTAGTACTTGAATGGGAGACCACCTGGGAATACCAGGTGCTGTAAGCTTTTTAGACTTTTCTTTGCAGAGGGCGCTGTTGCTGCTGCTTCAGAGGAGACACCTCTTGGAAAGAGCAGGAAAGACTGTTCATCAAAGGAAAAAAGAATATGGAACCCTCACATCATCACTGAAAGGTGAAAGTGAGCATTCATCAGATTTGTTTCTAATCAAAACACTACTTTATTCATGTTTTATTAACATATCATTTTCAAATTGTCTTATTTGGAGAGAGCGATGAAAGAGCAGGGAGTTTACTCTGCATCAGGGAAACAACTGGATATGAAACACTGACAATATTGCTGAAGGTCATTTTTGAAAATTGTAATGATTTTTTTCTTGCAACGATATGACAAAATTGCACCTTGAGATTGATTTTGGAACAATTGACCCTCCCGCCCACCCACACCTCAAGATGCTATGGTTGCAAAGCAACAGAAGAACCATTGATGATGGTGATGATTCACATGTATAAAGGAGGTATTGTGGGTGGAGTTAATCGCTTACGGCCATACCACCCTGAACACGCCCGATCTCGTCCGATCTCGGAAGCTAAGCAGGGTCGGGCCTGGTTAGTACTTGAATGGGAGACCGCCTGGGAATACCAGGTGCTGTAAGCTTTTTAGACTTTTCTTTGCAGAGGGCGCTGTTGCTGCTGCTTCAGAGGAGACACCTCTTGGAAAGAGCAGGAAAGACTGTTCATCAAAGGAGAAAAGAATATGGAACCCTCACATCATCACTGAAAGGTGAAAGGGAGCATTCATCAGATTTGTTTCTAATCAAAACACTACTTTATTCATGTTTTATTAACATATCATTTTCAAATGGTCTTATTTGGAGAGAGCGATGAAAGAGCAGGGAGTTTACTCTGCATCAGGGAAACAACTGGATATGAAACACTGACAATATTGCTGAAGGTCATTTTTGAAAATTGTAATGATTTTTTTCTTGCAACGATATGACAAAATTGCACCTTGAGATTGATTTTGGAACAATTGACACTCCCGCCCACCCACACCTCAAGATGCTATGGTTGCAAAGCAACAGAAGAACCATTGATGATGGTGATGATTCACATGTATAAAGGAGGTATTGTGGGTGGAGTTAATCGCTTACGGCCATACCACCCTGAACACGCCCGATCTCGTCCGATCTCGGAAGCTAAGCAGGGTCGGGCCTGGTTAGTACTTGAATGGGAGACCGCCTGGGAATACCAGGTGCTGTAAGCTTTTTAGACTTTTCTTTGCAGAGGGCGCTGTTGCTGCTGCTTCAGAGGAGACACCTCTTGGAAAGAGCAGGAAAGACTGTTCATCAAAGGAAAAAAGAATATGGAACCCTCACATCATCACTGAAAGGTGAGAGTGAGCATTCATCAGATTTGTTTCTAATCAAAACACTACTTTATTCATGTTTTATTAACATATCATTTTCAAATTGTCTTATTTGGAGAGAGCGATGAAAGAGCAGGGAGTTTACTCTGCATCAGGGAAACAACTGGATATGAAACACTGACAATATTGCTGAAGGTCATTTTTGAAAATTGTAATGATTTTTTTCTTGCAACGATATGACAAAATTGCACCTTGAGATTGATTTTGGAACAATTGACCGCCCCGCCCACCCACACCTCAAGATGCTATGGTTGCAAAGCAACAGAAGAACCATTGATGATGGTGATGATTCACATGTATAAAGGAGGTATTGTGGGTGGAGTTAATCGCTTACGGCCATACCACCCTGAACACGCCCGATCTCGTCCGATCTCGGAAGCTAAGCAGCGTGGGGCCTGGTTAGTACTTGAATGGGAGACTGCCTGGGAATACCAGGTGCTGTAAGCTTTTTAGACTTTTCTTTGCAGAGGGCGCTGTTGCTGCTGCTTCAGAGGAGACACCTCTTGGAAAGAGCAGGAAAGACTGTTCATCAAAGGAAAAAAGAATATGGAACCCTCACATCATCACTGAAAGGTGAAAGGGAGCATTCATCAGATTTGTTTCTAATCAAAACACTACTTTATTCATGTTTTATTAACATATCATTTTCAAATTGTCTTATTTGGAGAGAGCGATGAAAGAGCAGGGAGTTTACTCTGCATCAGGGAAACAACTGGATATGAAACACTGACAATATTGCTGAAGGTCATTTTTGAAAATTGTAATGATTTTTTTCTTGCAACGATATGACAAAATTGCACCTTGAGATTGATTTTGGAACAATTGACCCTCCCGCCCACCCACACCTCAAGATGCTATGGTTGCAAAGCAACAGAAGAACCATTGATGATGGTGATGATTCACATGTATAAAGGAGGTATTGTGGGTGGAGTTAATCGCTTACGGCCATACCACCCTGAACACGCCCGATCTCGTCCGATCTCGGAAGCTAAGCAGGGTCGGGCCTGGTTAGTACTTGAATGGGAGACCGCCTGGGAATACCAGGTGCTGTAAGCTTTTTAGACTTTTCTTTGCAGAGGGCGCTGTTGCTGCTGCTTCAGAGGAGACACCTCTTGGAAAGAGCAGGAAAGACTGTTCATCAAAGGAAAAAAGAATATGGAACCCTCACATCATCACTGAAAGGTGAAAGTGAGCATTCATCAGATTTGTTTCTAATCAAAACACTACTTTATTCATGTTTTATTAACATATCATTTTCAAATTGTCTTATTTGGAGAGAGCGATGAGAGAGCAGGGAGTTTACTCTGCATCAGGGAAACAACTGGATATGAAACACTGACAATATTGCTGAAGGTCATTTTTGAAAATTGTAATGATTTTTTTCTTGCAACGATATGACAAAATTGCACCTTGAGATTGATTTTGGAACAATTGACCCTCCCGCCCACCCACACCTCAAGATGCTATGGTTGCAAAGCAACAGAAGAACCATTGATGATGGTGATGATTCACATGTATAAAGGAGGTATTGTGGGTGGAGTTAATCGCTTACGGCCATACCACCCTGAACACGCCCGATCTCGTCCGATCTCGGAAGCTAAGCAGGGTCGGGCCTGGTTAGTACTTGAATGGGAGACCGCCTGGGAATACCAGGTGCTGTAAGCTTTTTAGACTTTTCTTTGCAGAGGGCGCTGTTGCTGCTGCTTCAGAGGAGACACCTCTTGGAAAGAGCAGGAAAGACTGTTCATCAAAGGAAAAAAGAATATGGAACCCTCACATCATCACTGAAAGGTGAAAGTGAGCATTCATCAGATTTGTTTCTAATCAAAACACTACTTTATTCATGTTTTATTAACATATCATTTTCAAATTGTCTTATTTGGAGAGAGCGATGAGAGAGCAGGGAGTTTACTCTGCATCAGGGAAACAACTGGATATGAAACACTGACAATATTGCTGAAGGTCATTTTTGAAAATTGTAATGATTTTTTTCTTGCAACGATATGACAAAATTGCACCTTGAGATTGATTTTGGAACAATTGACCCTCCCGCCCACCCACACCTCAAGATGCTATGGTTGCAAAGCAACAGAAGAACCATTGATGATGGTGATGATTCACATGTATAAAGGAGGTATTGTGGGTGGAGTTAATCGCTTACGGCCATACCACCCTGAACACGCCCGATCTCGTCCGATCTCGGAAGCTAAGCAGGGTCGGGCCTGGTTAGTACTTGAATGGGAGACTGCCTGGGAATACCAGGTGCTGTAAGCTTTTTAGACTTTTCTTTGCAGAGGGCGCTGTTGCTGCTGCTTCAGAGGAGACACCTCTTGGAAAGAGCAGGAAAGACTGTTCATCAAAGGAAAAAAGAATATGGAACCCTCACATCATCACTGAAAGGTGAAAGTGAGCATTCATCAGATTTGTTTCTAATCAAAACACTACTTTATTCATGTTTTATTAACATATCATTTTCAAATTGTCTTATTTGGAGAGAGCGATGAGAGAGCAGGGAGTTTACTCTGCATCAGGGAAACAACTGGATATGAAACACTGACAATATTGCTGAAGGTCATTTTTGAAAATTGTAATGATTTTTTTCTTGCAACGATATGACAAAATTGCACCTTGAGATTGATTTTGGAACAATTGACCCTCCCGCCCACCCACACCTCAAGATGCTATGGTTGCAAAGCAACAGAAGAACCATTGATGATGGTGATGATTCACATGTATAAAGGAGGTATTGTGGGTGGAGTTAATCGCTTACGGCCATACCACCCTGAACACGCCCGATCTCGTCCGATCTCGGAAGCTAAGCAGGGTCGGGCCTGGTTAGTACTTGAATGGGAGACCGCCTGGGAATACCAGGTGCTGTAAGCTTTTTAGACTTTTCTTTGCAGAGGGCGCTGTTGCTGCTGCTTCAGAGGAGACACCTCTTGGAAAGAGCAGGAAAGACTGTTCATCAAAGGAAAAAAGAATATGGAACCCTCACATCATCACTGAAAGGTGAAAGTGAGCATTCATCAGATTTGTTTCTAATCAAAACACTACTTTATTCATGTTTTATTAACATATCATTTTCAAATTGTCTTATTTGGAGAGAGCGATGAGAGAGCAGGGAGTTTACTCTGCATCAGGGAAACAACTGGATATGAAACACTGACAATATTGCTGAAGGTCATTTTTGAAAATTGTAATGATTTTTTTCTTGCAACGATATGACAAAATTGCACCTTGAGATTGATTTTGGAACAATTGACCCTCCCGCCCACCCACACCTCAAGATGCTATGGTTGCAAAGCAACAGAAGAACCATTGATGATGGTGATGATTCACATGTATAAAGGAGGTATTGTGGGTGGAGTTAATCGCTTACAGCCATACCACCCTGAACACGCCCGATCTCGTCCGATCTCGGAAGCTAAGCAGGGTCGGGCCTGGTTAGTACTTGAATGGGAGACCGCCTGGGAATACCAGGTGCTGTAAGCTTTTTAGACTTTTCTTTGCAGAGGGCGCTGTTGCTGCTGCTTCAGAGGAGACACCTCTTGGAAAGAGCAGGAAAGACTGTTCATCAAAGGAAAAAAGAATATGGAACCCTCACATCATCACTGAAAGGTGAAAGTGAGCATTCATCAGATTTGTTTCTAATCAAAACACTACTTTATTCATGTTTTATTAACATATCATTTTCAAATTGTCTTATTTGGAGAGAGCGATGAGAGAGCAGGGAGTTTACTCTGCATCAGGGAAACAACTGGATATGAAACACTGACAATATTGCTGAAGGTCATTTTTGAAAATTGTAATGATTTTTTTCTTGCAACGATATGACAAAATTGCACCTTGAGATTGATTTTGGAACAATTGACCCTCCCGCCCACCCACACCTCAAGATGCTATGGTTGCAAAGCAACAGAAGAACCATTGATGATGGTGATGATTCACATGTATAAAGGAGGTATTGTGGGTGGAGTTAATCGCTTACGGCCATACCACCCTGAACACGCCCGATCTCGTCCGATCTCGGAAGCTAAGCACGGTCGGGCCTGGTTAGTACTTGAATGGGAGACTGCCTGGGAATACCAGGTGCTGTAAGCTTTTTAGACTTTTCTTTGCAGAGGGCGCTGTTGCTGCTGCTTCAGAGGAGACACCTCTTGGAAAGAGCAGGAAAGACTGTTCATCAAAGGAAAAAAGAATATGGAACCCTCACATCATCACTGAAAGGTGAAAGTGAGCATTCATCAGATTTGTTTCTAATCAAAACACTACTTTATTCATGTTTTATTAACATATCATTTTCAAATTGTCTTATTTGGAGAGAGCGATGAGAGAGCAGGGAGTTTACTCTGCATCAGGGAAACAACTGGATATGAAACACTGACAATATTGCTGAAGGTCATTTTTGAAAATTGTAATGATTTTTTTCTTGCAACGATATGACAAAATTGCACCTTGAGATTGATTTTGGAACAATTGACCCTCCCGCCCACCCACACCTCAAGATGCTATGGTTGCAAAGCAACAGAAGAACCATTGATGATGGTGATGATTCACATGTATAAAGGAGGTATTGTGGGTGGAGTTAATCGCTTACGGCCATACCACCCTGAACACGCCCGATCTCGTCCGATCTCGGAAGCTAAGCAGGGTCGGGCCTGGTTAGTACTTGAATGGGAGACTGCCTGGGAATACCAGGTGCTGTAAGCTTTTTAGACTTTTCTTTGCAGAGGGCGCTGTTGCTGCTGCTTCAGAGGAGACACCTCTTGGAAAGAGCAGGAAAGACTGTTCATCAAAGGAAAAAAGAATATGGAACCCTCACATCATCACTGAAAGGTGAAAGTGAGCATTCATCAGATTTGTTTCTAATCAAAACACTACTTTATTCATGTTTTATTAACATATCATTTTCAAATTGTCTTATTTGGAGAGAGCGATGAGAGAGCAGGGAGTTTACTCTGCATCAGGGAAACAACTGGATATGAAACACTGACAATATTGCTGAAGGTCATTTTTGAAAATTGTAATGATTTTTTTCTTGCAACGATATGACAAAATTGCACCTTGAGATTGATTTTGGAACAATTGACCCTCCCGCCCACCCACACCTCAAGATGCTATGGTTGCAAAGCAACAGAAGAACCATTGATGATGGTGATGATTCACATGTATAAAGGAGGTATTGTGGGTGGAGTTAATCGCTTACGGCCATACCACCCTGAACACGCCCGATCTCGTCCGATCTCGGAAGCTAAGCAGGGTCGGGCCTGGTTAGTACTTGAATGGGAGACCGCCTGGGAATACCAGGTGCTGTAAGCTTTTTAGACTTTTCTTTGCAGAGGGCGCTGTTGCTGCTGCTTCAGAGGAGACACCTCTTGGAAAGAGCAGGAAAGACTGTTCATCAAAGGAAAAAAGAATATGGAACCCTCACATCATCACTGAAAGGTGAAAGTGAGCATTCATCAGATTTGTTTCTAATCAAAACACTACTTTATTCATGTTTTATTAACATATCATTTTCAAATTGTCTTATTTGGAGAGAGCGATGAGAGAGCAGGGAGTTTACTCTGCATCAGGGAAACAACTGGATATGAAACACTGACAATATTGCTGAAGGTCATTTTTGAAAATTGTAATGATTTTTTTCTTGCAACGATATGACAAAATTGCACCTTGAGATTGATTTTGGAACAATTGACCCTCCCGCCCACCCACACCTCAAGATGCTATGGTTGCAAAGCAACAGAAGAACCATTGATGATGGTGATGATTCACATGTATAAAGGAGGTATTGTGGGTGGAGTTAATCGCTTACGGCCATACCACCCTGAACACGCCCGATCTCGTCCGATCTCGGAAGCTAAGCAGGGTCGGGCCTGGTTAGTACTTGAATGGGAGACTGCCTGGGAATACCAGGTGCTGTAAGCTTTTTAGACTTTTCTTTGCAGAGGGCGCTGTTGCTGCTGCTTCAGAGGAGACACCTCTTGGAAAGAGCAGGAAAGACTGTTCATCAAAGGAAAAAAGAATATGGAACCCTCACATCATCACTGAAAGGTGAAAGTGAGCATTCATCAGATTTGTTTCTAATCAAAACACTACTTTATTCATGTTTTATTAACATATCATTTTCAAATTGTCTTATTTGGAGAGAGCGATGAGAGAGCAGGGAGTTTACTCTGCATCAGGGAAACAACTGGATATGAAACACTGACAATATTGCTGAAGGTCATTTTTGAAAATTGTAATGATTTTTTTCTTGCAACGATATGACAAAATTGCACCTTGAGATTGATTTTGGAACAATTGACCCTCCCGCCCACCCACACCTCAAGATGCTATGGTTGCAAAGCAACAGAAGAACCATTGATGATGGTGATGATTCACATGTATAAAGGAGGTATTGTGGGTGGAGTTAATCGCTTACGGCCATACCACCCTGAACACGCCCGATCTCGTCCGATCTCGGAAGCTAAGCAGGGTCGGGCCTGGTTAGTATTTGAATGGGAGACCGCCTGGGAATACCAGGTGCTGTAAGCTTTTTAGACTTTTCTTTGCAGAGGGCGCTGTTGCTGCTGCTTCAGAGGAGACACCTCTTGGAAAGAGCAGGAAAGACTGTTCATCAAAGGAAAAAAGAATATGGAACCCTCACATCATCACTGAAAGGTGAAAGTGAGCGTTCATCAGATTTGTTTCTAATCAAAACACTACTTTATTCATGTTTTATTAACATATCATTTTCAAATTGTCTTATTTGGAGAGAGCGATGAGAGAGCAGGGAGTTTACTCTGCATCAGGGAAACAACTGGATATGAAACACTGACAATATTGCTGAAGGTCATTTTTGAAAATTGTAATGATTTTTTTCTTGCAACGATATGACAAAATTGCACCTTGAGATTGATTTTGGAACAATTGACCCTCCCGCCCACCCACACCTCAAGATGCTATGGTTGCAAAGCAACAGAAGAACCATTGATGATGGTGATGATTCACATGTATAAAGGAGGTATTGTGGGTGGAGTTAATCGCTTACGGCCATACCACCCTGAACACGCCCGATCTCGTCCGATCTCGGAAGCTAAGCAGGGTCGGGCCTGGTTAGTACTTGAATGGGAGACCGCCTGGGAATACCAGGTGCTGTAAGCTTTTTAGACTTTTCTTTGCAGAGGGCGCTGTTGCTGCTGCTTCAGAGGAGACACCTCTTGGAAAGAGCAGGAAAGACTGTTCATCAAAGGAAAAAAGAATATGGAACCCTCACATCATCACTGAAAGGTGAAAGTGAGCGTTCATCAGATTTGTTTCTAATCAAAACACTACTTTATTCATGTTTTATTAACATATCATTTTCAAATTGTCTTATTTGGAGAGAGCGATGAGAGAGCAGGGAGTTTACTCTGCATCAGGGAAACAACTGGATATGAAACACTGACAATATTGCTGAAGGTCATTTTTGAAAATTGTAATGATTTTTTTCTTGCAACGATATGACAAAATTGCACCTTGAGATTGATTTTGGAACAATTGACCCTCCCGCCCACCCACACCTCAAGATGCTATGGTTGCAAAGCAACAGAAGAACCATTGATGATGGTGATGATTCACATGTATAAAGGAGGTATTGTGGGTGGAGTTAATCGCTTACGGCCATACCACCCTGAACACGCCCGATCTCGTCCGATCTCGGAAGCTAAGCAGGGTCGGGCCTGGTTAGTACTTGAATGGGAGACCGCCTGGGAATACCAGGTGCTGTAAGCTTTTTAGACTTTTCTTTGCAGAGGGCGCTGTTGCTGCTGCTTCAGAGGAGACACCTCTTGGAAAGAGCAGGAAAGACTGTTCATCAAAGGAAAAAAGAATATGGAACCCTCACATCATCACTGAAAGGTAAAAGTGAGCGTTCATCAGATTTGTTTCTAATCAAAACACTACTTTATTCATGTTTTATTAACATATCATTTTCAAATTGTCTTATTTGGAGAGAGCGATGAGAGAGCAGGGAGTTTACTCTGCATCAGGGAAACAACTGGATATGAAACACTGACAATATTGCTGAAGGTCATTTTTGAAAATTGTAATGATTTTTTTCTTGCAACGATATGACAAAATTGCACCTTGAGATTGATTTTGGAACAATTGACCCTCCCGCCCACCCACACTTCAAGATGCTATGGTTGCAAAGCAACAGAAGAACCATTGATGATGGTGATGATTCACATGTATAAAGGAGGTATTGTGGGTGGAGTTAATCGCTTACGGCCATACCACCCTGAACACGCCCGATCTCGTCCGATCTCGGAAGCTAAGCAGGGTCGGGCCTGGTTAGTACTTGAATGGGAGACCGCCTGGGAATACCAGGTGCTGTAAGCTTTTTAGACTTTTCTTTGCAGAGGGCGCTGTTGCTGCTGCTTCAGAGGAGACACCTCTTGGAAAGAGCAGGAAAGACTGTTCATCAAAGGAAAAAAGAATATGGAACCCTCACATCATCACTGAAAGGTAAAAGTGAGCGTTCATCAGATTTGTTTCTAATCAAAACACTACTTTATTCATGTTTTATTAACATATCATTTTCAAATTGTCTTATTTGGAGAGAGCGATGAGAGAGCAGGGAGTTTACTCTGCATCAGGGAAACAACTGGATATGAAACACTGACAATATTGCTGAAGGTCATTTTTGAAAATTGTAATGATTTTTTTCTTGCAACGATATGACAAAATTGCACCTTGAGATTGATTTTGGAACAATTGACCCTCCCGCCCACCCACACCTCAAGATGCTATGGTTGCAAAGCAACAGAAGAACCATTGATGATGGTGATGATTCACATGTATAAAGGAGGTATTGTGGGTGGAGTTAATCGCTTACGGCCATACCACCCTGAACACGCCCGATCTCGTCCGATCTCGGAAGCTAAGCAGGGTCGGGCCTGGTTAGTACTTGAATGGGAGACTGCCTGGGAATACCAGGTGCTGTAAGCTTTTTAGACTTTTCTTTGCAGAGGGCGCTGTTGCTGCTGCTTCAGAGGAGACACCTCTTGGAAAGAGCAGGAAAGACTGTTCATCAAAGGAAAAAAGAATATGGAACCCTCACATCATCACTGAAAGGTGAAAGTGAGCGTTCATCAGATTTGTTTCTAATCAAAACACTACTTTATTCATGTTTTATTAACATATCATTTTCAAATTGTCTTATTTGGAGAGAGCGATGAGAGAGCAGGGAGTTTACTCTGCATCAGGGAAACAACTGGATATGAAACACTGACAATATTGCTGAAGGTCATTTTTGAAAATTGTAATGATTTTTTTCTTGCAACGATATGACAAAATTGCACCTTGAGATTGATTTTGGAACAATTGACCCTCCCGCCCACCCACACCTCAAGATGCTATGGTTGCAAAGCAACAGAAGAACCATTGATGATGGTGATGATTCACATGTATAAAGGAGGTATTGTGGGTGGAGTTAATCGCTTACGGCCATACCACCCTGAACACGCCCTTGAACGCACCACGGAGTGACGACATCAACCAGCGACCCGGAAGCAAGCCACCACGGGTGGCTGCGGAGGAACTATTTTTCTTTTTTTTTTCTCTCTCTTTTCCAGCTTTTCTTGTTCTCTCTCTACATCTCCCTATTTTTCTACCTCATATATGTAAATCCAACCGGACATTAGTGTTGTGATTGTCTTGTTGTGTGTATGTGTGTGTCCCCCGCGGCAGTGACGCACTGTGAGGGGGAATCGTAGCCTGCTAGGAAGTGCTCCCGAGACAATGGCAGAGACAAGCACGGAGCGGCGGAGTTTAACCGCTGACACCCACGGAGGTGACAGCGGTGGAGAGACGGAGCTGACGCAGGGTAAGTGCTGCAAAATAAATGAGAGGAACGACAGGGAGCAGACAGTGATGGTAGAGATGGAGGGCGAGGACACGGCTATGGAGCTGATGCGTTGCGTACGCGAGCTGTGTGGAGGGCTACTGGCGTGCAGACAGATAACCGAAAAAAAATATGAAATGACGATGAGCCATCCGAAAGGAAAGGACAGGCTCATGGAAGGATTTAAGATTGGGGAGAATCGGGTGCACGTCAGAGAGCTAATAAATGACGAGCTAGTAGTGTCTTTCATGAATCTGCCATTTTATATTGAGGACAGGGAGATACTGGCAAAGCTACAACTCTGGGGAGTATCAGCAGTATCTCCCATTAAAAGAAGGATGTGGCCAGGGACAAATGTAGCTGATGGGACAAGGTTCCTGAAAGTAAAATTTAATAATGAAATACAATCACTGCCGTATTCCGCTAGATTTGACACAGCGCTGGGAGCTGAGTACTTCAGGGTGCTGCATGATAAGCAGGTGAAGGTGTGCAGGTTGTGCATTAAACCAGGGCACATAATGAGAGAGTGCCCTGAATTTCACTGCAACAGATGTGGAGTGCAGGGTCATTATGCAAGGGAATGCACGCAGGGGAAGAAGAGATGTGATCTATGCCAGAACCTTATGAGTGAATGCAGATGCAATAAGAGTGAGGCAGAAGACGACACAAATGAGAGTGGACAAGAAAGTGAGAGCGGAGGCAGTGAGGAGGGGGAGGCAGAGTATATGGAAAGTGAGGAGGAGGGAGTCAGAAAAGAAATGGAGGAGACAGAGAAAGAGGATGCAGGCAAGCAGGAAGGAGAGAGGCCGACAGAGGAGACGGAAGGCGGAAAGAAAGATGGAGCGAACCGGAAGGAAAGGAAGGAGAGAACGAAAGGAAACAACGAGGAGGAGGATGCGGGAAGGAGGAGAGGAGCGCTGGCGCGTGAGGTGAGGACAGAAGGGACGGCAGACAGGAGGAGTGACGGGGTGGAGAAGAAAGGTCCCAAAACGAAGGAGACGAGAGGGCCAGAGAAGGGGGCGACTGTCGAAAGACAAGACGGAAAGGAGGAAGCAGGCCCGGGGAGAACGCGACGAGAGGATGACACAGGAAGGACGGAGAATGCACTGAGTGGAGCTAAGCCCACAGAGACTGCAGAGGAGACTACCACACCACAGACGGTAGGATCCGAAACAGACATGGATATAGAGGAACAAATGAAACAACTAAGAAAAAGACAGAATACTAAGAGGCATACGAGGAATAATAAGAAAAGTAAAACTAAGGAAATAACAAAATGAAAGTAAAAATAATAATAATGTTAACAATAATTTCAATAAATGCAAGGGGGCTAAAGAACAAAAACAAAAGACATCAGATATATGGGAAGAGTAATTATGACATAATATGCTTACAGGAAACACACTGGAATGAGAGATGTATGAAAGAGGTGGAGGATGAATGGAGGGGAGAAGTATTTGCAAATAATGGAGATGGGAATGCGAGGGGTGTAGCAATATTAACAAAAAAAGGAGTGATAGGGAATGTGAGAAGGTGTGAAGATGAGGGAGATGGGAGGATGATAGGGATCAAATTTGAATATAAGAATGAGGAAATGAAGCTGGTAAATGTGTATATGCCGAATGAGGAGAAAGAAAGAAAGGTGATGATTGAAAAGATGGGAACGATGTGTGATGACAACTGCATGATTGTGGGGGACTTCAATGTGTGGTGTGAGAAACTGGACGTGTCAACAAACATGCACTTTAAAAATGACACAACAAGAGAGGTATTAAAAAAATTAAAAAGTATGAAAGGACTGAGTGACGTATGGAGAGAAAGAAATCCAGAGAGGAGAGCGTTCTCAAGAACACAACTGGTAAAAGGGGAATTAAAACAGAGTAGGATAGATTTAGTATTAAGCACAAAAAGCATAGCAGAAAGGATAAAAGAAATAGAATATAGAACCACAACGTATAGTGATCATAAGGAGTTAAAATTTACAATAGGGGGGGGGACAAAGAGAAGAGGAGGGGGACTGTGGTGCATGAATGGGGAGTTGCTGAGAGATGAAAAATATAAAAAAGAAGTGAGAGAATACATAAGGTGGGAGAAGGATGACAGGATGTATGAGGAAGATATAGGGAGGTGGTGGGAAGGGTTAAAAGAGGGAGTACGGACCATGAGCATAAAACACAGTAGGAAGAGGGGGAAAACACAGAGAGAGAAGGAAAAAAAGTTAAAAGAGGAGTTGAGAGAAGAGGAAAAGAAAGCTGAGGAGGATGGCAAGTATGATTTGGGGGAATATATAAAGAAGAAAGATGAACTGAAAGAGATAGAACAGGGAAAGTGCAAGGGAGCAATAATTAGAAGTAAGGCAAGAGATGCAGTAGAGGGGGAAAAATGTACAGGTTATTTCTTAGGGCTAGAGAAGGTAAGGCAAAAGAATAATTATTTTGAGCAAGTGGAGGGAAAGAGAGGGGAAAGAATAACTGACTTTGTAGGGATAGTGGAAAGAGTAGGAGAATTCTATAGGGAGTTATTTAAGAAAGAAGAAGTAGATGAGGAGAGTAGCAGGCAGGTGATAGAAAAGATGGAAGCTAGGCTGAGTGATGAGGATAGAGAAGGATGTGAAGGAGAGATAACTAAAGGAGAGATAGGGAAAGCAATAGATGAGTTAGGCAGGAATAAAAGTCCAGGGATAGATGGGATAATAGGAGAGTTTTATATAGAGTTTAAGGAAGAATTAGTGCCAGTGTTAGATAGATTATTTAGGTATATAGAAGAGAAGGGAGAGATGCCACACAGCATGACAATAGGGCTAGTTAGTATAATTTACAAAAAAGGGAGCAGGGACAAATTAGAAAACTACAGACCACTCACAATGTTAAATGGTGATTATAAAATACTAGCAAAGGTGTTAGCAAATAGGATAAAGGGGGTTATAGGGACGGTGGTGGGAAGCACACAAGCATATAGCATACCAGGAAGAGACATAGCCGACACAATAAGCAGTATTAGGGACACCATCACACACATGAAGGGGAACAAAATAGGGATAGTAGCGAGTTTGGATCTGAATAAAGCATTTGATAGAGTAGATCATGGGTATTTATATAAGGTATTAGATAAAGTGGGTTTTGGAAATAGGATGATAGGATGGATAAGGAGGATGTATGAAAGAGCAGCGAGTAAGATAAAAATAAACGGGATAGTGACAGAGGAGTTTAGATTAGAGAGATCAGTTAGACAGGGATGTCCGCTATCGGCTCTGCTGTACGCCTTGTCAGCAGAGCCGCTAGCGGCACTAATATTGCAAAATAGAGGGATTAAGGGCATAGAACTACCGGGTGGACAGATGAGCACGCTATATCAATATGCAGACGACACAACAGTGACAGTTAGGGACAAAGAAAGTGTAGTAGAGGTTTTAAAAAGTGTAGAGCAGTATGGTAGGGCATCAGGAGCAAAAGTAAACATAGAGAAATCAGAGATAATGTACATAGGGGAGAACAGAGAAGAGAGGGAGGAGATCAGAATGAAGGAAAACAAAGGGTATATGAAGGTGTTAGGTGTAAATTTAGGGATAGAAGAGAAAGAAGGGAGAGATAGGCAGTATGAGGGGATAGTGAATAGGATTAGAAAGACGTTAGGGTTTTGGAAGAGAAGAGGATTGAAGCTAAAAGGGAAGGTAATTGTAGTAAATTGTTTAATAATGAGCAAGCTGGTGTATGTGATGAATGTGATGGATGTGCCTGAGAAAGTGATGAAAGAAGTGGGAGGGATGGTGAGTGACTTTTTGTGGGATGGGAAGGGGGTTAGAATAGCAAGGGAAGTACTAGAAAACGAGTATGAAGACGGGGGACTGAAACTGGTTAACTTAGAGAGAAAAAAAAAGCACTGAGGGTGAAAATGATGGTGAGATACTTAAAGAATAAAAGTGATCAGGTGTGGAAGGTGTGTTTAACAGAAGCTATCAACAAAACTGGAGGGTGTGGTGAGAGTGGAGTGTATATGAAAATGAAAAAAGGGATGTTAGATGGAGTGACTGATTATTACAAAGAGATGCTGGGAGCGTGGGGAGAGTTTCTGAGTTTCGTGAAGTATGAATGCAAAAATGTAAAGCAGGTATGGGAGCAGCCAGCGTTTTTAAATCCAAAAATCACAGTGGAGGGGGAGACCATCTTTAACAGGGTAATATGGAGAGCAGGGATAAGGAAGGTGAGGGACATGGTGTACGAGTACACACCGGGTTTTATGAGGGCACAGGTGATTGTAGATGAGGTCAGGGGGAATGGGGATGAAATATGGCCGGGTACAGCTGAAGGGGTCATAGAAAAAATAAAAAAAGCAATGCCCAAAGAATGGATGGAAATGATTGAGAGAGAGAACGTGAACGGAGGAGAAGATGAAATAGATATGTATGTAGGGGAAGGGGAGTGCAAGTTGAGTCTGAAGGATGTAAAAACAAGGATGATATATGAATGTATGAGGGAGAAAGAACTGAGGAGGCCGGCTGCAGAGAAAGTGTGGGTCAAAGTAATGAATAACATGGATGCAAAGCAAATATGGACCAATCTGAGAGTGAAGTGGAACACGACTGAATGTGAACACTTTGACTACATGCTAAGGCACAACAGGATATACAACAACCTGATAAAGAGCAAGTTTGACCGGGAGGTGGGAAAGGAATGTGACGTATGTGAAGTGGGAGTGGAGACATGTATGCATGAGTTTGTTGAATGTGGGGAACTAAGGGTGTACTTTGGGAAAATAAGGGAGTTAATAAATAGGTGCTGGGAGGGAGACTTTGTGGGGAGGAGCGAATGGAAGAAGCTGTGGTTGTTTGGCGTGGTGGAGAGAAAGAGAGGATGCAATGTAAATCTGTTAAACTATGTCCTGAGCCACGCACGATATGCAGTGAAACTAAGGAGAAACACTGCGCAGTATGAAAGGAGAAAATGTGACGTGTGGAATGTTTTTAAAAATTTGACAGAAAGGGATGTGAAAGTGATGCACAGCTACATTGGGAAAGACGACTTTCAGAAAGGGTTTGTGGACGGGAGCACCTTCATAGAAATAACGAATGGAGATGTGAATGAGGTGAGAATGGATTTTGGTTAAGATTTGTTTTGGGGCTTTTTGTTTTTGGTTGGTTTTATTGCTTTTATTGATTTGTGTGTTTCCTGTATCGAGTGATGTATACATGTGAAAAGTTAAGACCTGACAGAGGCAAACATGTAAAGGAACGATGTAAAAAACAAATGTATGTAAAAAAAAATGTAAATTCAATCTATTTTTGATAATAAAAGAAAAAAAAAAAAAAACACGCCCGATCTCGTCCGATCTCGGAAGCTAAGCAGGGTCGGGCCTGGTTAGTACTTGAATGGGAGACCGCCTGGGAATACCAGGTGCTGTAAGCTTTTTAGACTTTTCTTTGCAGAGGGCGCTGTTGCTACTGCTTCAGAGGAGAGACCTCTTGGAAAGAGCAGGAAAGACTGTTCATCAAAGGAAAAAAGAATATGGAACCCTCACATCATCACTGAAAGGTGAAAGTGAGCATTCATCAGATTTGTTTCTAATCAAAACACTACTTTATTCATGTTTTATTAACATATCATTTTCAAATTGTCTTATTTGGAGAGAGCGATGAGAGAGCAGGGAGTTCACTCTGCATCAGGGAAACAACTGGATATGAAACACTGACAATATTGCTGAAGGTCATTTTTGAAAATTGTAATGATTTTTTTCTTGCAACGATATGACAAAATTGCACCTTGAGATTGATTTTGGAACAATTGACCCTCCCGCCCACCCACACCTCAAGATGCTATGGTTGCAAAGCAACAGAAGAACCATTGATGATGGTGATGATTCACATGTATAAAGGAGGTATTGTGGGTGGAGTTAATCGCTTACGGCCATACCACCCTGAACACGCCCTTGAACGCACCACGGAGTGACGACATCAACCAGCGACCCGGAAGCAAGCCACCACGGGTGGCTGCGGAGGAACTATTTTTCTTTTTTTTTTCTCTCTCTTTTCCAGCTTTTCTTGTTCTCTCTCTACATCTCCCTATTTTTCTACCTCATATATGTAAATCCAACCGGACATTAGTGTTGTGATTGTCTTGTTGTGTGTATGTGTGTGTCCCCCGCGGCAGTGACGCACTGTGAGGGGGAATCGTAGCCTGCTAGGAAGTGCTCCCGAGACAATGGCAGAGACAAGCACGGAGCGGCGGAGTTTAACCGCTGACACCCACGGAGGTGACAGCGGTGGAGAGACGGAGCTGACGCAGGGTAAGTGCTGCAAAATAAATGAGAGGAACGACAGGGAGCAGACAGTGATGGTAGAGATGGAGGGCGAGGACACGGCTATGGAGCTGATGCGTTGCGTACGCGAGCTGTGTGGAGGGCTACTGGCGTGCAGACAGATAACCGAAAAAAAATATGAAATGACGATGAGCCATCCGAAAGGAAAGGACAGGCTCATGGAAGGATTTAAGATTGGGGAGAATCGGGTGCACGTCAGAGAGCTAATAAATGACGAGCTAGTAGTGTCTTTCATGAATCTGCCATTTTATATTGAGGACAGGGAGATACTGGCAAAGCTACAACTCTGGGGAGTATCAGCAGTATCTCCCATTAAAAGAAGGATGTGGCCAGGGACAAATGTAGCTGATGGGACAAGGTTCCTGAAAGTAAAATTTAATAATGAAATACAATCACTGCCGTATTCCGCTAGATTTGACACAGCGCTGGGAGCTGAGTACTTCAGGGTGCTGCATGATAAGCAGGTGAAGGTGTGCAGGTTGTGCATTAAACCAGGGCACATAATGAGAGAGTGCCCTGAATTTCACTGCAACAGATGTGGAGTGCAGGGTCATTATGCAAGGGAATGCACGCAGGGGAAGAAGAGATGTGATCTATGCCAGAACCTTATGAGTGAATGCAGATGCAATAAGAGTGAGGCAGAAGACGACACAAATGAGAGTGGACAAGAAAGTGAGAGCGGAGGCAGTGAGGAGGGGGAGGCAGAGTATATGGAAAGTGAGGAGGAGGGAGTCAGAAAAGAAATGGAGGAGACAGAGAAAGAGGATGCAGGCAAGCAGGAAGGAGAGAGGCCGACAGAGGAGACGGAAGGCGGAAAGAAAGATGGAGCGAACCGGAAGGAAAGGAAGGAGAGAACGAAAGGAAACAACGAGGAGGAGGATGCGGGAAGGAGGAGAGGAGCGCTGGCGCGTGAGGTGAGGACAGAAGGGACGGCAGACAGGAGGAGTGACGGGGTGGAGAAGAAAGGTCCCAAAACGAAGGAGACGAGAGGGCCAGAGAAGGGGGCGACTGTCGAAAGACAAGACGGAAAGGAGGAAGCAGGCCCGGGGAGAACGCGACGAGAGGATGACACAGGAAGGACGGAGAATGCACTGAGTGGAGCTAAGCCCACAGAGACTGCAGAGGAGACTACCACACCACAGACGGTAGGATCCGAAACAGACATGGATATAGAGGAACAAATGAAACAACTAAGAAAAAGACAGAATACTAAGAGGCATACGAGGAATAATAAGAAAAGTAAAACTAAGGAAATAACAAAATGAAAGTAAAAATAATAATAATGTTAACAATAATTTCAATAAATGCAAGGGGGCTAAAGAACAAAAACAAAAGACATCAGATATATGGGAAGAGTAATTATGACATAATATGCTTACAGGAAACACACTGGAATGAGAGATGTATGAAAGAGGTGGAGGATGAATGGAGGGGAGAAGTATTTGCAAATAATGGAGATGGGAATGCGAGGGGTGTAGCAATATTAACAAAAAAAGGAGTGATAGGGAATGTGAGAAGGTGTGAAGATGAGGGAGATGGGAGGATGATAGGGATCAAATTTGAATATAAGAATGAGGAAATGAAGCTGGTAAATGTGTATATGCCGAATGAGGAGAAAGAAAGAAAGGTGATGATTGAAAAGATGGGAACGATGTGTGATGACAACTGCATGATTGTGGGGGACTTCAATGTGTGGTGTGAGAAACTGGACGTGTCAACAAACATGCACTTTAAAAATGACACAACAAGAGAGGTATTAAAAAAATTAAAAAGTATGAAAGGACTGAGTGACGTATGGAGAGAAAGAAATCCAGAGAGGAGAGCGTTCTCAAGAACACAACTGGTAAAAGGGGAATTAAAACAGAGTAGGATAGATTTAGTATTAAGCACAAAAAGCATAGCAGAAAGGATAAAAGAAATAGAATATAGAACCACAACGTATAGTGATCATAAGGAGTTAAAATTTACAATAGGGGGGGGGACAAAGAGAAGAGGAGGGGGACTGTGGTGCATGAATGGGGAGTTGCTGAGAGATGAAAAATATAAAAAAGAAGTGAGAGAATACATAAGGTGGGAGAAGGATGACAGGATGTATGAGGAAGATATAGGGAGGTGGTGGGAAGGGTTAAAAGAGGGAGTACGGACCATGAGCATAAAACACAGTAGGAAGAGGGGGAAAACACAGAGAGAGAAGGAAAAAAAGTTAAAAGAGGAGTTGAGAGAAGAGGAAAAGAAAGCTGAGGAGGATGGCAAGTATGATTTGGGGGAATATATAAAGAAGAAAGATGAACTGAAAGAGATAGAACAGGGAAAGTGCAAGGGAGCAATAATTAGAAGTAAGGCAAGAGATGCAGTAGAGGGGGAAAAATGTACAGGTTATTTCTTAGGGCTAGAGAAGGTAAGGCAAAAGAATAATTATTTTGAGCAAGTGGAGGGAAAGAGAGGGGAAAGAATAACTGACTTTGTAGGGATAGTGGAAAGAGTAGGAGAATTCTATAGGGAGTTATTTAAGAAAGAAGAAGTAGATGAGGAGAGTAGCAGGCAGGTGATAGAAAAGATGGAAGCTAGGCTGAGTGATGAGGATAGAGAAGGATGTGAAGGAGAGATAACTAAAGGAGAGATAGGGAAAGCAATAGATGAGTTAGGCAGGAATAAAAGTCCAGGGATAGATGGGATAATAGGAGAGTTTTATATAGAGTTTAAGGAAGAATTAGTGCCAGTGTTAGATAGATTATTTAGGTATATAGAAGAGAAGGGAGAGATGCCACACAGCATGACAATAGGGCTAGTTAGTATAATTTACAAAAAAGGGAGCAGGGACAAATTAGAAAACTACAGACCACTCACAATGTTAAATGGTGATTATAAAATACTAGCAAAGGTGTTAGCAAATAGGATAAAGGGGGTTATAGGGACGGTGGTGGGAAGCACACAAGCATATAGCATACCAGGAAGAGACATAGCCGACACAATAAGCAGTATTAGGGACACCATCACACACATGAAGGGGAACAAAATAGGGATAGTAGCGAGTTTGGATCTGAATAAAGCATTTGATAGAGTAGATCATGGGTATTTATATAAGGTATTAGATAAAGTGGGTTTTGGAAATAGGATGATAGGATGGATAAGGAGGATGTATGAAAGAGCAGCGAGTAAGATAAAAATAAACGGGATAGTGACAGAGGAGTTTAGATTAGAGAGATCAGTTAGACAGGGATGTCCGCTATCGGCTCTGCTGTACGCCTTGTCAGCAGAGCCGCTAGCGGCACTAATATTGCAAAATAGAGGGATTAAGGGCATAGAACTACCGGGTGGACAGATGAGCACGCTATATCAATATGCAGACGACACAACAGTGACAGTTAGGGACAAAGAAAGTGTAGTAGAGGTTTTAAAAAGTGTAGAGCAGTATGGTAGGGCATCAGGAGCAAAAGTAAACATAGAGAAATCAGAGATAATGTACATAGGGGAGAACAGAGAAGAGAGGGAGGAGATCAGAATGAAGGAAAACAAAGGGTATATGAAGGTGTTAGGTGTAAATTTAGGGATAGAAGAGAAAGAAGGGAGAGATAGGCAGTATGAGGGGATAGTGAATAGGATTAGAAAGACGTTAGGGTTTTGGAAGAGAAGAGGATTGAAGCTAAAAGGGAAGGTAATTGTAGTAAATTGTTTAATAATGAGCAAGCTGGTGTATGTGATGAATGTGATGGATGTGCCTGAGAAAGTGATGAAAGAAGTGGGAGGGATGGTGAGTGACTTTTTGTGGGATGGGAAGGGGGTTAGAATAGCAAGGGAAGTACTAGAAAACGAGTATGAAGACGGGGGACTGAAACTGGTTAACTTAGAGAGAAAAAAAAAGCACTGAGGGTGAAAATGATGGTGAGATACTTAAAGAATAAAAGTGATCAGGTGTGGAAGGTGTGTTTAACAGAAGCTATCAACAAAACTGGAGGGTGTGGTGAGAGTGGAGTGTATATGAAAATGAAAAAAGGGATGTTAGATGGAGTGACTGATTATTACAAAGAGATGCTGGGAGCGTGGGGAGAGTTTCTGAGTTTCGTGAAGTATGAATGCAAAAATGTAAAGCAGGTATGGGAGCAGCCAGCGTTTTTAAATCCAAAAATCACAGTGGAGGGGGAGACCATCTTTAACAGGGTAATATGGAGAGCAGGGATAAGGAAGGTGAGGGACATGGTGTACGAGTACACACCGGGTTTTATGAGGGCACAGGTGATTGTAGATGAGGTCAGGGGGAATGGGGATGAAATATGGCCGGGTACAGCTGAAGGGGTCATAGAAAAAATAAAAAAAGCAATGCCCAAAGAATGGATGGAAATGATTGAGAGAGAGAACGTGAACGGAGGAGAAGATGAAATAGATATGTATGTAGGGGAAGGGGAGTGCAAGTTGAGTCTGAAGGATGTAAAAACAAGGATGATATATGAATGTATGAGGGAGAAAGAACTGAGGAGGCCGGCTGCAGAGAAAGTGTGGGTCAAAGTAATGAATAACATGGATGCAAAGCAAATATGGACCAATCTGAGAGTGAAGTGGAACACGACTGAATGTGAACACTTTGACTACATGCTAAGGCACAACAGGATATACAACAACCTGATAAAGAGCAAGTTTGACCGGGAGGTGGGAAAGGAATGTGACGTATGTGAAGTGGGAGTGGAGACATGTATGCATGAGTTTGTTGAATGTGGGGAACTAAGGGTGTACTTTGGGAAAATAAGGGAGTTAATAAATAGGTGCTGGGAGGGAGACTTTGTGGGGAGGAGCGAATGGAAGAAGCTGTGGTTGTTTGGCGTGGTGGAGAGAAAGAGAGGATGCAATGTAAATCTGTTAAACTATGTCCTGAGCCACGCACGATATGCAGTGAAACTAAGGAGAAACACTGCGCAGTATGAAAGGAGAAAATGTGACGTGTGGAATGTTTTTAAAAATTTGACAGAAAGGGATGTGAAAGTGATGCACAGCTACATTGGGAAAGACGACTTTCAGAAAGGGTTTGTGGACGGGAGCACCTTCATAGAAATAACGAATGGAGATGTGAATGAGGTGAGAATGGATTTTGGTTAAGATTTGTTTTGGGGCTTTTTGTTTTTGGTTGGTTTTATTGCTTTTATTGATTTGTGTGTTTCCTGTATCGAGTGATGTATACATGTGAAAAGTTAAGACCTGACAGAGGCAAACATGTAAAGGAACGATGTAAAAAACAAATGTATGTAAAAAAAAATGTAAATTCAATCTATTTTTGATAATAAAAGAAAAAAAAAAAAAAACACGCCCGATCTCGTCCGATCTCGGAAGCTAAGCAGGGTCGGGCCTGGTTAGTACTTGAATGGGAGACCGCCTGGGAATACCAGGTGCTGTAAGCTTTTTAGACTTTTCTTTGCAGAGGGCGCTGTTGCTACTGCTTCAGAGGAGAGACCTCTTGGAAAGAGCAGGAAAGACTGTTCATCAAAGGAAAAAAGAATATGGAACCCTCACATCATCACTGAAAGGTGAAAGTGAGCATTCATCAGATTTGTTTCTAATCAAAACACTACTTTATTCATGTTTTATTAACATATCATTTTCAAATTGTCTTATTTGGAGAGAGCGATGAGAGAGCAGGGAGTTTACTCTGCATCAGGGAAACAACTGGATATGAAACACTGACAATATTGCTGAAGGTCATTTTTGAAAATTGTAATGATTTTTTTCTTGCAACGATATGACAAAATTGCACCTTGAGATTGATTTTGGAACAATTGACCCTCCCGCCCACCCACACCTCAAGATGCTATGGTTGCAAAGCAACAGAAGAACCATTGATGATGGTGATGATTCACATGTATAAAGGAGGTATTGTGGGTGGAGTTAATCGCTTACGGCCATACCACCCTGAACACGCCCGATCTCGTCCGATCTCGGAAGCTAAGCAGGGTCGGGCCTGGTTAGTACTTGAATGGGAGACCGCCTGGGAATACCAGGTGCTGTAAGCTTTTTAGACTTTTCTTTGCAGAGGGCGCTGTTGCTGCTGCTTCAGAGGAGACACCTCTTGGAAAGAGCAGGAAAGACTGTTCATCAAAGGAAAAAAGAATATGGAACCCTCACATCATCACTGAAAGGTGAAAGTGAGCATTCATCAGATTTGTTTCTAATCAAAACACTACTTTATTCATGTTTTATTAACATATCATTTTCAAATTGTCTTATTTGGAGAGAGCGATGAGAGAGCAGGGAGTTTACTCTGCATCAGGGAAACAACTGGATATGAAACACTGACAATATTGCTGAAGGTCATTTTTGAAAATTGTAATGATTTGTTTCTTGCAACGATATGACAAAATTGCACCTTGAGATTGATTTTGGAACAATTGACCCTCCCACCCACCCACACCTCAAGATGCTATGGTTGCAAAGCAACAGAAGAACCATTGATGATGGTGATGATTCACATGTATAAAGGAGGTATTGTGGGTGGAGTTAATCGCTTACGGCCAAACCAGCCCGAACGCCCTTGAACGCACCACGGAGTGACGTCAGCTTGACGCGGAAGTAGAGCACCACGGACGACCTACTCAGTACTTTTTTTCCAACTTCTTCACGATCTCTCTCTCTATTTTTCTATTTTTCTACTTTTCTTTTTCCTTTTTCCTTTTTTCTATGTGTGTATGCAGCTATCCAACCGGACGTTAGCGTTGTGATAGCTGACATTGATATATCTCCCCGTAACAGCGACGCGCTGTACGGGGGCTTCTGTGTCGGTCCCATGGAGGGAGCGGTGGAGGAGAACACGGAGCGGATGAGTAGCGCGGCTACCCCCGCTGTTGTGCTGAGCCAGAGCGGCGAAAGCACAGAGAGAGAGGTAAGGAAGTTGACCGTGAGTGTGGAAATGGAGGGAGAAAATGAGATCAGCGCAATGGAGCTCATGAGATGCGTGCGTGAGCTATGTGGAGGGCTGGTGGCGTGCAGATTTATTGGCAGGAATAAGTATGAGATGTCCATGAGCCATCCGAGAGGAAAAGACAGGCTCATGGAGGGATTTAAGATGGGGGACACCAGGATACACGCCAGGGAACTCACAAACGATGAGCTGGTAGTGTCATTTCTAAATCTCCCCTTTTATATAGGAGATGAAAAAATCCTGGAAAAATTGAAGGGGTGGGGAGTCTCGGCTGCATCACCAATAAAGAGGAGGATGTGGCCGGGAACCAATGTGGCAGATGGAACTAGGTTCATGAAAGTGAGATTCAATAACCAAGTGCAGTCATTGCCATATTCAACTAAATTTGAAACAGCACTGGGGAGCGAATATTTTAGAGTCATTCATGACAAACAGGTCAGGGTGTGCAGGATGTGCATCCAACCCGGGCACATAATGAGGGAGTGCCCTGAGTTCCAGTGCCATAGATGTGGAATTCAGGGACACTTTGCTAGGGAGTGCAGCCAAGGGAAGAAAAGATGTGAGATGTGTAAAAACCTAAATCAGAACTGCAGCTGCAAGGAAAGTGAGGCGGAAGGAGAAAAAAGTGAGGTGGATGAGAGCGGAGATGGGAGCGAGAGTGAAAACAGCGAGGACAGAGACACGGAGGACATGGAGAGTGTGGACGAGGGAGTTGAGGAGGGACCGGTGAGCACGAGCGGAGCAGGAGAGGTGCAGAAGGACGACGGGAGAGAGGAAAAGAATGGAGCGACGGAGGAGGCGGTGAAGGTGGACGCCGACAAGGAGAGAGGAGAGAGGGAGCCGGCGGAGAGGAAGGTGACGAGGAAAGGAAAGAGAGACGGAGCGGACAAGGCAGAACTGGAGACCGAGGAGAAAAGGCAAGGAAAGGATGCAGAGGTGGACGC
Source organism: Paralichthys olivaceus (assembly GCF_024713975.1). Lineage (NCBI taxonomy): Eukaryota > Metazoa > Chordata > Actinopteri > Pleuronectiformes > Paralichthyidae > Paralichthys > Paralichthys olivaceus. The sequence goes on along the minus strand of NC_091097.1, from coordinate 21,474,388 downwards.
AGGCAGGAGGAGAGGAGAGAAGATGCGGGCGGCGACGGCAGAGGAGAAGGACAAAACGGAAGGAAAGGAAGACGGAGCGGACAAGGCAGGCATGGAGACGGAGGAGAAGGAGGAGAAAAGGCGAGGAAAAGACAAGACGGGGGAGAGGAGGAAAGTGACGGACGGAGCGACTCCCACAGAGGCCGGTGAGGAGTCACACGCGTCACAAACGGTAGATTCCGAAACTGATATGGAACTGTCTGAGAAAATAACGCAAATTAGGAAGCGACAGAATACAGAGAGGCACAATAGGATGAATAAGAAAAGCAAAAATAAGAACAAAAAATGAAACTAAGCATCCTAATAATAATAATGATTGAAATAATATCAATTAATGCAAGAGGGCTAAGAAATAAAAGTAAGAGAGAACAGATGTATGGATTGGGGAAAAGTGACATAATATGTATCCAGGAGACACACTGGGATGAAAGGAGTATGAGAGAAGTGGAGAAGGAATGGATGGGAGATGTGTATGCAAGCAATGGTTATGGGGAAGCAGGGGGGGTAGCGATTTTAATAAAAAGAGGAGTGATAGAGGATGTGAGCAAGTGTGACGATGGGGAAGATGGCAGGATGATAGGGATAAAATTTAAATATAGGAATGAAAACATAAAACTGATAAATGTGCATGCACCAAATGAGGAGAAAGAGAGAAAGAGGATGTTTGAAAAAATGGGAACAATGTGTGATGGCAACTGTATGATAGTAGGAGACTTTAATGTGTGGTGTGGGAAATTGGATGTGGCGGAGAACATGTGTTTTAAGAATGATACATCGAGAGGAATGTTAGAAAAGATTAAAAGTGTGAAAGGACTGAGTGATGTATGGAGAGAAAGAAATCCTGAGGGGAGAGAGTACTCACGAATGCAAGTGGTGAAGGGAAAATTAAAACAGAGTAGGATAGATTTAGTATTGAGCACAAAGGGCATAGCAGAAAGGATAAGTGGTATAGATTACAAAATCACAACTATTAGTGATCACAAGGTGCTAAAATTTACAATAGGAAGGGAAACAGAGAGAAGAGGAGGGGGACTGTGGTGCATGAATGGGGAGTTGCTGAGAGATGAAAAATATAAAAAAGAAGTGAGAGAATACATAAGGTGGGAGAAGGATGACAGGATGTATGAGGAAGATATAGGGAGGTGGTGGGAAGGGGTAAAAGAGGGAGTACGGACCATGAGCATAAAACACAGTAGGAAGAGGGGGAAAACACAGAGAGAGAAGGAAAAAAAGTTAAAAGAGGAGTTGAGAGAAGAGGAAAAGAAAGCTGAGGAGGATGGCAAGTATGATTTGGGGGAATATATAAAGAAGAAAGATGAACTGAAAGAGATAGAACAGGGAAAGTGCAAGGGAGCAATAATTAGAAGTAAGGCAAGAGATGTAGTAGAGGGGGAAAAATGTACAAGTTATTTCTTAGGGCTAGAGAAGGTAAGGCAAAAGAATAACTATTTTGAGCAAGTGGAGGGAAAGAGAGGGGAAAGAATAACTGACTTTGTAGGGATAGTGGAAAGAGTAGGAGAATTCTATAGGGAGTTATTTAAGAAAGAAGAAGTAGATGAGGAGAGTAGCAGGCAGGTGATAGAAAAGATGGAAGCTAGGCTGAGTGATGAGGACAGAGAAGGATGTGAAGGAGAGATAACTAAGGGAGAGATAGGGAAAGCAATAGATGAGTTAGGCAGAAATAAAAGTCCAGGGATAGATGGGATAATAGGAGAGTTTTACATAGAGTTTAAGGAAGAATTAGTGCCAGTGTTAGATAGATTATTTAGGTATATAGAAGAGAAGGGAGAGATGCCACACAGCATGACAATAGGGCTAGTTAGTATAATTTACAAAAAAGGGAGCAGGGACAAATTAGAAAATTACAGACCACTCACAATGTTAAATGGTGATTATAAAATATTAGCAAAGGTATTAGCGAATAGGATAAAGGGGGTTATAGGGACGGTGGTGGGAAGCACACAAGCATATAGCATACCAGGAAGAGACATAGCCGACACAATAAGCAGTATTAGGGACACCATCACACACATGAAGGGGAACAATATAGGGATAGTAGCGAGTTTGGATCTGAATAAAGCATTTGATAGAGTAGATCATGGGTATTTATATAAGGTATTAGATAAAGTGGGTTTTGGAAATAGGATGATAAGATGGATAAGGAGGATGTATGAAAGAGCAGCGAGTAAGATAAAAATAAACGGGATAGTGACAGAGGAGTTTAGATTAGAGAGATCAGTTAGACAGGGATGTCCGCTATCGGCTCTGCTGTACGCCTTGTCAGCAGAGCCGCTAGCGGCACTAATATTGCAAAATAGAGGGATTAAGGGCATAGAACTACCGGGTGGACAGATGAGCACGCTATATCAATATGCAGACGACACAACAGTGACAGTTAGGGACAAAGAAAGTGTAGTAGAGGTTTTAAAAAGTGTAGAGCAGTATGGTAGGGCATCAGGAGCAAAAGTAAACATAGAGAAATCAGAGATAATGTACATAGGGGAGAACAGAGAAGAGAGGGAGGAGATCAGAATGAAGGAAAACAAAGGGTATATGAAGGTGTTAGGTGTAAATTTAGGGATAGAGGAGAAAGAAGGGAGAGATAGGCAGTATGAGGGGATAGTGAATAGGATTAGAAAGACGTTAGGGTTTTGGAAGAGAAGAGGATTGAAGCTAAAAGGGAAGGTAATTGTAGTAAATTGTTTAATAATGAGCAAGCTGGTGTATGTGATGAATGTGATGGATGTGCCTGAGAAAGTGATGAAAGAAGTGGGAGGGATGGTGAGTGACTTTTTGTGGGATGGGAAGGGGGTTAGAATAGCAAGGGAAGTACTAGAAAATGAGTATGAAGATGGGGGACTGAAACTGGTTAACTTAGAGAGGAAAAAAAAAGCACTGAGGGTGAAAATGATGGTGAGATACTTAAAGAATAAAAGTGATCAGGTGTGGAAGGTGTGTTTAACAGAAGCTATCAACAAAACTGGAGGGTGTGGTGAGAGTGGAGTGTATATGAAAATGAAAAAAGGGATGTTAGATGGAGTGACTGATTATTACAAAGAGATGCTGGGAGCGTGGGGAGAGTTTCTGAGTTTCGTAAAGTATGAATGCAAAAATGTAAAGCAGGTATGGGAGCAGCCAGCGTTTTTAAATCCAAAAATCACAGTGGAGGGGGAGACCATCTTTAACAGGGTAATATGGAGAGCAGGGATAAGGAAGGTGAGGGACATGGTGTACGAGTACACACCGGGTTTTATGAGGGCACAGGTGATTGTAGATGAGGTCAGGGGGAATGGGGATGAAATATGGCCGGGTACAGCTGAAGGGGTCATAGAAAAAATAAAAAAAGCAATGCCCAAAGAATGGAAGGAAATGATTGAGAGAGAGAACGTGAACGGAGGAGAAGATGAAATAGATATGTATATAGGGGAAGGGGAGTGCAAGTTGAGTCTGAAGGATGTAAAAACAAGGATGATATATGAATGTATGAGGGAGAAAGAACTGAGGAGGCCGGCTGCAGAGAAAGTGTGGGTCAAAGTAATGGATAACATGGATGCAAAGCAAATATGGACCAATCTGAGAGTGAAGTGGAACACGACTGAATGTGAACACTTTGACTACATGCTAAGGCACAACAGGATATACAACAACCTGATAAAGAGCAAGTTTGACCGGGAGGTGGGAAAGGAATGTGACGTATGTGAAGTGGGAGTGGAGACATGTATGCATGAGTTTGTTGAATGTGGGGAACTAAGGGTGTACTTTGGGAAAATAAGGGAGTTAATAAATAGGTGCTGGGAGGGAGACTTTGTGGGGAGAAGCGAATGGAAGAAGCTGTGGTTGTTTGGAGTGGTGGAGAGAAAGAGAGGATGCAATGTAAATCTGTTAAACTATGTCCTGAGCCACGCACGATATGCAGTGAAACTAAGGAGAAACACTGCGCAGTATGAAAGGAGAAAATGTGACGTGTGGAATGTTTTTAAAAATTTGACAGAAAGGGATGTGAAAGTGATGCACAGCTACATTGGGAAAGACGACTTTCAGAAAGGGTTTGTGGACGGGAGCACCTTCATAGAAATAACGAATGGAGATGTGAATGAGGTGAGAATGGATTTTGGTTAAGATTTATTTTGGGGCTTCTTGTTTTTGGTTGGTTTTATTGTTTTTATTGATTTGTGTGTTTCCTGTATCGAGTGATGTATACATGTTAAAAGTTAAGACCTGACAGAGGCAAACATGTAAAGGAATGATGTAAAAAACAAATGTATGTAAAAAAAATGTAAATTCAATCTATTTTTGATAATAAAAGAGAAAAAAAAAAAAAACACGCCCGATCTCGTCCGATCTCGGAAGCTAAGCAGGGTCGGGCCTGGTTAGTACTTGAATGGGAGACCGCCTGGGAATACCAGGTGCTGTAAGCTTTTTAGACTTTTCTTTGCAGAGGGCGCTGTTGCTGCTGCTTCAGAGGAGACACCTCTTGGAAAGAGCAGGAAAGACTGTTCATCAAAGGAAAAAAGAATATGGAACCCTCACATCATCACTGAAAGGTGAAAGTGAGCATTCATCAGATTTGTTTCTAATCAAAACACTACTTTATTCATGTTTTATTAACATATCATTTTCAAATTGTCTTATTTGGAGAGAGCGATGAGAGAGCAGGGAGTTTACTCTGCATCAGGGAAACAACTGGATATGAAACACTGACAATATTGCTGAAGGTCATTTTTGAAAATTGTAATGATTTGTTTCTTGCAACGATATGACAAAATTGCACCTTGAGATTGATTTTGGAACAATTGACCCTCCCGCCCACCCACACCTCAAGATGCTATGGTTGCAAAGCAACAGAAGAACCATTGATGATGGTGATGATTCACATGTATAAAGGAGGTATTGTGGGTGGAGTTAATCGCTTACGGCCATACCACCCTGAACACGCCCGATCTCGTCCGATCTCGGAAGCTAAGCAGGGTCGGGCCTGGTTAGTACTTGAATGGGAGACCGCCTGGGAATACCAGGTGCTGTAAGCTTTTTAGACTTTTCTTTGCAGAGGGCGCTGTTGCTGCTGCTTCAGAGGAGACACCTCTTGGAAAGAGCAGGAAAGACTGTTCATCAAAGGAAAAAAGAATATGGAACCCTCACATCATCACTGAAAGGTGAAAGTGAGCATTCATCAGATTTGTTTCTAATCAAAACACTACTTTATTCATGTTTTATTAACATATCATTTTCAAATTGTCTTATTTGGAGAGAGCGATGAGAGAGCAGGGAGTTTACTCTGCATCAGGGAAACAACTGGATATGAAACACTGACAATATTGCTGAAGGTCATTTTTGAAAATTGTAATGATTTTTTTCTTGCAACGATATGACAAAATTGCACCTTGAGATTGATTTTGGAACAATTGACCCTCCCGCCCACCCACACCTCAAGATGCTATGGTTGCAAAGCAACAGAAGAACCATTGATGATGGTGATGATTCACATGTATAAAGGAGGTATTGTGGGTGGAGTTAATCGCTTACGGCCATACCACCCTGAACACGCCCGATCTCGTCCGATCTCGGAAGCTAAGCAGGGTCGGGCCTGGTTAGTACTTGAATGGGGGACCGCCTGGGAATACCAGGTGCTGTAAGCTTTTTAGACTTTTCTTTGCAGAGGGCGCTGTTGCTGCTGCTTCAGAGGAGACACCTCTTGGAAAGAGCAGGAAAGACTGTTCATCAAAGGAAAAAAGAATATGGAACCCTCACATCATCACTGAAAGGTGAAAGTGAGCATTCATCAGATTTGTTTCTAATCAAAACACTACTTTATTCATGTTTTATTAACATATCATTTTCAAATTGTCTTATTTGGAGAGAGCGATGAGAGAGCAGGGAGTTTACTCTGCATCAGGGAAACAACTGGATATGAAACACTGACAATATTGCTGAAGGTCATTTTTGAAAATTGTAATGATTTTTTTCTTGCAACGATATGACAAAATTGCACCTTGAGATTGATTTTGGAACAATTGACCCTCCCGCCCACCCACACCTCAAGATGCTATGGTTGCAAAGCAACAGAAGAACCATTGATGATGGTGATGATTCACATGTATAAAGGAGGTATTGTGGGTGGAGTTAATCGCTTACGGCCATACCACCCTGAACACGCCCGATCTCGTCCGATCTCGGAAGCTAAGCAGGGTCGGGCCTGGTTAGTACTTGAATGGGAGACCGCCTGGGAATACCAGGTGCTGTAAGCTTTTTAGACTTTTCTTTGCAGAGGGCGCTGTTGCTGCTGCTTCAGAGGAGACACCTCTTGGAAAGAGCAGGAAAGACTGTTCATCAAAGGAAAAAAGAATATGGAACCCTCACATCATCACTGAAAGGTGAAAGTGAGCATTCATCAGATTTGTTTCTAATCAAAACACTACTTTATTCATGTTTTATTAACATATCATTTTCAAATTGTCTTATTTGGAGAGAGCGATGAGAGAGCAGGGAGTTTACTCTGCATCAGGGAAACAACTGGATATGAAACACTGACAATATTGCTGAAGGTCATTTTTGAAAATTGTAATGATTTTTTTCTTGCAACGATATGACAAAATTGCACCTTGAGATTGATTTTGGAACAATTGACCCTCCCGCCCACCCACACCTCAAGATGCTATGGTTGCAAAGCAACAGAAGAACCATTGATGATGGTGATGATTCACATGTATAAAGGAGGTATTGTGGGTGGAGTTAATCGCTTACGGCCATACCACCCTGAACACGCCCGATCTCGTCCGATCTCGGAAGCTAAGCAGGGTCGGGCCTGGTTAGTACTTGAATGGGAGACCGCCTGGGAATACCAGGTGCTGTAAGCTTTTTAGACTTTTCTTTGCAGAGGGCGCTGTTGCTGCTGCTTCAGAGGAGACACCTCTTGGAAAGAGCAGGAAAGACTGTTCATCAAAGGAAAAAAGAATATGGAACCCTCACATCATCACTGAAAGGTGAAAGTGAGCATTCATCAGATTTGTTTCTAATCAAAACACTACTTTTTTCATGTTTTATTAACATATCATTTTCAAATTGTCTTATTTGGAGAGATCGATGAGAGAGCAGGGAGTTTACTCTGCATCAGGGAAACAACTGGATATGAAACACTGACAATATTGCTGAAGGTCATTTTTGAAAATTGTAATGATTTTTTTCTTGCAACGATATGACAAAATTGCACCTTGAGATTGATTTTGGAACAATTGACCCTCCCACCCACCCACACCTCAAGATGCTATGGTTGCAAAGCAACAGAAGAACCATTGATGATGGTGATGATTCACATGTATAAAGGAGGTATTGTGGGTGGAGTTAATCGCTTACGGCCATACCACCCTGAACACGTCCGATCTCGGAAGCTAAGCAGGGTCGGGCCTGGTTAGTACTTGAATGAGAGACCGCCTGGGAATACCAGGTGCTGTAAGCTTTTTAGACTTTTCTTTGCAGAGGGTGCTGTTGCTGCTGCTTCAGAGGAGACACCTCTTGGAAAGAGCAGGAAAGACTGTTCATCAAAGGAAAAAAAGAATATGGAACCCTCACATCATTACTGAAAGGTGAAAGTGAGCATTCATCAGATTTGTTTCTAATCAAAACACTACTTTATTCATGTTTTATTAACATATCATTTTCAAATTGTCTTATTTGGAGAGAGCGATGAAAGAGCAGGGAGTTTACTCTGCATCAGGGAAACAACTGGATATGAAACACTGACAATATTGCTGAAGGTCATTTTTGAAAATTGTAATGATTTTTTTCTTGCAACGTTATGACAAAATTGCACCTTGAGATTGATTTTGGAACAATTGACACTCCCGCCCACCCACACCTCAAGATTCTATGGTTGCAAAGCAACAGAAGAACCATTGATGATGGTGATGATTCACATGTATAAAGGAGGTATTGTGGGTGGAGTTAATCGCTTACGGCCATACCACCCTGAACACGCCCTTGAACGCACCACGGAGTGACGACATCAACCATCGACCCGGAAGCAAGCCACCACGGGTGGCTGCGGAGGAACTATTTTTCTTTTTTTTTTTTTTCTCTTTTCCAGCTTTTCTTCTACTCTCTCTACATCTCCCTATTTTTCTACCTCATATATGTAAATCCAACCGGACATTAGTGTTGTGATTGTCTTGTTGTGTGTATGTGTGTGTCCCCCGCGGCAGTGACGCACTGTGAGGGGGAATCGTAGCCTGCTAGGAAGTGCTCCCGAGACAATGGCAGAGACAAGCACGGAGCGGCGGAGTTTAACCGCTGACACCCACGGAGGTGACAGCGGTGGAGAGACGGAGCTGACGCAGGGTAAGTGCTGCAAAATAAATGAGAGGAACCACAGGGGGCAGACAGTGATGGTAGAGATGGAGGGCGAGGACACGGCTATGGAGCTGATGCGTTGCGTACGCGAGCTATGTGGAGGGCTACTGGCGTGCCGACAGATAACCGAAAAAAAATATGAAATGACGATGAGCCATCCGAAAGGAAAGGACAGGCTCATGGAAGGCTTTAAGATTGGGGAGAATCGGGTGCACGTCAGAGAGCTAGTAAATGACGAGCTAATAGTGTCTTTCATGAATCTGCCATTTTATATTGAGGACAGGGAGATACTGGCAAAGCTACAACTCTGGGGAGTATCAGCAGTATCTCCCATTAAAAGAAGGATGTGGCCAGGGACAAATGTAGCTGATGGGACAAGGTTCCTGAAAGTAAAATTTAATAATGAAATACAATCACTGCCGTATTCCGCGAGATTTGACACAGCGCTGGGAGCTGAGTACTTCAGGGTGCTGCATGATAAGCAGGTGAAGGTGTGCAGGTTGTGCATTAAACCAGGGCACATAATGAGAGAGTGCCCTGAATTTCACTGCAACAGATGTGGAGTGCAGGGTCATTATGAAAGGGAATGCATGCAGGGGAAGAAGAGATGTGAACTATGCCAGAACCTTATGAGTGAATGCAGATGCAATAAGAGTGAGGCAGAAGATAACACAAGTGAGAGTGGACAAGAAAGTGAGAGCGGAGGCAGTGAGGAGGGGGAGGCAGAGTATATGGAAAGTGAGGAGGAGGGAGCCGGAAAAGAAACGGAGGAGACAGAGAAAGAGGATGCAGGCAAGCAGGAAGGAGAGATGCCGACAGAGGAGACGGAAGGCGGAAAGAAAGATGGAGCGAACCGGAAGGAAAGGAAGGAGAGAACGAAAGGAAACAACGAGGAGGAGAATGCGGGAAGGAGGAGAGGAGCGCTGGCACGTGAGGTGAGGACAGAAGGGACGGCAGACAGGAGGAGTGACGGGGTGGAGAAGAAAGGTCCCAAAACGAAGGAGACGAGAGGGCCAGAGAAGGGGGCGACTGTCGAAAGGCAAGACGGAAAGGAGGAAGCAGGCCCGGGGAGAACGCGACGAGAGGATGACACAGGAAGGACGGAGAATGCACTGAGTGGAGCTAAGCCCACAGAGACTGCAGAGGAGACTACCACACCACAGACGGTAGGATCCGAAACAGACATGGATATAGAGGAACAAATGAAACAACTAAGAAAAAGACAGAATACTAAGAGGCATACGAGGAATAATAAGAAAAGTAAAACTAAGGAAATAACAAAATGAAAGTAAAAATAATAATAATGTTAACAATAATTTCAATAAATGCAAGGGGGCTAAAGAACAAAAACAAAAGACATCAGATATATGGGAAGAGTAATTATGACATAATATGCTTACAGGAAACACACTGGAATGAGAGATGTATGAAAGAGGTGGAGGATGAATGGAGGGGAGAAGTATTTGCAAATAATGGAGATGGGAATGCGAGGGGTGTAGCAATATTAACAAAAAAAGGAGTGATAGGGAATGTGAGAAGGTGTGAAGATGAGGGAGATGGGAGGATGATAGGGATCAAATTTGAATATACGAATGAGGAAATGAAGCTGGTAAATGTGTATATGCCGAATGAGGAGAAAGAAAGAAAGGTGATGATTGAAAAGATGGGAACGATGTGTGATGACAACTGCATGATTGTAGGGGACTTCAATGTGTGGTGTGAGAAACTGGACGTGTCAACAAACATGCACTTTAAAAATGACACAACAAGAGAGGTATTAAAAAAATTAAAAAGTATGAAAGGACTGAGTGACGTATGGAGAGAAAGAAATCCAGAGAGGAGAGCGTTCTCAAGAACACAACTGGTAAAAGGGGAATTAAAACAGAGTAGGATAGATTTAGTATTAAGCACAAAAAGCATAGCAGAAAGGATAAAAGGTATAGAATATAGAACCACAACGTATAGTGATCATAAGGAGTTAAAATTTACAATAGGGGGGGGGGGACAAAGAGAAGAGGAGGGGGAGTGTGGTGCATGAATGGTCAGTTGCTTAAAGATGAAAAATATAAAAAAGAAGTGAGAGAATATATAATGTGGGAGATGAATGACAGTATGTATGAAGAAGACACAGGGAGGTGGTGGGAAACATTGAAACAGGGGATAAGGAACATAAGCAAAAAACACAGCAGGAACCGGGGAAAGAAAGAGAGAGAGAGAGAGAAAAGGTTAAAAGAGGAGGTAGAGGAAGAAGAGAAGAAAGCAGGGGAAGGGGGTAATTATGACATTGAGGGATACATAAGGAAGCAAGACGAACTAAAAGAAATAGAAAAAAGGAAATGTAAAGGAGCAATAATAAGAAGTAGAGCTAAATATTCTATAGAGGGAGAAAAAAGTACAGGGTATTTCTTAGGGCTAGAGAAGGTGAGACAGGAGAAAAATTATTTTGAGCAAGTGGAGGGAAAGAGAGGTGAAAAAATAACCGACTTTGTGGGGATAGTGGAAAGAATAGAAGATTTTTATAGAGAGTTATATAGGAAAGAGGAGGTAGATGCTGAGAGCAGCAAGTAAGTGATAAACCAGATGGATGCTAAATTGAGTGATGAGGATAGGGAGATGTGTGAAGGAGAGATCAGTAAGGATGAGATAAAGATAGCAATAAATGGGTTAGGGAGAAATAAAAGTCCAGGGATAGATGGGATAATAGGAGAATTCTATATAGAATTCAAAGGAGAACTAGCGCCAGTGTTAGAGAAACTATTCAGAAATATAGAGGAGAAGGGAGAAATGCCGCACAGTATTATAACGGGATTAGTTAGCATAATTTACAAAAAAGGGAGCAGGGACAAACTAGAAAACTACAGACCACTGACAGTGTTAAATGGAGACTACAAAATATTCGCAAAGGTGTTAGCAAACAGGATTAAGGAAGTGATAGGGACAGTGGTGGGAAAAACACAAGCATATAGCATACCAGGAAGAGACATAGCGGACACAGTAAGTATTATTAGGGACACAATAACATACATGAAGGAGAACAATGTAGGGGTAGCAGTCAGTTTAGATCTTAACAAAGCATTCGATAGAGTAGATCATGGTTATTTAAACAAAGTATTAGAGAAGGTGGGATTCGGAGGTAGGATGATAGGATGGGTTGGGAGATTGTACGAGGGAGCAGCCAGTAGGATCAAAGTCAATGGGATAATAACAAATGAATTCAGATTGGAAAGGTCAGTCAGGCAGGGATGTCCGCTATCAGCTTTGCTATACTCACTGTCGGCAGAGCCGTTGGCGGTGCTCATCCTACAAAAAAGGAGGATAAAAGGCATAAAGCTACCGGGTGAAAAGGAGAGCACACTATAACAGTATGCAGACGATACGACAGTGACAGTGAGAGATAAGGAAAGCGTGATAGAGGTATTACAAAGCGTAGGACTGTATGGCAGGGCATCAGGAGCACGACTAAACATAGAAAAATCTGAAATAATGTATTTTGGAGAAACAAGAGAAGGGATGGAAGAGACAGGATTGAAGGAAAACAAAGATTATTTCAAGGTGCTAGGAGTTAATATAGGAATTAAAGGAAAGGAAGGGAGAGACAGGCAATATGAAGGGATAGTGAACAGTATCAGGAAGACATTAGGATTTTGGAAGAAAAGAAGATTAAAACTAAAAGGGAAGGTGATAGTGGTAAATTCGCTCATAATGAGTCGGCTGGTATATGTGATGAATGTGATGGATGTGCCTGAGAAAGTGATGAAAGAGGTGGAAGGGATAGTAAACGATTTTTTGTGGGAAGGGAAGGGAGTTAGAATAGCAAGGAAAGTACTAGAAAATGAGTATGAGGACGGGGGACTGAAACTAGTTAATTTAGAGGGAAAAAAGAAAGCACTAAGGGTGAAAATGATGGCGAGATACTTAAAAGATAAAAGGGATCAAGTGTGGAAGGTGTTTTTGGGAGATGCAATAAATAAATGTGGAGGATGCGGAGAGAGTGGATTGCTCATGGAACTAAAAAAAGGAATGATGGATGGGGTGACTGAAATATACAAAGAGATGCTTGGAGCATGGGGAGAGATTTTGAGAGGAGTGAAGTATGAATGCAAGAATGTGAGACAGGTATGGGAGCAACCAGTGTTTTTAAATCCAAAGATTATGGCACAGGGAGAAACTATTTTCAACAGGGTGATATGGAGGGCAGGGATAAGAAAGGTAAGGGATATGGTGTATGAGTACATACCAGGTTTCACGGGAGCACAGGTTATTGTGGATGAAGTTAGAGGGAATGGGGAGGAAATATGGCTGGGCACAGCAAAAGGAGTAATAGAGAAAATAAAGACAGCAATGCCTAAAGAATGGATGGAAATGATTGAGAGAGAGAGCGAGGTGAGGGGGGAAGATAAAATAGAGATGTATGTGGGAGAAGGAGAATGCAAGGTGAGACTGGCAAATGTGAAAACCAGAGTGTTTTATAAATGTATGAGAGGGAAAGAGATAAGGAGACCGGCTGCAGAGAAAGTATGGATCAAAGTTATGAATGGAATGGATGTGGAGAGCATATGGGAGAATCTGGGAGTGAAATGGAATAGCATTGAATGCAAACACTTTGATTTCATGCTAAGGCACAACCGGATTTTAATAATCTAATAATAAGTAAGTTTGACTGCAAAGTTGAAAAGGAATGTGATGTATGTGGGGAGGGAGTGGAAACATGTATGCATGAGTTTGTTGAATGCAAAGAACTAAGGGGATATTTTGAAAAAATAAAGAAATGAATCAATAAATGTTGGAAAGGGGAATGGGCAGAGAGAATGGAATGGAAGAAGCTGTGGCTGTTTGGTGTGAATGAAAGAAAGAAGGGATGCAATGTAAACCTTATGAACTATGTACTGAGCCATGCAAGGTATGCAGTTAAAATAAGAAGGAACAAGGCTCACTACGAGAAAAGGATTGGTGATGTATGGACTGTTTTTAAAAACGTAACAGAAAGAGATGTGAGACAGATATGGGGCTATATTGCAGAAGACGAGTTCAGAAAAGGATTTGTGGATGAAAGTACTATTATTGAAATAATAAATGGAGATGTGAATGAGGTGAGAATGAATTTTGGTTAAAAGGGATGTTTATTTTTATGATTCGATTTTGATTTTATTAATTTATTGATTTGTGTGTTTTTCTGTGAAGTAAATAATATGCAAGTAAAATGTACAGGCCTGGAAACGGGATGACATATTACAAAATGTGTTTAAATGTAATGTACATAAATATGCATAAAATGTAAATGTAAACTATTTTTGATAATAAAAGAAAAAAAAACAAAAAACACGCCCGATCTCGGAAGCTAAGCAGGGTTGGGCCTGGTTAGTACTTGAATGGGAGACCACCTGGGAATACCAGGTGCTGTAAGCTTTTTAGACTTTTCTTTGCAGAGGGTGCTGTTGCTGCTGCTTCAGAGGAGACACCTCTTGGACAGAGCAGGAAAGACTGTTCATCAAAGGAAAAAAGAATATGGAACCCTCACATCATCACTGAAAGGTGAAAGTGAGCATTCATCAGATTTGTTTCTAATCAAAACACTAATTTATTCATGTTTTATTAACATATCATTTTCAAATTGTCTTATTTGGAGAGAGCGATGAAAGAGCAGGAAGTTTACTCTGCATCAGGGAAACAACTGGATATGAAACACTGACAATATTGCTGAAGGTCATTTTTGAAAATTGTAATGATTTTTTTCTTGCAACGATTTGACAAAATTGCACCTTGAGATTGATTTTGGAACAATTGACCCCCCCGCCCACCCACACCTCAAGATTCTATGGTTGCAAAGCAACAGAAGAACCATTGATGATGGTGATGATTCACATGTATAAAGGAGGTATTGTGGGTGGAGTTAATCGCTTACGGCCATACCACCCTGAACACGCCCGATCTCGTCTGATCTCGGAAGCTAAGCAGGGTTGGGCCTGGTTAGTACCTGAATGGGAGACCACCTGGGAATACCAGGTGCTGTAAGCTTTTTAGACTTTTCTTTGCAGAGGGCGCTGTTGCTGCTGCTTCTGAGGAGACACCTCTTGGAAAGAGCAGGAAATACTGTTCATCAAAGGAAAAAAGAATATGGAACCCTCACATCATCACTGAAAGGTGAAAGTGAGCATTCATCAGATTTGTTTCTAATCAAAACACTAATTTATTCATGTTTTATTAACATATCATTTTCAAATTGTCTTATTTGGAGAGAGCGATGAAAGAGCAGGAAGTTTACTCTGCATCAGGGAAACAACTGGATATGAAACACTGACAATATTGCTGAAGGTCATTTTTGAAAATTGTAATGATTTTTTTCTTGCAACGATATGACAAAATTGCACCTTGAGATTGATTTTGGAACAATTGACCCTCCTGCCCACCCACACCTCAAGATTCTATGGTTGCAAAGCAACAGAAGAACCATTGATGATGGTGATGATTCACATGTATAAAGGAGGTATTGTGGGTGGAGTTAATCGCTTACGGCCATACCACCCTGAACACGCCCGATCTCGGAAGCTAAGCAGGGTCGGGCCTGGTTAGTACTTGGATGGGAGACCGCCTGGGAATACCAGGTGCTGTAAGCTTTTTAGACTTTTCTTTGCAGAGGGCGCTGTTGCTGCTGCTTCTGAGGAGACACCTCTTGGAAAGAGCAGGAAATACTGTTCATCAAAGGAAAAAAGAATATGGAACCCTCATATCATTACTGAAAGGTGAAAGTGAGCATTCATCAGATTTGTTTCTAATCAAAACACTACTTTATTCATGTTTTATTAACATATCATTTTCAAATTGTCTTATTTGGAGAGAGCGATGAAAGAGCAGGGAGTTTACTCTGCATCAGGGAAACAACTGGATATGAAACACTGACAATATTGCTGAAGGTCATTTTTGAAAATTGTAATGATTTTTTTCTTGCAACGTTATGACAAAATTGCACCTTGAGATTGATTTTGGAACAATTGACACTCCCGCCCACCCACACCTCAAGATTCTATGGTTGCAAAGCAACAGAAGAACCATTGATGATGGTGATGATTCACATGTATAAAGGAGGTATTGTGGGTGGAGTTAATCGCTTACGGCCATACCACCCTGAACACGCCCTTGAACGCACCACGGAGTGACGACATCAACCATCGACCCGGAAGCAAGCCACCACGGGTGGCTGCGGAGGAACTATTTTTCTTTTTTTTTTTTCTCTCTTTTCCAGCTTTTCTTGTACTCTCTCTACATCTCCCTATTTTTCTACCTCATATATGTAAATCCAACCGGACATTAGTGTTGTGATTGTCTTGTTGTGTGTATGTGTGTGTCCCCCGCGGCAGTGACGCACTGTGAGGGGGAATCGTAGCCTGCTAGGAAGTGCTCCCGAGACAATGGCAGAGACAAGCACGGAGCGGCGGAGTTTAACCGCTGACACCCACGGAGGTGACAGCGGTGGAGAGACGGAGCTGACGCAGGGTAAGTGCTGCAAAATAAATGAGAGGAACCACAGGGAGCATACAGTGATGGTAGAGATGGAGGGCGAGGACACGGCTATGGAGCTGATGCGTTGCGTACGCGAGCTATGTGGAGGGCTACTGGCGTGCCGACAGATAACCGAAAAAAAATATGAAATGACGATGAGCCATCCGAAAGGAAAGGACAGGCTCATGGAAGGCTTTAAGATTGGGGAGAATCGGGTGCACGTCAGAGAGCTAGTAAATGACGAGCTAATAGTGTCTTTCATGAATCTGCCATTTTATATTGAGGACAGGGAGATACTGGCAAAGCTACAACTCTGGGGAGTATCAGCAGTATCTCCCATTAAAAGAAGGATGTGGCCAGGGACAAATGTAGCTGATGGGACAAGGTTCCTGAAAGTAAAATTTAATA
Source organism: Paralichthys olivaceus (assembly GCF_024713975.1). NCBI lineage: Eukaryota > Metazoa > Chordata > Actinopteri > Pleuronectiformes > Paralichthyidae > Paralichthys > Paralichthys olivaceus. Next base: position 21,458,101 of record NC_091097.1, on the reverse strand, counting down.
ATGAAATACAATCACTGCCGTATTCCGCGAGATTTGACACAGCGCTGGGAGCTGAGTACTTCAGGGTGCTGCATGATAAGCAGGTGAAGGTGTGCAGGTTGTGCATTAAACCAGGGCACATAATGAGAGAGTGCCCTGAATTTCACTGCAACAGATGTGGAGTGCAGGGTCATTATGCAAGGGAATGCATGCAGGGGAAGAAGAGATGTGAACTATGCCAGAACCTTATGAGTGAATGCAGATGCAATAAGAGTGAGGCAGAAGATAACACAAGTGAGAGTGGACAAGAAAGTGAGAGCGGAGGCAGTGAGGAGGGGGAGGCAGAGTATATGGAAAGTGAGGAGGAGGGAGCCGGAAAAGAAACGGAGGAGACAGAGAAAGAGGATGCAGGCAAGCAGGAAGGAGAGATGCCGACAGAGGAGACGGAAGGCGGAAAGAAAGATGGAGCGAACCGGAAGGAAAGGAAGGAGAGAACGAAAGGAAACAACGAGGAGGAGAATGCGGGAAGGAGGAGAGGAGCGCTGGCACGTGAGGTGAGGACAGAAGGGACGGCAGACAGGAGGAGTGACGGGGTGGAGAAGAAAGGTCCCAAAACGAAGGAGACGAGAGGGCCAGAGAAGGGGGCGACTGTCGAAAGGCAAGACGGAAAGGAGGAAGCAGGCCCGGGGAGAACGCGACGAGAGGATGACACAGGAAGGACGGAGAATGCACTGAGTGGAGCTAAGCCCACAGAGACTGCAGAGGAGACTACCACACCACAGACGGTAGGATCCGAAACAGACATGGATATAGAGGAACAAATGAAACAACTAAGAAAAAGACAGAATACTAAGAGGCATACAAGGAATAATAAGAAAAGTAAAACTAAGGAAATAACAAAATGAAAGTAAAAATAATAATAATGTTAACAATAATTTCAATAAATGCAAGGGGGCTAAAGAACAAAAACAAAAGACATCAGATATATGGGAAGAGTAATTATGACATAATATGCTTACAGGAAACACACTGGAATGAGAGATGTATGAAAGAGGTGGAGGATGAATGGAGGGGAGAAGTATTTGCAAATAATGGAGATGGGAATGCGATGGGTGTAGCAATATTAACAAAAAAAGGAGTGATAGGGAATGTGAGAAGGTGTGAAGATGAGGGAGATGGGAGGATGATAGGGATCAAATTTGAATATACGAATGAGGAAATGAAGCTGGTAAATGTGTATATGCCGAATGAGGAGAAAGAAAGAAAGGTGATGATTGAAAAGATGGGAACGATGTGTGATGACAACTGCATGATTGTAGGGGACTTCAATGTGTGGTGTGAGAAACTGGACGTGTCAACAAACATGCACTTTAAAAATGACACAACAAGAGAGGTATTAAAAAAATTAAAAAGTATGAAAGGACTGAGTGACGTATGGAGAGAAAGAAATCCAGAGAGGAGAGCGTTCTCAAGAACACAACTGGTAAAAGGGGAATTAAAACAGAGTAGGATAGATTTAGTATTAAGCACAAAAAGCATAGCAGAAAGGATAAAAGGTATAGAATATAGAACCACAACGTATAGTGATCATAAGGAGTTAAAATTTACAATAGGGGGGGGGGGGGACAAAGAGAAGAGGAGGGGGAGTGTGGTGCATGAATGGTCAGTTGCTTAAAGATGAAAAATATAAAAAAGAAGTGAGAGAATATATAATGTGGGAGATGAATGACAGTATGTATGAAGAAGACACAGGGAGGTGGTGGGAAACATTGAAACAGGGGATAAGGAACATAAGCAAAAAACACAGCAGGAACCGGGGAAAGAAAGAGAGAGAGAGAGAGAAAAGGTTAAAAGAGGAGGTAGAGGAAGAAGAGAAGAAAGCAGGGGAAGGGGGTAATTATGACATTGAGGGATACATAAGGAAGCAAGACGAACTAAAAGAAATAGAAAAAAGGAAATGTAAAGGAGCAATAATAAGAAGTAGAGCTAAATATTCTATAGAGGGAGAAAAAAGTACAGGGTATTTCTTAGGGCTAGAGAAGGTGAGACAGGAGAAAAATTATTTTGAGCAAGTGGAGGGAAAGAGAGGTGAAAAAATAACCGACTTTGTGGGGATAGTGGAAAGAATAGAAGATTTTTATAGAGAGTTATATAGGAAAGAGGAGGTAGATGCTGAGAGCAGCAAGCAAGTGATAAACCAGATGGATGCTAAATTGAGTGATGAGGATAGGGAGATGTGTGAAGGAGAGATCAGTAAGGATGAGATAAAGATAGCAATAAATGGGTTAGGGAGAAATAAAAGTCCAGGGATAGATGGGATAATAGGAGAATTCTATATAGAATTCAAAGGAGAACTAGCGCCAGTGTTAGAGAAACTATTCAGAAATATAGAGGAGAAGGGAGAAATGCCGCACAGTATTATAACGGGATTAGTTAGCATAATTTACAAAAAAGGGAGCAGGGACAAACTAGAAAACTACAGACCACTGACAGTGTTAAATGGAGACTACAAAATATTCGCAAAGGTGTTAGCAAACAGGATTAAGGAAGTGATAGGGACAGTGGTGGGAAAAACACAAGCATATAGCATACCAGGAAGAGACATAGCAGACACAGTAAGTAGTATTAGGGACACAATAACATACATGAAGGAGAACAATGTAGGGGTAGCAGTCAGTTTAGATCTTAACAAAGCATTCGATAGAGTAGATCACGGTTATTTAAACAAAGTATTAGAGAAGGTGGGATTCGGAGGTAGGATGATAGGATGGGTTGGGAGATTGTACGAGGGAGCAGCCAGTAGGATCAAAGTCAATGGGATAATAACAAATGAATTCAGATTGGAAAGGTCAGTCAGGCAGGGATGTCCGCTATCAGCTTTGCTATACTCACTGTCGGCAGAGCCGTTGGCGGTGCTCATCCTACAAAACAGGAGGATAAAAGGCATAAAGCTACCGGGTGAAAAGGAGAGCACACTATAACAGTATGCAGACGATACGACAGTGACAGTGAGAGATAAGGAAAGCGTGATAGAGGTATTACAAAGCGTAGGACTGTATGGCAGGGCATCAGGAGCACGACTAAACATAGAAAAATCTGAAATAATGTATTTTGGAGAAACAAGAGAAGGGATGGAAGAGACAGGATTGAAGGAAAACAAAGATTATTTCAAGGTGCTAGGAGTTAATATAGGAATTAAAGGAAAGGAAGGGAGAGACAGGCAATATGAAGGGATAGTGAACAGTATCAGGAAGACATTAGGATTTTGGAAGAAAAGAAGATTAAAACTAAAAGGGAAGGTGATAGTGGTAAATTCGCTCATAATGAGTCGGCTGGTATATGTGATGAATGTGATGGATGTGCCTGAGAAAGTGATGAAAGAGGTGGAAGGGATAGTAAACGATTTTTTGTGGGAAGGGAAGGGAGTTAGAATAGCAAGGAAAGTACTAGAAAATGAGTATGAGGACGGGGGACTGAAACTAGTTAATTTAGAGGGAAAAAAGAAAGCACTAAGGGTGAAAATGATGGCGAGATACTTAAAAGATAAAAGGGATCAAGTGTGGAAGGTGTTTTTGGGAGATGCAATAAATAAATGTGGAGGATGCGGAGAGAGTGGATTGCTCATGGAACTAAAAAAAGGAATGATGGATGGGGTGACTGAAATATACAAAGAGATGCTTGGAGCATGGGGAGAGTTTTTGAGAGGAGTTAAGTATGAATGCAAGAATGTGAGACAGGTATGGGAGCAACCAGTGTTTTTAAATCCAAAGATTATGGCACAGGGAGAAACTATTTTCAACAGGGTGATATGGAGGGCAGGGATAAGAAAGGTAAGGGATATGGTGTATGAGTACATACCAGGTTTCACGGGAGCACAGGTTATTGTGGATGAAGTTAGAGGGAATGGGGAGGAAATATGGCTGGGCACAGCAAAAGGAGTAATAGAGAAAATAAAGACAGCAATGCCTAAAGAATGGATGGAAATGATTGAGAGAGAGAGCGAGGTGAGGGGGGAAGATAAAATAGAGATGTATGTGGGAGAAGGAGAATGCAAGGTGAGACTGGCAAATGTGAAAACCAGAGTGTTTTATAAATGTATGAGAGGGAAAGAGATAAGGAGACCGGCTGCAGAGAAAGTATGGATCAAAGTTATGAATGGAATGGATGTGGAGAGCATATGGGAGAATCTGGGAGTGAAATGGAATAGCATTGAATGCGAACACTTTGATTTCATGCTAAGGCACAACCGGATTTTTAATAATCTAATAATAAGTAAGTTTGACTGCAAAGTTGAAAAGGAATGTGATGTATGTGGGGAGGGAGTGGAAACATGTATGCATGAGTTTGTTGAATGCAAAGAACTAAGGGGATATTTTGAAAAAATAAAGAAATTAATCAATAAATGTTGGAAAGGGGAATGGGCAGAGAGAATGGAATGGAAGAAGCTGTGGCTGTTTGGTGTGAATGAAAGAAAGAAGGGATGCAATGTAAACCTTATGAACTATGTACTGAGCCATGCAAGGTATGCAGTTAAAATAAGAAGGAACAAGGCTCACTACGAGAAAAGGATTGGTGATGTATGGACTGTTTTTAAAAACGTAACAGAAAGAGATGTGAGACAGATATGGGGCTATATTGCAGAAGACGAGTTCAGAAAAGGATTTGTGGATGAAAGTACTATTATTGAAATAATAAATGGAGATGTGAATGAGGTGAGAATGAATTTTGGTTAAAAGGGATGTTTATTTTTATGATTCGATTTTGATTTTATTAATTTATTGATTTGTGTGTTTTTCTGTGAAGTAAATAATATGCAAGTAAAATGTACAGGCCTGGAAACGGGATGACATATTACAAAATGTGTTTAAATGTAATGTACATAAATATGCATAAAATGTAAATGTAAACTATTTTTGATAATAAAAGAAAAAAAACAAAAAACACGCCTGATCTCGGAAGCTAAGCAGGGTTGGGCCTGGTTAGTACTTGAATGGGAGACCACCTGGGAATACCAGGTGCTGTAAGCTTTTTAGACTTTTCTTTGCAGAGGGTGCTGTTGCTGCTGCTTCAGAGGAGACACCTCTTGGAAAGAGCAGGAAAGACTGTTCATCAAAGGAAAAAAGAATATGGAACCCTCACATCATCACTGAAAGGTGAAAGTGAGCATTCATCAGATTTGTTTCTAATCAAAACACTAATTTATTCATGTTTTATTAACATATCATTTTCAAATTGTCTTATTTGGAGAGAGCGATGAAAGAGCAGGAAGTTTACTCTGCATCAGGGAAACAACTGGATATGAAACACTGACAATATTGCTGAAGGTCATTTTTGAAAATTGTAATGATTTTTTTCTTGCAACGATATGACAAAATTGCACCTTGAGATTGATTTTGGAACAATTGACCCCCCCGCCCACCCACACCTCAAGATTCTATGGTTGCAAAGCAACAGAAGAACCATTGATGATGGTGATGATTCACATGTATAAAGGAGGTATTGTGGGTGGAGTTAATCGCTTACGGCCATACCACCCTGAACACGCCCGATCTCGGAAGCTAAGCAGGGTCGGGCCTGGTTAGTACTTGGATGGGAGACCGCCTGGGAATACCAGGTGCTGTAAGCTTTTTAGACTTTTCTTTGCAGAGGGCGCTGTTGCTGCTGCTTCTGAGGAGACACCTCTTGGAAAGAGCAGGAAATACTGTTCATCAAAGGAAAAAAGAATATGGAACCCTCATATCATTACTGAAAGGTGAAAGTGAGCATTCATCAGATTTGTTTCTAATCAAAACACTACTTTATTCATGTTTTATTAACATATCATTTTCAAATTGTCTTATTTGGAGAGAGCGATGAAAGAGCAGGGAGTTTACTCTGCATCAGGGAAACAACTGGATATGAAACACTGACAATATTGCTGAAGGTCATTTTTGAAAATTGTAATGATTTTTTTCTTGCAACGATATGACAAAATTGCACCTTGAGATTGATTTTGGAACAATTGACCCCCCCAACCCACCCACACATCAAGATGCTATGGTTGCAAAGCAACAGAAGAACCATTGATGATGGTGATGATTCACATGTATAAAGGAGGTATTGTGGGTGGAGTTAATCGCTTACGGCCATACCACCCTGAACACGTCCGATCTCGGAAGCTAAGCAGGGTCGGGCCTGGTTAGTACTTGAATGAGAGACCGCCTGGGAATACCAGGTGCTGTAAGCTTTTTAGACTTTTCTTTGCAGAGGGTGCTGTTGCTGCTGCTTCAGAGGAGACACCTCTTGGAAAGAGCAGGAAAGACTGTTCATCAAAGGAAAAAAGAATATGGAACCCTCACATCATCACTGAAAGGTGAAAGTGAGCATTCATCAGATTTGTTTCTAATCAAAACACTAATTTATTCATGTTTTATTAACATATCATTTTCAAATTGTCTTATTTGGAGAGAGCGATGAAAGAGCAGGAAGTTTACTCTGCATCAGGGAAACAACTGGATATGAAACACTGACAATATTGCTGAAGGTCATTTTTGAAAATTGTAATGATTTTTTTCTTGCAACGATATGACAAAATTGCACCTTGAGATTGATTTTGGAACAATTGACCCCCCCGCCCACCCACACCTCAAGATTCTATGGTTGCAAAGCAACAGAAGAACCATTGATGATGGTGATGATTCACATGTATAAAGGAGGTATTGTGGGTGGAGTTAATCGCTTACGGCCATACCACCCTGAACACGCCCGATCTCGGAAGCTAAGCAGGGTCGGGCCTGGTTAGTACTTGGATGGGAGACCGCCTGGGAATACCAGGTGCTGTAAGCTTTTTAGACTTTTCTTTGCAGAGGGCGCTGTTGCTGCTGCTTCTGAGGAGACACCTCTTGGAAAGAGCAGGAAATACTGTTCATCAAAGGAAAAAAGAATATGGAACCCTCATATCATTACTGAAAGGTGAAAGTGAGCATTCATCAGATTTGTTTCTAATCAAAACACTACTTTATTCATGTTTTATTAACATATCATTTTCAAATTGTCTTATTTGGAGAGAGCGATGAAAGAGCAGGGAGTTTACTCTGCATCAGGGAAACAACTGGATATGAAACACTGACAATATTGCTGAAGGTCATTTTTGAAAATTGTAATGATTTTTTTCTTGCAACGATATGACAAAATTGCACCTTGAGATTGATTTTGGAACAATTGACCCCCCCGCCCACCCACACCTCAAGATTCTATGGTTGCAAAGCAACAAAAGAACCATTGATGATGGTGATGATTCACATGTATAAAGGAGGTATTGTGGGTGGAGTTAATCGCTTACGGCCATACCACCCTGAACACGCCCGATCTCGGAAGCTAAGCAGGGTCGGGCCTGGTTAGTACTTGGATGGGAGACCGCCTGGGAATACCAGGTGCTGTAAGCTTTTTAGACTTTTCTTTGCAGAGGGCGCTGTTGCTGCTGCTTCTGAGGAGACACCTCTTGGAAAGAGCAGGAAAGACTGTTCATCAAAGGAAAAAAGAATATGGAACCCTCACATCATTACTGAAAGGTGAAAGTGAGCATTCATCAGATTTGTTTCTAATCAAAACACTACTTTATTCATGTTTTATTAACATATCATTTTCAAATTGTCTTATTTGGAGAGAGCGATGAAAGAGCAGGGAGTTTACTCTGCATCAGGGAAACAACTGGATATGAAACACTGACAATATTGCTGAAGGTCATTTTTGAAAATTGTAATGATTTTTTTCTTGCAACGTTATGACAAAATTGCACCTTGAGATTGATTTGGGAACAATTGACACTCCCGCCCACCCACACCTCAAGATTCTATGGTTGCAAAGCAACAGAAGAACCATTGATGATGGTGATGATTCACATGTATAAAGGAGGTATTGTGGGTGGAGTTAATCGCTTACGGCCATACCACCCTGAACACGCCCTTGAACGCACCACGGAGTGACGACATCAACCATCGACCCGGAAGCAAGCCACCACGGGTGGCTGCGGAGGAACTATTTTTCTTTTTTTTTTTCTCTCTTTTCCAGCTTTTCTTGTACTCTCTCTACATCTCCCTATTTTTCTACCTCATATATGTAAATCCAACCGGACATTAGTGTTGTGATTGTCTTGTTGTGTGTATGTGTGTGTCCCCCGCGGCAGTGACGCACTGTGAGGGGGAATCGTAGCCTGCTAGGAAGTGCTCCCGAGACAATGGCAGAGACAAGCACGGAGCGGCGGAGTTTAACCGCTGACACCCACGGAGGTGACAGCGGTGGAGAGACGGAGCTGACGCAGGGTAAGTGCTGCAAAATAAATGAGAGGAACCACAGGGAGCATACAGTGATGGTAGAGATGGAGGGCGAGGACACGGCTATGGAGCTGATGCGTTGCGTACGCGAGCTATGTGGAGGGCTACTGGCGTGCCGACAGATAACCGAAAAAAAATATGAAATGACGATGAGCCATCCGAAAGGAAAGGACAGGCTCATGGAAGGCTTTAAGATTGGAGAGAATCGGGTGCACGTCAGAGAGCTAGTAAATGACGAGCTAATAGTGTCTTTCATGAATCTGCCATTTTATATTGAGGACAGGGAGATACTGGCAAAGCTACAACTCTGGGGAGTATCAGCAGTATCTCCCATTAAAAGAAGGATGTGGCCAGGGACAAATGTAGCTGATGGGACAAGGTTCCTGAAAGTAAAATTTAATAATGAAATACAATCACTGCCGTATTCCGCGAGATTTGACACAGCGCTGGGAGCTGAGTACTTCAGGGTGCTGCATGATAAGCAGGTGAAGGTGTGCAGGTTGTGCATTAAACCAGGGCACATAATGAGAGAGTGCCCTGAATTTCACTGCAACAGATGTGGAGTGCAGGGTCATTATGCAAGGGAATGCATGCAGGGGAAGAAGAGATGTGAACTATGCCAGAACCTTATGAGTGAATGCAGATGCAATAAGAGTGAGGCAGAAGATAACACAAGTGAGAGTGGACAAGAAAGTGAGAGCGGAGGCAGTGAGGAGGGGGAGGCAGAGTATATGGAAAGTGAGGAGGAGGGAGCCGGAAAAGAAACGGAGGAGACAGAGAAAGAGGATGCAGGCAAGCAGGAAGGAGAGATGCCGACAGAGGAGACGGAAGGCGGAAAGAAAGATGGAGCGAACCGGAAGGAAAGGAAGGAGAGAACGAAAGGAAACAACGAGGAGGAGAATGCGGGAAGGAGGAGAGGAGCGCTGGCACGTGAGGTGAGGACAGAAGGGACGGCAGACAGGAGGAGTGACGGGGTGGAGAAGAAAGGTCCCAAAACGAAGGAGACGAGAGGGCCAGAGAAGGGGGCGACTGTCGAAAGGCAAGACGGAAAGGAGGAAGCAGGCCCGGGGAGAACGCGACGAGAGGATGACACAGGAAGGACGGAGAATGCACTGAGTGGAGCTAAGCCCACAGAGACTGCAGAGGAGACTACCACACCACAGACGGTAGGATCCGAAACAGACATGGATATAGAGGAACAAATGAAACAACTAAGAAAAAGACAGAATACTAAGAGGCATACGAGGAATAATAAGAAAAGTAAAACTAAGGAAATAACAAAATGAAAGTAAAAATAATAATAATGTTAACAATAATTTCAATAAATGCAAGGGGGCTAAAGAACAAAAACAAAAGACATCAGATATATGGGAAGAGTAATTATGACATAATATGCTTACAGGAAACACACTGGAATGAGAGATGTATGAAAGAGGTGGAGGATGAATGGAGGGGAGAAGTATTTGCAAATAATGGAGATGGGAATGCGAGGGGTGTAGCAATATTAACAAAAAAAGGAGTGATAGGGAATGTGAGAAGGTGTGAAGATGAGGGAGATGGGAGGATGATAGGGATCAAATTTGAATATACGAATGAGGAAATGAAGCTGGTAAATGTGTATATGCCGAATGAGGAGAAAGAAAGAAAGGTGATGATTGAAAAGATGGGAACGATGTGTGATGACAACTGCATGATTGTAGGGGACTTCAATGTGTGGTGTGAGAAACTGGACGTGTCAACAAACATGCACTTTAAAAATGACACAACAAGAGAGGTATTAAAAAAATTAAAAAGTATGAAAGGACTGAGTGACGTATGGAGAGAAAGAAATCCAGAGAGGAGAGCGTTCTCAAGAACACAACTGGTAAAAGGGGAATTAAAACAGAGTAGGATAGATTTAGTATTAAGCACAAAAAGCATAGCAGAAAGGATAAAAGGTATAGAATATAGAACCACAACGTATAGTGATCATAAGGAGTTAAAATTTACAATAGGGGGGGGGGGGGGACAAAGAGAAGAGGAGGGGGAGTGTGGTGCATGAATGGTCAGTTGCTTAAAGATGAAAAATATAAAAAAGAAGTGAGAGAATATATAATGTGGGAGATGAATGACAGTATGTATGAAGAAGACACAGGGAGGTGGTGGGAAACATTGAAACAGGGGATAAGGAACATAAGCAAAAAACACAGCAGGAACCGGGGAAAGAAAGAGAGAGAGAGAGAGAAAAGGTTAAAAGAGGAGGTAGAGGAAGAAGAGAAGAAAGCAGGGGAAGGGGGTAATTATGACATTGAGGGATACATAAGGAAGCAAGACGAACTAAAAGAAATAGAAAAAAGGAAATGTAAAGGAGCAATAATAAGAAGTAGAGCTAAATATTCTATAGAGGGAGAAAAAAGTACAGGGTATTTCTTAGGGCTAGAGAAGGTGAGACAGGAGAAAAATTATTTTGAGCAAGTGGAGGGAAAGAGAGGTGAAAAAATAACCGACTTTGTGGGGATAGTGGAAAGAATAGAAGATTTTTATAGAGAGTTATATAGGAAAGAGGAGGTAGATGCTGAGAGCAGCAAGCAAGTGATAAACCAGATGGATGCTAAATTGAGTGATGAGGATAGGGAGATGTGTGAAGGAGAGATCAGTAAGGATGAGATAAAGATAGCAATAAATGGGTTAGGGAGAAATAAAAGTCCAGGGATAGATGGGATAATAGGAGAATTCTATATAGAATTCAAAGGAGAACTAGCGCCAGTGTTAGAGAAACTATTCAGAAATATAGAGGAGAAGGGAGAAATGCCGCACAGTATTATAACGGGATTAGTTAGCATAATTTACAAAAAAGGGAGCAGGGACAAACTAGAAAACTACAGACCACTGACAGTGTTAAATGGAGACTACAAAATATTCGCAAAGGTGTTAGCAAACAGGATTAAGGAAGTGATAGGGACAGTGGTGGGAAAAACACAAGCATATAGCATACCAGGAAGAGACATAGCGGACACAGTAAGTAGTATTAGGGACACAATAACATACATGAAGGAGAACAATGTAGGGGTAGCAGTCAGTTTAGATCTTAACAAAGCATTCGATAGAGTAGATCACGGTTATTTAAACAAAGTATTAGAGAAGGTGGGATTCGGAGGTAGGATGATAGGATGGGTTGGGAGATTGTACGAGGGAGCAGCCAGTAGGATTAAAGTCAATGGGATAATAACAAATGAATTCAGATTGGAAAGGTCAGTCAGGCAGGGATGTCCGCTATCAGCTTTGCTATACTCACTGTCGGCAGAGCCGTTGGCGGTGCTCATCCTACAAAACAGGAGGATAAAAGGCATAAAGCTACCGGGTGAAAAGGAGAGCACACTATAACAGTATGCAGACGATACGACAGTGACAGTGAGAGATAAGGAAAGCGTGATAGAGGTATTACAAAGCGTAGGACTGTATGGCAGGGCATCAGGAGCACGACTAAACATAGAAAAATCTGAAATAATGTATTTTGGAGAAACAAGAGAAGGGATGGAAGAGACAGGATTGAAGGAAAACAAAGATTATTTCAAGGTGCTAGCAGTTAATATAGGAATTAAAGGAAAGGAAGGGAGAGACAGGCAATATGAAGGGATAGTGAACAGTATCAGGAAGACATTAGGATTTTGGAAGAAAAGAAGATTAAAACTAAAAGGGAAGGTGATAGTGGTAAATTCGCTCATAATGAGTCGGCTGGTATATGTGATGAATGTGATGGATGTGCCTGAGAAAGTGATGAAAGAGGTGGAAGGGATAGTAAACGATTTTTTGTGGGAAGGGAAGGGAGTTAGAATAGCAAGGAAAGTACTAGAAAATGAGTATGAGGACGGGGGACTGAAACTAGTTAATTTAGAGGGAAAAAAGAAAGCACTAAGGGTGAAAATGATGGCGAGATACTTAAAAGATAAAAGGGATCAAGTGTGGAAGGTGTTTTTGGGAGATGCAATAAATAAATGTGGAGGATGCGGAGAGAGTGGATTGCTCATGGAACTAAAAAAAGGAATGATGGATGGGGTGACTGAAATATACAAAGAGATGCTTGGAGCATGGGGAGAGTTTTTGAGAGGAGTGAAGTATGAATGCAAGAATGTGAGACAGGTATGGGAGCAACCAGTGTTTTTAAATCCAAAGATTATGGCACAGGGAGAAACTATTTTCAACAGGGTGATATGGAGGGCAGGGATAAGAAAGGTAAGGGATATGGTGTATGAGTACATACCAGGTTTCACGGGAGCACAGGTTATTGTGGATGAAGTTAGAGGGAATGGGGAGGAAATATGGCTGGGCACAGCAAAAGGAGTAATAGAGAAAATAAAGACAGCAATGCCTAAAGAATGGATGGAAATGATTGAGAGAGAGAGCGAGGTGAGGGGGGAAGATAAAATAGAGATGTATGTGGGAGAAGGAGAATGCAAGGTGAGACTGGCAAATGTGAAAACCAGAGTGTTTTATAAATGTATGAGAGGGAAAGAGATAAGGAGACCGGCTGCAGAGAAAGTATGGATCAAAGTTATGAATGGAATGGATGTGGAGAGCATATGGGAGAATCTGGGAGTGAAATGGAATAGCATTGAATGCGAACACTTTGATTTCATGCTAAGGCACAACCGGATTTTTAATAATCTAATAATAAGTAAGTTTGACTGCAAAGTTGAAAAGGAATGTGATGTATGTGGGGAGGGAGTGGAAACATGTATGCATGAGTTTGTTGAATGCAAAGAACTAAGGGGATATTTTGAAAAAATAAAGAAATTAATCAATAAATGTTGGAAAGGGGAATGGGCAGAGAGAATGGAATGGAAGAAGCTGTGGCTGTTTGGTGTGAATGAAAGAAAGAAGGGATGCAATGTAAACCTTATGAACTATGTACTGAGCCATGCAAGGTATGCAGTTAAAATAAGAAGGAACAAGGCTCACTACGAGAAAAGGATTGGTGATGTATGGACTGTTTTTAAAAACGTAACAGAAAGAGATGTGAGACAGATATGGGGCTATATTGCAGAAGACGAGTTCAGAAAAGGATTTGTGGATGAAAGTACTATTATTGAAATAATAAATGGAGATGTGAATGAGGTGAGAATGAATTTTGGTTAAAAGGGATGTTTATTTTTATGATTCGATTTCGATTTTATTAATTTATTGATTTGTGTGTTTTTCTGTGAAGTAAATAATATGCAAGTAAAATGTACAGGCCTGGAAACGGGATGACATATTACAAAATGTGTTTAAATGTAATGTACATAAATATGCATAAAATGTAAATGTAAACTATTTTTGATAATAAAAGAAAAAAAAAAAAAAAACACGCCTGATCTCGGAAGCTAAGCAGGGTTGGGCCTGGTTAGTACTTGAATGGGAGACCACCTGGGAATACCAGGTGCTGTAAGCTTTTTAGACTTTTCTTTGCAGAGGGTGCTGTTGCTGCTGCTTCAGAGGAGACACCTCTTGGAAAGAGCAGGAAAGACTGTTCATCAAAGGAAAAAAGAATATGGAACCCTCACATCATCACTGAAAGGTGAAAGTGAGCATTCATCAGATTTGTTTCTAATCAAAACACTAATTTATTCATGTTTTATTAACATATCATTTTCAAATTGTCTTATTTGGAGAGAGCGATGAAAGAGCAGGAAGTTTACTCTGCATCAGGGAAACAACTGGATATGAAACACTGACAATATTGCTGAAGGTCATTTTTGAAAATTGTAATGATTTTTTTCTTGCAACGATATGACAAAATTGCACCTTGAGATTGATTTTGGAACAATTGACCCCCCCGCCCACCCACACCTCAAGATTCTATGGTTGCAAAGCAACAGAAGAACCATTGATGATGGTGATGATTCACATGTATAAAGGAGGTATTGTGGGTGGAGTTAATCGCTTACGGCCATACCACCCTGAACACGCCCGATCTCGGAAGCTAAGCAGGGTCGGGCCTGGTTAGTACTTGGATGGGAGACCGCCTGGGAATACCAGGTGCTGTAAGCTTTTTAGACTTTTCTTTGCAGAGGGCGCTGTTGCTGCTGCTTCTGAGGAGACACCTCTTGGAAAGAGCAGGAAATACTGTTCATCAAAGGAAAAAAGAATATGGAACCCTCATATCATTACTGAAAGGTGAAAGTGAGCATTCATCAGATTTGTTTCTAATCAAAACACTACTTTATTCATGTTTTATTAACATATCATTTTCAAATTGTCTTATTTGGAGAGAGCGATGAAAGAGCAGGGAGTTTACTCTGCATCAGGGAAACAACTGGATATGAAACACTGACAATATTGCTGAAGGTCATTTTTGAAAATTGTAATGATTTTTTTCTTGCAACGATATGACAAAATTGCACCTTGAGATTGATTTTGGAACAATTGACCCCCCCGCCCACCCACACCTCAAGATTCTATGGTTGCAAAGCAACAGAAGAACCATTGATGATGGTGATGATTCACATGTATAAAGGAGGTATTGTGGGTGGAGTTAATCGCTTACGGCCATACCACCCTGAACACGCCCGATCTCGGAAGCTAAGCAGGGTCGGGCCTGGTTAGTACTTGGATGGGAGACCGCCTGGGAATACCAGGTGCTGTAAGCTTTTTAGACTTTTCTTTGCAGAGGGCGCTGTTGCTGCTGCTTCTGAGGAGACACCTCTTGGAAAGAGCAGGAAATACTGTTCATCAAAGGAAAAAAGAATATGGAACCCTCATATCATTACTGAAAGGTGAAAGTGAGCATTCATCAGATTTGTTTCTAATCAAAACACTACTTTATTCATGTTTTATTAACATATCATTTTCAAATTGTCTTATTTGGAGAGAGCGATGAAAGAGCAGGGAGTTTACTCTGCATCAGGGAAACAACTGGATATGAAACACTGACAATATTGCTGAAGGTCATTTTTGAAAATTGTAATGATTTTTTTCTTGCAACGATATGACAAAATTGCACCTTCAGATTGATTTTGGAACAATTGACCCTCCCGCCCACCCACACCTCAAGATGCTATGGTTGCAAAGCAACAGAAGAACCATTGATGATGGTGATGATTCACATGTATAAAGGAGGTATTGTGGGTGGAGTTAATCGCTTACGGCCATACCACCCTGAACACGCCCGATCTCGTCCGATCTCGGAAGCTAAGCAGGGTCGGGCCTGGTTAGTACTTGAATGGAAGACTGCCTGGGAATACCAGGTGCTGTAAGCTTTTTAGACTTTTCTTTGCAGAGGGCGCTGTTGCTGCTGCTTCAGAGGAGACACCTCTTGGAAAAAGCAGGAAAGACTGTTCATCAAAGGAAAAAAGAATATGGAACCCTCACATCATCACTGAAAGGTGAAAGTGAGCATTCATCAGATTTGTTTCTAATCAAAACACTACTTTATTCATGTTTTATTAACATATCATTTTCAAATTGTCTTATTTGGAGAGAGCGATGAAAGAGCAGGGAGTTTACTCTGCATCAAGGAAACAACTGGATATGAAACACTGACAATATTGCTGAAGGTCATTTTTGAAAATTGTAATGATTTTTTTCTTGCAACGATATGACAAAATTTCACCTTGAGATTGATTTTGGAACAATTGACCCCCCCAACCCACCCACACATCAAGATGCTATGGTTGCAAAGCAACAGAAGAACCATTGATGATGGTGATGATTCACATGTATAAAGGAGGTATTGTGGGTGGAGTTAATCGCTTACGGCCATACCACCCTGAACACGTCCGATCTCGGAAGCTAAGCAGGGTCGGGCCTGGTTAGTACTTGAATGAGAGACCGCCTGGGAATACCAGGTGCTGTAAGCTTTTTAGACTTTTCTTTGCAGAGGGTGCTGTTGCTGCTGCTTCAGAGGAGACACCTCTTGGAAAGAGCAGGAAAGACTGTTCATCAAAGGAAAAAAGAATATGGAACCCTCACATCATTACTGAAAGGTGAAAGTGAGCATTCATCAGATTTGTTTCTAATCAAAACACTACTTTATTCATGTTTTATTAACATATCATTTTCAAATTGTCTTATTTGGAGAGAGCGATGAAAGAGCAGGGAGTTTACTCTGCATCAGGGAAACAACTGGATATGAAACACTGACAATATTGCTGAAGGTCATTTTTGAAAATTGTAATGATTTTTTTCTTGCAACGTTATGACAAAATTGCACCTTGAGATTGATTTTGGAACAATTGACACTCCCGCCCACCCACACCTCAAGATTCTATGGTTGCAAAGCAACAGAAGAACCATTGATGATGGTGATGATTCACATGTATAAAGGAGGTATTGTGGGTGGAGTTAATCGCTTACGGCCATACCACCCTGAACACGCCCTTGAACGCACCACGGAGTGACGACATCAACCATCGACCCGGAAGCAAGCCACCACGGGTGGCTGCGGAGGAACTATTTTTCTTTTTTTTTTTCTCTCTTTTCCAGCTTTTCTTGTACTCTCTCTACATCTCCCTATTTTTCTACCTCATATATGTAAATCCAACCGGACATTAGTGTTGTGATTGTCTTGTTGTGTGTATGTGTGTGTCCCCCGCGGCAGTGACGCACTGTGAGGGGGAATCGTAGCCTGCTAGGAAGTGCTCCCGAGACAATGGCAGAGACAAGCACGGAGCGGCGGAGTTTAACCGCTGACACCCACGGAGGTGACAGCGGTGGAGAGACGGAGCTGACGCAGGGTAAGTGCTGCAAAATAAATGAGAGGAACCACAGGGAGCATACAGTGATGGTAGAGATGGAGGGCGAGGACACGGCTATGGAGCTGATGCGTTGCGTACGCGAGCTATGTGGAGGGCTACTGGCGTGCCGACAGATAACCGAAAAAAAATATGAAATGACGATGAGCCATCCGAAAGGAAAGGACAGGCTCATGGAAGGCTTTAAGATTGGGGAGAATCGGGTGCACGTCAGAGAGCTAGTAAATGACGAGCTAATAGTGTCTTTCATGAATCTGCCATTTTATATTGAGGACAGGGAGATACTGGCAAAGCTACAACTCTGGGGAGTATCAGCAGTATCTCCCATTAAAAGAAGGATGTGGCCAGGGACAAATGTAGCTGATGGGACAAGGTTCCTGAAAGTAAAATTTAATAATGAAATACAATCACTGCCGTATTCCGCGAGATTTGACACAGCGCTGGGAGCTGAGTACTTCAGGGTGCTGCATGATAAGCAGGTGAAGGTGTGCAGGTTGTGCATTAAACCAGGGCACATAATGAGAGAGTGCCCTGAATTTCACTGCAACAGATGTGGAGTGCAGGGTCATTATGCAAGGGAATGCATGCAGGGGAAGAAGAGATGTGAACTATGCCAGAACCTTATGAGTGAATGCAGATGCAATAAGAGTGAGGCAGAAGATAACACAAGTGAGAGTGGACAAGAAAGTGAGAGCGGAGGCAGTGAGGAGGGGGAGGCAGAGTATATGGAAAGTGAGGAGGAGGGAGCCGGAAAAGAAACGGAGGAGACAGAGAAAGAGGATGCAGGCAAGCAGGAAGGAGAGATGCCGACAGAGGAGACGGAAGGCGGAAAGAAAGATGGAGCGAACCGGAAGGAAAGGAAGGAGAGAACGAAAGGAAACAACGAGGAGGAGAATGCGGGAAGGAGGAGAGGAGCGCTGGCACGTGAGGTGAGGACAGAAGGGACGGCAGACAGGAGGAGTGACGGGGTGGAGAAGAAAGGTCCCAAAACGAAGGAGACGAGAGGGCCAGAGAAGGGGGCGACTGTCGAAAGGCAAGACGGAAAGGAGGAAGCAGGCCCGGGGAGAACGCGACGAGAGGATGACACAGGAAGGACGGAGAATGCACTGAGTGGAGCTAAGCCCACAGAGACTGCAGAGGAGACTACCACACCACAGACGGTAGGATCCGAAACAGACATGGATATAGAGGAACAAATGAAACAACTAAGAAAAAGACAGAATACTAAGAGGCATACGAGGAATAATAAGAAAAGTAAAACTAAGGAAATAACAAAATGAAAGTAAAAATAATAATAATGTTAACAATAATTTCAATAAATGCAAGGGGGCTAAAGAACAAAAACAAAAGACATCAGATATATGGGAAGAGTAATTATGACATAATATGCTTACAGGAAACACACTGGAATGAGAGATGTATGAAAGAGGTGGAGGATGAATGGAGGGGAGAAGTATTTGCAAATAATGGAGATGGGAATGCGAGGGGTGTAGCAATATTAACAAAAAAAGGAGTGATAGGGAATGTGAGAAGGTGTGAAGATGAGGGAGATGGGAGGATGATAGGGATCAAATTTGAATATACGAATGAGGAAATGAAGCTGGTAAATGTGTATATGCCGAATGAGGAGAAAGAAAGAAAGGTGATGATTGAAAAGATGGGAACGATGTGTGATGACAACTGCATGATTGTAGGGGACTTCAATGTGTGGTGTGAGAAACTGGACGTGTCAACAAACATGCACTTTAAAAATGACACAACAAGAGAGGTATTAAAAAAATTAAAAAGTATGAAAGGACTGAGTGACGTATGGAGAGAAAGAAATCCAGAGAGGAGAGCGTTCTCAAGAACACAACTGGTAAAAGGGGAATTAAAACAGAGTAGGATAGATTTAGTATTAAGCACAAAAAGCATAGCAGAAAGGATAAAAGGTATAGAATATAGAACCACAACGTATAGTGATCATAAGGAGTTAAAATTTACAATAGGGGGGGGGGGGGACAAAGAGAAGAGGAGGGGGAGTGTGGTGCATGAATGGTCAGTTGCTTAAAGATGAAAAATATAAAAAAGAAGTGAGAGAATATATAATGTGGGAGATGAATGACAGTATGTATGAAGAAGACACAGGGAGGTGGTGGGAAACATTGAAACAGGGGATAAGGAACATAAGCAAAAAACACAGCAGGAACCGGGGAAAGAAAGAGAGAGAGAGAGAGAAAAGGTTAAAAGAGGAGGTAGAGGAAGAAGAGAAGAAAGCAGGGGAAGGGGGTAATTATGACATTGAGGGATACATAAGGAAGCAAGACGAACTAAAAGAAATAGAAAAAAGGAAATGTAAAGGAGCAATAATAAGAAGTAGAGCTAAATATTCTATAGAGGGAGAAAAAAGTACAGGGTATTTCTTAGGGCTAGAGAAGGTGAGACAGGAGAAAAATTATTTTGAGCAAGTGGAGGGAAAGAGAGGTGAAAAAATAACCGACTTTGTGGGGATAGTGGAAAGAATAGAAGATTTTTATAGAGAGTTATATAGGAAAGAGGAGGTAGATGCTGAGAGCAGCAAGCAAGTGATAAACCAGATGGATGCTAAATTGAGTGATGAGGATAGGGAGATGTGTGAAGGAGAGATCAGTAAGGATGAGATAAAGATAGCAATAAATGGGTTAGGGAGAAATAAAAGTCCAGGGATAGATGGGATAATAGGAGAATTCTATATAGAATTCAAAGGAGAACTAGCGCCAGTGTTAGAGAAACTATTCAGAAATATAGAGGAGAAGGGAGAAATGCCGCACAGTATTATAACGGGATTAGTTAGCATAATTTACAAAAAAGGGAGCAGGGACAAACTAGAAAACTACAGACCACTGACAGTGTTAAATGGAGACTACAAAATATTCGCAAAGGTGTTAGCAAACAGGATTAAGGAAGTGATAGGGACAGTGGTGGGAAAAACACAAGCATATAGCATACCAGGAAGAGACATAGCGGACACAGTAAGTAGTATTAGGGACACAATAACATACATGAAGGAGAACAATGTAGGGGTAGCAGTCAGTTTAGATCTTAACAAAGCATTCGATAGAGTAGATCACGGTTATTTAAACAAAGTATTAGAGAAGGTGGGATTCGGAGGTAGGATGATAGGATGGGTTGGGAGATTGTACGAGGGAGCAGCCAGTAGGATTAAAGTCAATGGGATAATAACAAATGAATTCAGATTGGAAAGGTCAGTCAGGCAGGGATGTCCGCTATCAGCTTTGCTATACTCACTGTCGGCAGAGCCGTTGGCGGTGCTCATCCTACAAAACAGGAGGATAAAAGGCATAAAGCTACCGGGTGAAAAGGAGAGCACACTATAACAGTATGCAGACGATACGACAGTGACAGTGAGAGATAAGGAAAGCGTGATAGAGGTATTACAAAGCGTAGGACTGTATGGCAGGGCATCAGGAGCACGACTAAACATAGAAAAATCTGAAATAATGTATTTTGGAGAAACAAGAGAAGGGATGGAAGAGACAGGATTGAAGGAAAACAAAGATTATTTCAAGGTGCTAGCAGTTAATATAGGAATTAAAGGAAAGGAAGGGAGAGACAGGCAATATGAAGGGATAGTGAACAGTATCAGGAAGACATTAGGATTTTGGAAGAAAAGAAGATTAAAACTAAAAGGGAAGGTGATAGTGGTAAATTCGCTCATAATGAGTCGGCTGGTATATGTGATGAATGTGATGGATGTGCCTGAGAAAGTGATGAAAGAGGTGGAAGGGATAGTAAACGATTTTTTGTGGGAAGGGAAGGGAGTTAGAATAGCAAGGAAAGTACTAGAAAATGAGTATGAGGACGGGGGACTGAAACTAGTTAATTTAGAGGGAAAAAAGAAAGCACTAAGGGTGAAAATGATGGCGAGATACTTAAAAGATAAAAGGGATCAAGTGTGGAAGGTGTTTTTGGGAGATGCAATAAATAAATGTGGAGGATGCGGAGAGAGTGGATTGCTCATGGAACTAAAAAAAGGAATGATGGATGGGGTGACTGAAATATACAAAGAGATGCTTGGAGCATGGGGAGAGTTTTTGAGAGGAGTGAAGTATGAATGCAAGAATGTGAGACAGGTATGGGAGCAACCAGTGTTTTTAAATCCAAAGATTATGGCACAGGGAGAAACTATTTTCAACAGGGTGATATGGAGGGCAGGGATAAGAAAGGTAAGGGATATGGTGTATGAGTACATACCAGGTTTCACGGGAGCACAGGTTATTGTGGATGAAGTTAGAGGGAATGGGGAGGAAATATGGCTGGGCACAGCAAAAGGAGTAATAGAGAAAATAAAGACAGCAATGCCTAAAGAATGGATGGAAATGATTGAGAGAGAGAGCGAGGTGAGGGGGGAAGATAAAATAGAGATGTATGTGGGAGAAGGAGAATGCAAGGTGAGACTGGCAAATGTGAAAACCAGAGTGTTTTATAAATGTATGAGAGGGAAAGAGATAAGGAGACCGGCTGCAGAGAAAGTATGGATCAAAGTTATGAATGGAATGGATGTGGAGAGCATATGGGAGAATCTGGGAGTGAAATGGAATAGCATTGAATGCGAACACTTTGATTTCATGCTAAGGCACAACCGGATTTTTAATAATCTAATAATAAGTAAGTTTGACTGCAAAGTTGAAAAGGAATGTGATGTATGTGGGGAGGGAGTGGAAACATGTATGCATGAGTTTGTTGAATGCAAAGAACTAAGGGGATATTTTGAAAAAATAAAGAAATTAATCAATAAATGTTGGAAAGGGGAATGGGCAGAGAGAATGGAATGGAAGAAGCTGTGGCTGTTTGGTGTGAATGAAAGAAAGAAGGGATGCAATGTAAACCTTATGAACTATGTACTGAGCCATGCAAGGTATGCAGTTAAAATAAGAAGGAACAAGGCTCACTACGAGAAAAGGATTGGTGATGTATGGACTGTTTTTAAAAACGTAACAGAAAGAGATGTGAGACAGATATGGGGCTATATTGCAGAAGACGAGTTCAGAAAAGGATTTGTGGATGAAAGTACTATTATTGAAATAATAAATGGAGATGTGAATGAGGTGAGAATGAATTTTGGTTAAAAGGGATGTTTATTTTTATGATTCGATTTCGATTTTATTAATTTATTGATTTGTGTGTTTTTCTGTGAAGTAAATAATATGCAAGTAAAATGTACAGGCCTGGAAACGGGATGACATATTACAAAATGTGTTTAAATGTAATGTACATAAATATGCATAAAATGTAAATGTAAACTATTTTTGATAATAAAAGAAAAAAAAAAAAAAAACACGCCTGATCTCGGAAGCTAAGCAGGGTTGGGCCTGGTTAGTACTTGAATGGGAGACCACCTGGGAATACCAGGTGCTGTAAGCTTTTTAGACTTTTCTTTGCAGAGGGTGCTGTTGCTGCTGCTTCAGAGGAGACACCTCTTGGAAAGAGCAGGAAAGACTGTTCATCAAAGGAAAAAAGAATATGGAACCCTCACATCATCACTGAAAGGTGAAAGTGAGCATTCATCAGATTTGTTTCTAATCAAAACACTAATTTATTCATGTTTTATTAACATATCATTTTCAAATTGTCTTATTTGGAGAGAGCGATGAAAGAGCAGGAAGTTTACTCTGCATCAGGGAAACAACTGGATATGAAACACTGACAATATTGCTGAAGGTCATTTTTGAAAATTGTAATGATTTTTTTCTTGCAACGATATGACAAAATTGCACCTTGAGATTGATTTTGGAACAATTGACCCCCCCGCCCACCCACACCTCAAGATTCTATGGTTGCAAAGCAACAGAAGAACCATTGATGATGGTGATGATTCACATGTATAAAGGAGGTATTGTGGGTGGAGTTAATCGCTTACGGCCATACCACCCTGAACACGCCCGATCTCGGAAGCTAAGCAGGGTCGGGCCTGGTTAGTACTTGGATGGGAGACCGCCTGGGAATACCAGGTGCTGTAAGCTTTTTAGACTTTTCTTTGCAGAGGGCGCTGTTGCTGCTGCTTCTGAGGAGACACCTCTTGGAAAGAGCAGGAAATACTGTTCATCAAAGGAAAAAAGAATATGGAACCCTCATATCATTACTGAAAGGTGAAAGTGAGCATTCATCAGATTTGTTTCTAATCAAAACACTACTTTATTCATGTTTTATTAACATATCATTTTCAAATTGTCTTATTTGGAGAGAGCGATGAAAGAGCAGGGAGTTTACTCTGCATCAGGGAAACAACTGGATATGAAACACTGACAATATTGCTGAAGGTCATTTTTGAAAATTGTAATGATTTTTTTCTTGCAACGATATGACAAAATTGCACCTTGAGATTGATTTTGGAACAATTGACCCCCCCGCCCACCCACACCTCAAGATTCTATGGTTGCAAAGCAACAGAAGAACCATTGATGATGGTGATGATTCACATGTATAAAGGAGGTATTGTGGGTGGAGTTAATCGCTTACGGCCATACCACCCTGAACACGCCCGATCTCGGAAGCTAAGCAGGGTCGGGCCTGGTTAGTACTTGGATGGGAGACCGCCTGGGAATACCAGGTGCTGTAAGCTTTTTAGACTTTTCTTTGCAGAGGGCGCTGTTGCTGCTGCTTCTGAGGAGACACCTCTTGGAAAGAGCAGGAAATACTGTTCATCAAAGGAAAAAAGAATATGGAACCCTCATATCATTACTGAAAGGTGAAAGTGAGCATTCATCAGATTTGTTTCTAATCAAAACACTACTTTATTCATGTTTTATTAACATATCATTTTCAAATTGTCTTATTTGGAGAGAGCGATGAAAGAGCAGGGAGTTTACTCTGCATCAGGGAAACAACTGGATATGAAACACTGACAATATTGCTGAAGGTCATTTTTGAAAATTGTAATGATTTTTTTCTTGCAACGATATGACAAAATTGCACCTTGAGATTGATTTTGGAACAATTGACCCTCCCGCCCACCCACACCTCAAGATGCTATGGTTGCAAAGCAACAGAAGAACCATTGATGATGGTGATGATTCACATGTATAAAGGAGGTATTGTGGGTGGAGTTAATCGCTTACGGCCATACCACCCTGAACACGCCCGATCTCGTCCGATCTCGGAAGCTAAGCAGGGTCGGGCCTGGTTAGTACTTGAATGGAAGACTGCCTGGGAATACCAGGTGCTGTAAGCTTTTTAGACTTTTCTTTGCAGAGGGCGCTGTTGCTGCTGCTTCAGAGGAGACACCTCTTGGAAAAAGCAGGAAAGACTGTTCATCAAAGGAAAAAAGAATATGGAACCCTCACATCATCACTGAAAGGTGAAAGTGAGCATTCATCAGATTTGTTTCTAATCAAAACACTACTTTATTCATGTTTTATTAACATATCATTTTCAAATTGTCTTATTTGGAGAGAGCGATGAAAGAGCAGGGAGTTTACTCTGCATCAAGGAAACAACTGGATATGAAACACTGACAATATTGCTGAAGGTCATTTTTGAAAATTGTAATGATTTTTTTCTTGCAACGATATGACAAAATTTCACCTTGAGATTGATTTTGGAACAATTGACCCCCCCAACCCACCCACACATCAAGATGCTATGGTTGCAAAGCAACAGAAGAACCATTGATGATGGTGATGATTCACATGTATAAAGGAGGTATTGTGGGTGGAGTTAATCGCTTACGGCCATACCACCCTGAACACGTCCGATCTCGGAAGCTAAGCAGGGTCGGGCCTGGTTAGTACTTGAATGAGAGACCGCCTGGGAATACCAGGTGCTGTAAGCTTTTTAGACTTTTCTTTGCAGAGGGTGCTGTTGCTGCTGCTTCAGAGGAGACACCTCTTGGAAAGAGCAGGAAAGACTGTTCATCAAAGGAAAAAAGAATATGGAACCCTCACATCATTACTGAAAGGTGAAAGTGAGCATTCATCAGATTTGTTTCTAATCAAAACACTACTTTATTCATGTTTTATTAACATATCATTTTCAAATTGTCTTATTTGGAGAGAGCGATGAAAGAGCAGGGAGTTTACTCTGCATCAGGGAAACAACTGGATATGAAACACTGACAATATTGCTGAAGGTCATTTTTGAAAATTGTAATGATTTTTTTCTTGCAACGTTATGACAAAATTGCACCTTGAGATTGATTTTGGAACAATTGACACTCCCGCCCACCCACACCTCAAGATTCTATGGTTGCAAAGCAACAGAAGAACCATTGATGATGGTGATGATTCACATGTATAAAGGAGGTATTGTGGGTGGAGTTAATCGCTTACGGCCATACCACCCTGAACACGCCCTTGAACGCACCACGGAGTGACGACATCAACCATCGACCCGGAAGCAAGCCACCACGGGTGGCTGCGGAGGAACTATTTTTCTTTTTTTTTTTCTCTCTTTTCCAGCTTTTCTTGTACTCTCTCTACATCTCCCTATTTTTCTACCTCATATATGTAAATCCAACCGGACATTAGTGTTGTGATTGTCTTGTTGTGTGTATGTGTGTGTCCCCCGCGGCAGTGACGCACTGTGAGGGGGAATCGTAGCCTGCTAGGAAGTGCTCCCGAGACAATGGCAGAGACAAGCACGGAGCGGCGGAGTTTAACCGCTGACACCCACGGAGGTGACAGCGGTGGAGAGACGGAGCTGACGCAGGGTAAGTGCTGCAAAATAAATGAGAGGAACCACAGGGAGCATACAGTGATGGTAGAGATGGAGGGCGAGGACACGGCTATGGAGCTGATGCGTTGCGTACGCGAGCTATGTGGAGGGCTACTGGCGTGCCGACAGATAACCGAAAAAAAATATGAAATGACGATGAGCCATCCGAAAGGAAAGGACAGGCTCATGGAAGGCTTTAAGATTGGGGAGAATCGGGTGCACGTCAGAGAGCTAGTAAATGACGAGCTAATAGTGTCTTTCATGAATCTGCCATTTTATATTGAGGACAGGGAGATACTGGCAAAGCTACAACTCTGGGGAGTATCAGCAGTATCTCCCATTAAAAGAAGGATGTGGCCAGGGACAAATGTAGCTGATGGGACAAGGTTCCTGAAAGTAAAATTTAATAATGAAATACAATCACTGCCGTATTCCGCGAGATTTGACACAGCGCTGGGAGCTGAGTACTTCAGGGTGCTGCATGATAAGCAGGTGAAGGTGTGCAGGTTGTGCATTAAACCAGGGCACATAATGAGAGAGTGCCCTGAATTTCACTGCAACAGATGTGGAGTGCAGGGTCATTATGCAAGGGAATGCATGCAGGGGAAGAAG
Organism: Paralichthys olivaceus; assembly: GCF_024713975.1. Taxonomy (NCBI): domain Eukaryota; kingdom Metazoa; phylum Chordata; class Actinopteri; order Pleuronectiformes; family Paralichthyidae; genus Paralichthys; species Paralichthys olivaceus. Next base: position 21,431,796 of record NC_091097.1, on the reverse strand, counting down.
AGATGTGAACTATGCCAGAACCTTATGAGTGAATGCAGATGCAATAAGAGTGAGGCAGAAGATAACACAAGTGAGAGTGGACAAGAAAGTGAGAGCGGAGGCAGTGAGGAGGGGGAGGCAGAGTATATGGAAAGTGAGGAGGAGGGAGCCGGAAAAGAAACGGAGGAGACAGAGAAAGAGGATGCAGGCAAGCAGGAAGGAGAGATGCCGACAGAGGAGACGGAAGGCGGAAAGAAAGATGGAGCGAACCGGAAGGAAAGGAAGGAGAGAACGAAAGGAAACAACGAGGAGGAGAATGCGGGAAGGAGGAGAGGAGCGCTGGCACGTGAGGTGAGGACAGAAGGGACGGCAGACAGGAGGAGTGACGGGGTGGAGAAGAAAGGTCCCAAAACGAAGGAGACGAGAGGGCCAGAGAAGGGGGCGACTGTCGAAAGGCAAGACGGAAAGGAGGAAGCAGGCCCGGGGAGAACGCGACGAGAGGATGACACAGGAAGGACGGAGAATGCACTGAGTGGAGCTAAGCCCACAGAGACTGCAGAGGAGACTACCACACCACAGACGGTAGGATCCGAAACAGACATGGATATAGAGGAACAAATGAAACAACTAAGAAAAAGACAGAATACTAAGAGGCATACGAGGAATAATAAGAAAAGTAAAACTAAGGAAATAACAAAATGAAAGTAAAAATAATAATAATGTTAACAATAATTTCAATAAATGCAAGGGGGCTAAAGAACAAAAACAAAAGACATCAGATATATGGGAAGAGTAATTATGACATAATATGCTTACAGGAAACACACTGGAATGAGAGATGTATGAAAGAGGTGGAGGATGAATGGAGGGGAGAAGTATTTGCAAATAATGGAGATGGGAATGCGAGGGGTGTAGCAATATTAACAAAAAAAGGAGTGATAGGGAATGTGAGAAGGTGTGAAGATGAGGGAGATGGGAGGATGATAGGGATCAAATTTGAATATACGAATGAGGAAATGAAGCTGGTAAATGTGTATATGCCGAATGAGGAGAAAGAAAGAAAGGTGATGATTGAAAAGATGGGAACGATGTGTGATGACAACTGCATGATTGTAGGGGACTTCAATGTGTGGTGTGAGAAACTGGACGTGTCAACAAACATGCACTTTAAAAATGACACAACAAGAGAGGTATTAAAAAAATTAAAAAGTATGAAAGGACTGAGTGACGTATGGAGAGAAAGAAATCCAGAGAGGAGAGCGTTCTCAAGAACACAACTGGTAAAAGGGGAATTAAAACAGAGTAGGATAGATTTAGTATTAAGCACAAAAAGCATAGCAGAAAGGATAAAAGGTATAGAATATAGAACCACAACGTATAGTGATCATAAGGAGTTAAAATTTACAATAGGGGGGGGGGACAAAGAGAAGAGGAGGGGGAGTGTGGTGCATGAATGGTCAGTTGCTTAAAGATGAAAAATATAAAAAAGAAGTGAGAGAATATATAATGTGGGAGATGAATGACAGTATGTATGAAGAAGACACAGGGAGGTGGTGGGAAACATTGAAACAGGGGATAAGGAACATAAGCAAAAAACACAGCAGGAACCGGGGAAAGAAAGAGAGAGAGAGAGAGAAAAGGTTAAAAGAGGAGGTAGAGGAAGAAGAGAAGAAAGCAGGGGAAGGGGGTAATTATGACATTGAGGGATACATAAGGAAGCAAGACGAACTAAAAGAAATAGAAAAAAGGAAATGTAAAGGAGCAATAATAAGAAGTAGAGCTAAATATTCTATAGAGGGAGAAAAAAGTACAGGGTATTTCTTAGGGCTAGAGAAGGTGAGACAGGAGAAAAATTATTTTGAGCAAGTGGAGGGAAAGAGAGGTGAAAAAATAACCGACTTTGTGGGGATAGTGGAAAGAATAGAAGATTTTTATAGAGAGTTATATAGGAAAGAGGAGGTAGATGCTGAGAGCAGCAAGCAAGTGATAAACCAGATGGATGCTAAATTGAGTGATGAGGATAGGGAGATGTGTGAAGGAGAGATCAGTAAGGATGAGATAAAGATAGCAATAAATGGGTTAGGGAGAAATAAAAGTCCAGGGATAGATGGGATAATAGGAGAATTCTATATAGAATTCAAAGGAGAACTAGCGCCAGTGTTAGAGAAACTATTCAGAAATATAGAGGAGAAGGGAGAAATGCCGCACAGTATTATAACGGGATTAGTTAGCATAATTTACAAAAAAGGGAGCAGGGACAAACTAGAAAACTACAGACCACTGACAGTGTTAAATGGAGACTACAAAATATTCGCAAAGGTGTTAGCAAACAGGATTAAGGAAGTGATAGGGACAGTGGTGGGAAAAACACAAGCATATAGCATACCAGGAAGAGACATAGCGGACACAGTAAGTAGTATTAGGGACACAATAACATACATGAAGGAGAACAATGTAGGGGTAGCAGTCAGTTTAGATCTTAACAAAGCATTCGATAGAGTAGATCACGGTTATTTAAACAAAGTATTAGAGAAGGTGGGATTCGGAGGTAGGATGATAGGATGGGTTGGGAGATTGTACGAGGGAGCAGCCAGTAGGATTAAAGTCAATGGGATAATAACAAATGAATTCAGATTGGAAAGGTCAGTCAGGCAGGGATGTCCGCTATCAGCTTTGCTATACTCACTGTCGGCAGAGCCGTTGGCGGTGCTCATCCTACAAAACAGGAGGATAAAAGGCATAAAGCTACCGGGTGAAAAGGAGAGCACACTATAACAGTATGCAGACGATACGACAGTGACAGTGAGAGATAAGGAAAGCGTGATAGAGGTATTACAAAGCGTAGGACTGTATGGCAGGGCATCAGGAGCACGACTAAACATAGAAAAATCTGAAATAATGTATTTTGGAGAAACAAGAGAAGGGATGGAAGAGACAGGATTGAAGGAAAACAAAGATTATTTCAAGGTGCTAGCAGTTAATATAGGAATTAAAGGAAAGGAAGGGAGAGACAGGCAATATGAAGGGATAGTGAACAGTATCAGGAAGACATTAGGATTTTGGAAGAAAAGAAGATTAAAACTAAAAGGGAAGGTGATAGTGGTAAATTCGCTCATAATGAGTCGGCTGGTATATGTGATGAATGTGATGGATGTGCCTGAGAAAGTGATGAAAGAGGTGGAAGGGATAGTAAACGATTTTTTGTGGGAAGGGAAGGGAGTTAGAATAGCAAGGAAAGTACTAGAAAATGAGTATGAGGACGGGGGACTGAAACTAGTTAATTTAGAGGGAAAAAAGAAAGCACTAAGGGTGAAAATGATGGCGAGATACTTAAAAGATAAAAGGGATCAAGTGTGGAAGGTGTTTTTGGGAGATGCAATAAATAAATGTGGAGGATGCGGAGAGAGTGGATTGCTCATGGAACTAAAAAAAGGAATGATGGATGGGGTGACTGAAATATACAAAGAGATGCTTGGAGCATGGGGAGAGTTTTTGAGAGGAGTGAAGTATGAATGCAAGAATGTGAGACAGGTATGGGAGCAACCAGTGTTTTTAAATCCAAAGATTATGGCACAGGGAGAAACTATTTTCAACAGGGTGATATGGAGGGCAGGGATAAGAAAGGTAAGGGATATGGTGTATGAGTACATACCAGGTTTCACGGGAGCACAGGTTATTGTGGATGAAGTTAGAGGGAATGGGGAGGAAATATGGCTGGGCACAGCAAAAGGAGTAATAGAGAAAATAAAGACAGCAATGCCTAAAGAATGGATGGAAATGATTGAGAGAGAGAGCGAGGTGAGGGGGGAAGATAAAATAGAGATGTATGTGGGAGAAGGAGAATGCAAGGTGAGACTGGCAAATGTGAAAACCAGAGTGTTTTATAAATGTATGAGAGGGAAAGAGATAAGGAGACCGGCTGCAGAGAAAGTATGGATCAAAGTTATGAATGGAATGGATGTGGAGAGCATATGGGAGAATCTGGGAGTGAAATGGAATAGCATTGAATGCGAACACTTTGATTTCATGCTAAGGCACAACCGGATTTTTAATAATCTAATAATAAGTAAGTTTGACTGCAAAGTTGAAAAGGAATGTGATGTATGTGGGGAGGGAGTGGAAACATGTATGCATGAGTTTGTTGAATGCAAAGAACTAAGGGGATATTTTGAAAAAATAAAGAAATTAATCAATAAATGTTGGAAAGGGGAATGGGCAGAGAGAATGGAATGGAAGAAGCTGTGGCTGTTTGGTGTGAATGAAAGAAAGAAGGGATGCAATGTAAACCTTATGAACTATGTACTGAGCCATGCAAGGTATGCAGTTAAAATAAGAAGGAACAAGGCTCACTACGAGAAAAGGATTGGTGATGTATGGACTGTTTTTAAAAACGTAACAGAAAGAGATGTGAGACAGATATGGGGCTATATTGCAGAAGACGAGTTCAGAAAAGGATTTGTGGATGAAAGTACTATTATTGAAATAATAAATGGAGATGTGAATGAGGTGAGAATGAATTTTGGTTAAAAGGGATGTTTATTTTTATGATTCGATTTTGATTTTATTAATTTATTGATTTGTGTGTTTTTCTGTGAAGTAAATAATATGCAAGTAAAATGTACAGGCCTGGAAACGGGATGACATATTACAAAATGTGTTTAAATGTAATGTACATAAATATGCATAAAATGTAAATGTAAACTATTTTTGATAATAAAAGAAAAAAAAACAAAAAACACGCCCGATCTCGGAAGCTAAGCAGGGTTGGGCCTGGTTAGTACTTGAATGGGAGACCACCTGGGAATACCAGGTGCTGTAAGCTTTTTAGACTTTTCTTTGCAGAGGGTGCTGTTGCTGCTGCTTCAGAGGAGACACCTCTTGGAAAGAGCAGGAAAGACTGTTCATCAAAGGAAAAAAGAATATGGAACCCTCACATCATCACTGAAAGGTGAAAGTGAGCATTCATCAGATTTGTTTCTAATCAAAACACTAATTTATTCATGTTTTATTAACATATCATTTTCAAATTGTCTTATTTGGAGAGAGCGATGAAAGAGCAGGAAGTTTACTCTGCATCAGGGAAACAACTGGATATGAAACACTGACAATATTGCTGAAGGTCATTTTTGAAAATTGTAATGATTTTTTTCTTGCAACGATATGACAAAATTGCACCTTGAGATTGATTTTGGAACAATTGACCCCCCCGCCCACCCACACCTCAAGATTCTATGGTTGCAAAGCAACAGAAGAACCATTGATGATGGTGATGATTCACATGTATAAAGGAGGTATTGTGGGTGGAGTTAATCGCTTACGGCCATACCACCCTGAACACGCCCGATCTCGGAAGCTAAGCAGGGTCGGGCCTGGTTAGTACTTGGATGGGAGACCGCCTGGGAATACCAGGTGCTGTAAGCTTTTTAGACTTTTCTTTGCAGAGGGCGCTGTTGCTGCTGCTTCTGAGGAGACACCTCTTGGAAAGAGCAGGAAATACTGTTCATCAAAGGAAAAAAGAATATGGAACCCTCATATCATTACTGAAAGGTGAAAGTGAGCATTCATCAGATTTGTTTCTAATCAAAACACTACTTTATTCATGTTTTATTAACATATCATTTTCAAATTGTCTTATTTGGAGAGAGCGATGAAAGAGCAGGGAGTTTACTCTGCATCAGGGAAACAACTGGATATGAAACACTGACAATATTGCTGAAGGTCATTTTTGAAAATTGTAATGATTTTTTTCTTGCAACGATATGACAAAATTGCACCTTGAGATTGATTTTGGAACAATTGACCCTCCCGCCCACCCACACCTCAAGATGCTATGGTTGCAAAGCAACAGAAGAACCATTGATGATGGTGATGATTCACATGTATAAAGGAGGTATTGTGGGTGGAGTTAATCGCTTACGGCCATACCACCCTGAACACGCCCGATCTCGTCCGATCTCGGAAGCTAAGCAGGGTCGGGCCTGGTTAGTACTTGAATGGAAGACTGCCTGGGAATACCAGGTGCTGTAAGCTTTTTAGACTTTTCTTTGCAGAGGGCGCTGTTGCTGCTGCTTCAGAGGAGACACCTCTTGGAAAAAGCAGGAAAGACTGTTCATCAAAGGAAAAAAGAATATGGAACCCTCACATCATCACTGAAAGGTGAAAGTGAGCATTCATCAGATTTGTTTCTAATCAAAACACTACTTTATTCATGTTTTATTAACATATCATTTTCAAATTGTCTTATTTGGAGAGAGCGATGAAAGAGCAGGGAGTTTACTCTGCATCAAGGAAACAACTGGATATGAAACACTGACAATATTGCTGAAGGTCATTTTTGAAAATTGTAATGATTTTTTTCTTGCAACGATATGACAAAATTTCACCTTGAGATTGATTTTGGAACAATTGACCCCCCCAACCCACCCACACATCAAGATGCTATGGTTGCAAAGCAACAGAAGAACCATTGATGATGGTGATGATTCACATGTATAAAGGAGGTATTGTGGGTGGAGTTAATCGCTTACGGCCATACCACCCTGAACACGCCCTTGAACGCACCACGGAGTGACGACATCAACCATCGACCCGGAAGCAAGCCACCACGGGTGGCTGCGGAGGAACTATTTTTCTTTTTTTTTTTCTCTCTTTTCCAGCTTTTCTTGTACTCTCTCTACATCTCCCTATTTTTCTACCTCATATATGTAAATCCAACCGGACATTAGTGTTGTGATTGTCTTGTTGTGTGTATGTGTGTGTCCCCCGCGGCAGTGACGCACTGTGAGGGGGAATCGTAGCCTGCTAGGAAGTGCTCCCGAGACAATGGCAGAGACAAGCACGGAGCGGCGGAGTTTAACCGCTGACACCCACGGAGGTGACAGCGGTGGAGAGACGGAGCTGACGCAGGGTAAGTGCTGCAAAATAAATGAGAGGAACCACAGGGAGCAGACAGTGATGGTAGAGATGGAGGGCGAGGACACGGCTATGGAGCTGATGCGTTGCGTACGCGAGCTATGTGGAGGGCTACTGGCGTGCCGACAGATAACCGAAAAAAAATATGAAATGACGATGAGCCATCCGAAAGGAAAGGACAGGCTCATGGAAGGCTTTAAGATTGGGGAGAATCGGGTGCACGTCAGAGAGCTAGTAAATGACGAGCTAATAGTGTCTTTCATGAATCTGCCATTTTATATTGAGGACAGGGAGATACTGGCAAAGCTACAACTCTGGGGAGTATCAGCAGTATCTCCCATTAAAAGAAGGATGTGGCCAGGGACAAATGTAGCTGATGGGACAAGGTTCCTGAAAGTAAAATTTAATAATGAAATACAATCACTGCCGTATTCCGCGAGATTTGACACAGCGCTGGGAGCTGAGTACTTCAGGGTGCTGCATGATAAGCAGGTGAAGGTGTGCAGGTTGTGCATTAAACCAGGGCACATAATGAGAGAGTGCCCTGAATTTCACTGCAACAGATGTGGAGTGCAGGGTCATTATGCAAGGGAATGCATGCAGGGGAAGAAGAGATGTGAACTATGCCAGAACCTTATGAGTGAATGCAGATGCAATAAGAGTGAGGCAGAAGATAACACAAGTGAGAGTGGACAAGAAAGTGAGAGCGGAGGCAGTGAGGAGGGGGAGGCAGAGTATATGGAAAGTGAGGAGGAGGGAGCCGGAAAAGAAACGGAGGAGACAGAGAAAGAGGATGCAGGCAAGCAGGAAGGAGAGATGCCGACAGAGGAGACGGAAGGCGGAAAGAAAGATGGAGCGAACCGGAAGGAAAGGAAGGAGAGAACGAAAGGAAACAACGAGGAGGAGAATGCGGGAAGGAGGAGAGGAGCGCTGGCACGTGAGGTGAGGACAGAAGGGACGGCAGACAGGAGGAGTGACGGGGTGGAGAAGAAAGGTCCCAAAACGAAGGAGACGAGAGGGCCAGAGAAGGGGGCGACTGTCGAAAGGCAAGACGGAAAGGAGGAAGCAGGCCCGGGGAGAACGCGACGAGAGGATGACACAGGAAGGACGGAGAATGCACTGAGTGGAGCTAAGCCCACAGAGACTGCAGAGGAGACTACCACACCACAGACGGTAGGATCCGAAACAGACATGGATATAGAGGAACAAATGAAACAACTAAGAAAAAGACAGAATACTAAGAGGCATACGAGGAATAATAAGAAAAGTAAAACTAAGGAAATAACAAAATGAAAGTAAAAATAATAATAATGTTAACAATAATTTCAATAAATGCAAGGGGGCTAAAGAACAAAAACAAAAGACATCAGATATATGGGAAGAGTAATTATGACATAATATGCTTACAGGAAACACACTGGAATGAGAGATGTATGAAAGAGGTGGAGGATGAATGGAGGGGAGAAGTATTTGCAAATAATGGAGATGGGAATGCGAGGGGTGTAGCAATATTAACAAAAAAAGGAGTGATAGGGAATGTGAGAAGGTGTGAAGATGAGGGAGATGGGAGGATGATAGGGATCAAATTTGAATATACGAATGAGGAAATGAAGCTGGTAAATGTGTATATGCCGAATGAGGAGAAAGAAAGAAAGGTGATGATTGAAAAGATGGGAACGATGTGTGATGACAACTGCATGATTGTAGGGGACTTCAATGTGTGGTGTGAGAAACTGGACGTGTCAACAAACATGCACTTTAAAAATGACACAACAAGAGAGGTATTAAAAAAATTAAAAAGTATGAAAGGACTGAGTGACGTATGGAGAGAAAGAAATCCAGAGAGGAGAGCGTTCTCAAGAACACAACTGGTAAAAGGGGAATTAAAACAGAGTAGGATAGATTTAGTATTAAGCACAAAAAGCATAGCAGAAAGGATAAAAGGTATAGAATATAGAACCACAACGTATAGTGATCATAAGGAGTTAAAATTTACAATAGGGGGGGGGGACAAAGAGAAGAGGAGGGGGAGTGTGGTGCATGAATGGTCAGTTGCTTAAAGATGAAAAATATAAAAAAGAAGTGAGAGAATATATAATGTGGGAGATGAATGACAGTATGTATGAAGAAGACACAGGGAGGTGGTGGGAAACATTGAAACAGGGGATAAGGAACATAAGCAAAAAACACAGCAGGAACCGGGGAAAGAAAGAGAGAGAGAGAGAGAAAAGGTTAAAAGAGGAGGTAGAGGAAGAAGAGAAGAAAGCAGGGGAAGGGGGTAATTATGACATTGAGGGATACATAAGGAAGCAAGACGAACTAAAAGAAATAGAAAAAAGGAAATGTAAAGGAGCAATAATAAGAAGTAGAGCTAAATATTCTATAGAGGGAGAAAAAAGTACAGGGTATTTCTTAGGGCTAGAGAAGGTGAGACAGGAGAAAAATTATTTTGAGCAAGTGGAGGGAAAGAGAGGTGAAAAAATAACCGACTTTGTGGGGATAGTGGAAAGAATAGAAGATTTTTATAGAGAGTTATATAGGAAAGAGGAGGTAGATGCTGAGAGCAGCAAGCAAGTGATAAACCAGATGGATGCTAAATTGAGTGATGAGGATAGGGAGATGTGTGAAGGAGAGATCAGTAAGGATGAGATAAAGATAGCAATAAATGGGTTAGGGAGAAATAAAAGTCCAGGGATAGATGGGATAATAGGAGAATTCTATATAGAATTCAAAGGAGAACTAGCGCCAGTGTTAGAGAAACTATTCAGAAATATAGAGGAGAAGGGAGAAATGCCGCACAGTATTATAACGGGATTAGTTAGCATAATTTACAAAAAAGGGAGCAGGGACAAACTAGAAAACTACAGACCACTGACAGTGTTAAATGGAGACTACAAAATATTCGCAAAGGTGTTAGCAAACAGGATTAAGGAAGTGATAGGGACAGTGGTGGGAAAAACACAAGCATATAGCATACCAGGAAGAGACATAGCGGACACAGTAAGTAGTATTAGGGACACAATAACATACATGAAGGAGAACAATGTAGGGGTAGCAGTCAGTTTAGATCTTAACAAAGCATTCGATAGAGTAGATCACGGTTATTTAAACAAAGTATTAGAGAAGGTGGGATTCGGAGGTAGGATGATAGGATGGGTTGGGAGATTGTACGAGGGAGCAGCCAGTAGGATCAAAGTCAATGGGATAATAACAAATGAATTCAGATTGGAAAGGTCAGTCAGGCAGGGATGTCCGCTATCAGCTTTGCTATACTCACTGTCGGCAGAGCCGTTGGCGGTGCTCATCCTACAAAACAGGAGGATAAAAGGCATAAAGCTACCGGGTGAAAAGGAGAGCACACTATAACAGTATGCAGACGATACGACAGTGACAGTGAGAGATAAGGAAAGCGTGATAGAGGTATTACAAAGCGTAGGACTGTATGGCAGGGCATCAGGAGCACGACTAAACATAGAAAAATCTGAAATAATGTATTCTGGAGAAACAAGAGAAGGGATGGAAGAGACAGGATTGAAGGAAAACAAAGATTATTTCAAGGTGCTAGGAGTTAATATAGGAATTAAAGGAAAGGAAGGGAGAGACAGGCAATATGAAGGGATAGTGAACAGTATCAGGAAGACATTAGGATTTTGGAAGAAAAGAAGATTAAAACTAAAAGGGAAGGTGATAGTGGTAAATTCGCTCATAATGAGTCGGCTGGTATATGTGATGAATGTGATGGATGTGCCTGAGAAAGTGATGAAAGAGGTGGAAGGGATAGTAAACGATTTTTTGTGGGAAGGGAAGGGAGTTAGAATAGCAAGGAAAGTACTAGAAAATGAGTATGAGGACGGGGGACTGAAACTAGTTAATTTAGAGGGAAAAAAGAAAGCACTAAGGGTGAAAATGATGGCGAGATACTTAAAAGATAAAAGGGATCAAGTGTGGAAGGTGTTTTTGGGAGATGCAATAAATAAATGTGGAGGATGCGGAGAGAGTGGATTGCTCATGGAACTAAAAAAAGGAATGATGGATGGGGTGACTGAAATATACAAAGAGATGCTTGGAGCATGGGGAGAGTTTTTGAGAGGAGTGAAGTATGAATGCAAGAATGTGAGACAGGTATGGGAGCAACCAGTGTTTTTAAATCCAAAGATTATGGCACAGGGAGAAACTATTTTCAACAGGGTGATATGGAGGGCAGGGATAAGAAAGGTAAGGGATATGGTGTATGAGTACATACCAGGTTTCACGGGAGCACAGGTTATTGTGGATGAAGTTAGAGGGAATGGGGAGGAAATATGGCTGGGCACAGCAAAAGGAGTAATAGAGAAAATAAAGACAGCAATGCCTAAAGAATGGATGGAAATGATTGAGAGAGAGAGCGAGGTGAGGGGGGAAGATAAAATAGAGATGTATGTGGGAGAAGGAGAATGCAAGGTGAGACTGGCAAATGTGAAAACCAGAGTGTTTTATAAATGTATGAGAGGGAAAGAGATAAGGAGACCGGCTGCAGAGAAAGTATGGATCAAAGTTATGAATGGAATGGATGTGGAGAGCATATGGGAGAATCTGGGAGTGAAATGGAATAGCATTGAATGCGAACACTTTGATTTCATGCTAAGGCACAACCGGATTTTTAATAATCTAATAATAAGTAAGTTTGACTGCAAAGTTGAAAAGGAATGTGATGTATGTGGGGAGGGAGTGGAAACATGTATGCATGAGTTTGTTGAATGCAAAGAACTAAGGGGATATTTTGAAAAAATAAAGAAATTAATCAATAAATGTTGGAAAGGGGAATGGGCAGAGAGAATGGAATGGAAGAAGCTGTGGCTGTTTGGTGTGAATGAAAGAAAGAAGGGATGCAATGTAAACCTTATGAACTATGTACTGAGCCATGCAAGGTATGCAGTTAAAATAAGAAGGAACAAGGCTCACTACGAGAAAAGGATTGGTGATGTATGGACTGTTTTTAAAAACGTAACAGAAAGAGATGTGAGACAGATATGGGGCTATATTGCAGAAGACGAGTTCAGAAAAGGATTTGTGGATGAAAGTACTATTATTGAAATAATAAATGGAGATGTGAATGAGGTGAGAATGAATTTTGGTTAAAAGGGATGTTTATTTTTATGATTCGATTTTGATTTTATTAATTTATTGATTTGTGTGTTTTTCTGTGAAGTAAATAATATGCAAGTAAAATGTACAGGCCTGGAAACGGGATGACATATTACAAAATGTGTTTAAATGTAATGTACATAAATATGCATAAAATGTAAATGTAAACTATTTTTGATAATAAAAGAAAAAAAAACAAAAAACACGCCCGATCTCGGAAGCTAAGCAGGGTTGGGCCTGGTTAGTACTTGAATGGGAGACCACCTGGGAATACCAGGTGCTGTAAGCTTTTTAGACTTTTCTTTGCAGAGGGTGCTGTTGCTGCTGCTTCAGAGGAGACACCTCTTGGAAAGAGCAGGAAAGACTGTTCATCAAAGGAAAAAAGAATATGGAACCCTCACATCATCACTGAAAGGTGAAAGTGAGCATTCATCAGATTTGTTTCTAATCAAAACACTAATTTATTCATGTTTTATTAACATATCATTTTCAAATTGTCTTATTTGGAGAGAGCGATGAAAGAGCAGGAAGTTTACTCTGCATCAGGGAAACAACTGGATATGAAACACTGACAATATTGCTGAAGGTCATTTTTGAAAATTGTAATGATTTTTTTCTTGCAACGATATGACAAAATTGCACCTTGAGATTGATTTTGGAACAATTGACCCCCCCGCCCACCCACACCTCAAGATTCTATGGTTGCAAAGCAACAGAAGAACCATTGATGATGGTGATGATTCACATGTATAAAGGAGGTATTGTGGGTGGAGTTAATCGCTTACGGCCATACCACCCTGAACACGCCCGATCTCGGAAGCTAAGCAGGGTCGGGCCTGGTTAGTACTTGGATGGGAGACCGCCTGGGAATACCAGGTGCTGTAAGCTTTTTAGACTTTTCTTTGCAGAGGGCGCTGTTGCTGCTGCTTCTGAGGAGACACCTCTTGGAAAGAGCAGGAAATACTGTTCATCAAAGGAAAAAAGAATATGGAACCCTCATATCATTACTGAAAGGTGAAAGTGAGCATTCATCAGATTTGTTTCTAATCAAAACACTACTTTATTCATGTTTTATTAACATATCATTTTCAAATTGTCTTATTTGGAGAGAGCGATGAAAGAGCAGGGAGTTTACTCTGCATCAGGGAAACAACTGGATATGAAACACTGACAATATTGCTGAAGGTCATTTTTGAAAATTGTAATGATTTTTTTCTTGCAACGATATGACAAAATTGCACCTTCAGATTGATTTTGGAACAATTGACCCTCCCGCCCACCCACACCTCAAGATGCTATGGTTGCAAAGCAACAGAAGAACCATTGATGATGGTGATGATTCACATGTATAAAGGAGGTATTGTGGGTGGAGTTAATCGCTTACGGCCATACCACCCTGAACACGCCCGATCTCGTCCGATCTCGGAAGCTAAGCAGGGTCGGGCCTGGTTAGTACTTGAATGGAAGACTGCCTGGGAATACCAGGTGCTGTAAGCTTTTTAGACTTTTCTTTGCAGAGGGCGCTGTTGCTGCTGCTTCAGAGGAGACACCTCTTGGAAAAAGCAGGAAAGACTGTTCATCAAAGGAAAAAAGAATATGGAACCCTCACATCATCACTGAAAGGTGAAAGTGAGCATTCATCAGATTTGTTTCTAATCAAAACACTACTTTATTCATGTTTTATTAACATATCATTTTCAAATTGTCTTATTTGGAGAGAGCGATGAAAGAGCAGGGAGTTTACTCTGCATCAAGGAAACAACTGGATATGAAACACTGACAATATTGCTGAAGGTCATTTTTGAAAATTGTAATGATTTTTTTCTTGCAACGATATGACAAAATTTCACCTTGAGATTGATTTTGGAACAATTGACCCCCCCAACCCACCCACACATCAAGATGCTATGGTTGCAAAGCAACAGAAGAACCATTGATGATGGTGATGATTCACATGTATAAAGGAGGTATTGTGGGTGGAGTTAATCGCTTACGGCCATACCACCCTGAACACGCCCTTGAACGCACCACGGAGTGACGACATCAACCATCGACCCGGAAGCAAGCCACCACGGGTGGCTGCGGAGGAACTATTTTTCTTTTTTTTTTTCTCTCTTTTCCAGCTTTTCTTGTACTCTCTCTACATCTCCCTATTTTTCTACCTCATATATGTAAATCCAACCGGACATTAGTGTTGTGATTGTCTTGTTGTGTGTATGTGTGTGTCCCCCGCGGCAGTGACGCACTGTGAGGGGGAATCGTAGCCTGCTAGGAAGTGCTCCCGAGACAATGGCAGAGACAAGCACGGAGCGGCGGAGTTTAACCGCTGACACCCACGGAGGTGACAGCGGTGGAGAGACGGAGCTGACGCAGGGTAAGTGCTGCAAAATAAATGAGAGGAACCACAGGGAGCAGACAGTGATGGTAGAGATGGAGGGCGAGGACACGGCTATGGAGCTGATGCGTTGCGTACGCGAGCTATGTGGAGGGCTACTGGCGTGCCGACAGATAACCGAAAAAAAATATGAAATGACGATGAGCCATCCGAAAGGAAAGGACAGGCTCATGGAAGGCTTTAAGATTGGGGAGAATCGGGTGCACGTCAGAGAGCTAGTAAATGACGAGCTAATAGTGTCTTTCATGAATCTGCCATTTTATATTGAGGACAGGGAGATACTGGCAAAGCTACAACTCTGGGGAGTATCAGCAGTATCTCCCATTAAAAGAAGGATGTGGCCAGGGACAAATGTAGCTGATGGGACAAGGTTCCTGAAAGTAAAATTTAATAATGAAATACAATCACTGCCGTATTCCGCGAGATTTGACACAGCGCTGGGAGCTGAGTACTTCAGGGTGCTGCATGATAAGCAGGTGAAGGTGTGCAGGTTGTGCATTAAACCAGGGCACATAATGAGAGAGTGCCCTGAATTTCACTGCAACAGATGTGGAGTGCAGGGTCATTATGCAAGGGAATGCATGCAGGGGAAGAAGAGATGTGAACTATGCCAGAACCTTATGAGTGAATGCAGATGCAATAAGAGTGAGGCAGAAGATAACACAAGTGAGAGTGGACAAGAAAGTGAGAGCGGAGGCAGTGAGGAGGGGGAGGCAGAGTATATGGAAAGTGAGGAGGAGGGAGCCGGAAAAGAAACGGAGGAGACAGAGAAAGAGGATGCAGGCAAGCAGGAAGGAGAGATGCCGACAGAGGAGACGGAAGGCGGAAAGAAAGATGGAGCGAACCGGAAGGAAAGGAAGGAGAGAACGAAAGGAAACAACGAGGAGGAGAATGCGGGAAGGAGGAGAGGAGCGCTGGCACGTGAGGTGAGGACAGAAGGGACGGCAGACAGGAGGAGTGACGGGGTGGAGAAGAAAGGTCCCAAAACGAAGGAGACGAGAGGGCCAGAGAAGGGGGCGACTGTCGAAAGGCAAGACGGAAAGGAGGAAGCAGGCCCGGGGAGAACGCGACGAGAGGATGACACAGGAAGGACGGAGAATGCACTGAGTGGAGCTAAGCCCACAGAGACTGCAGAGGAGACTACCACACCACAGACGGTAGGATCCGAAACAGACATGGATATAGAGGAACAAATGAAACAACTAAGAAAAAGACAGAATACTAAGAGGCATACGAGGAATAATAAGAAAAGTAAAACTAAGGAAATAACAAAATGAAAGTAAAAATAATAATAATGTTAACAATAATTTCAATAAATGCAAGGGGGCTAAAGAACAAAAACAAAAGACATCAGATATATGGGAAGAGTAATTATGACATAATATGCTTACAGGAAACACACTGGAATGAGAGATGTATGAAAGAGGTGGAGGATGAATGGAGGGGAGAAGTATTTGCAAATAATGGAGATGGGAATGCGAGGGGTGTAGCAATATTAACAAAAAAAGGAGTGATAGGGAATGTGAGAAGGTGTGAAGATGAGGGAGATGGGAGGATGATAGGGATCAAATTTGAATATACGAATGAGGAAATGAAGCTGGTAAATGTGTATATGCCGAATGAGGAGAAAGAAAGAAAGGTGATGATTGAAAAGATGGGAACGATGTGTGATGACAACTGCATGATTGTAGGGGACTTCAATGTGTGGTGTGAGAAACTGGACGTGTCAACAAACATGCACTTTAAAAATGACACAACAAGAGAGGTATTAAAAAAATTAAAAAGTATGAAAGGACTGAGTGACGTATGGAGAGAAAGAAATCCAGAGAGGAGAGCGTTCTCAAGAACACAACTGGTAAAAGGGGAATTAAAACAGAGTAGGATAGATTTAGTATTAAGCACAAAAAGCATAGCAGAAAGGATAAAAGGTATAGAATATAGAACCACAACGTATAGTGATCATAAGGAGTTAAAATTTACAATAGGGGGGGGGGACAAAGAGAAGAGGAGGGGGAGTGTGGTGCATGAATGGTCAGTTGCTTAAAGATGAAAAATATAAAAAAGAAGTGAGAGAATATATAATGTGGGAGATGAATGACAGTATGTATGAAGAAGACACAGGGAGGTGGTGGGAAACATTGAAACAGGGGATAAGGAACATAAGCAAAAAACACAGCAGGAACCGGGGAAAGAAAGAGAGAGAGAGAGAGAAAAGGTTAAAAGAGGAGGTAGAGGAAGAAGAGAAGAAAGCAGGGGAAGGGGGTAATTATGACATTGAGGGATACATAAGGAAGCAAGACGAACTAAAAGAAATAGAAAAAAGGAAATGTAAAGGAGCAATAATAAGAAGTAGAGCTAAATATTCTATAGAGGGAGAAAAAAGTACAGGGTATTTCTTAGGGCTAGAGAAGGTGAGACAGGAGAAAAATTATTTTGAGCAAGTGGAGGGAAAGAGAGGTGAAAAAATAACCGACTTTGTGGGGATAGTGGAAAGAATAGAAGATTTTTATAGAGAGTTATATAGGAAAGAGGAGGTAGATGCTGAGAGCAGCAAGCAAGTGATAAACCAGATGGATGCTAAATTGAGTGATGAGGATAGGGAGATGTGTGAAGGAGAGATCAGTAAGGATGAGATAAAGATAGCAATAAATGGGTTAGGGAGAAATAAAAGTCCAGGGATAGATGGGATAATAGGAGAATTCTATATAGAATTCAAAGGAGAACTAGCGCCAGTGTTAGAGAAACTATTCAGAAATATAGAGGAGAAGGGAGAAATGCCGCACAGTATTATAACGGGATTAGTTAGCATAATTTACAAAAAAGGGAGCAGGGACAAACTAGAAAACTACAGACCACTGACAGTGTTAAATGGAGACTACAAAATATTCGCAAAGGTGTTAGCAAACAGGATTAAGGAAGTGATAGGGACAGTGGTGGGAAAAACACAAGCATATAGCATACCAGGAAGAGACATAGCGGACACAGTAAGTAGTATTAGGGACACAATAACATACATGAAGGAGAACAATGTAGGGGTAGCAGTCAGTTTAGATCTTAACAAAGCATTCGATAGAGTAGATCACGGTTATTTAAACAAAGTATTAGAGAAGGTGGGATTCGGAGGTAGGATGATAGGATGGGTTGGGAGATTGTACGAGGGAGCAGCCAGTAGGATCAAAGTCAATGGGATAATAACAAATGAATTCAGATTGGAAAGGTCAGTCAGGCAGGGATGTCCGCTATCAGCTTTGCTATACTCACTGTCGGCAGAGCCGTTGGCGGTGCTCATCCTACAAAACAGGAGGATAAAAGGCATAAAGCTACCGGGTGAAAAGGAGAGCACACTATAACAGTATGCAGACGATACGACAGTGACAGTGAGAGATAAGGAAAGCGTGATAGAGGTATTACAAAGCGTAGGACTGTATGGCAGGGCATCAGGAGCACGACTAAACATAGAAAAATCTGAAATAATGTATTCTGGAGAAACAAGAGAAGGGATGGAAGAGACAGGATTGAAGGAAAACAAAGATTATTTCAAGGTGCTAGGAGTTAATATAGGAATTAAAGGAAAGGAAGGGAGAGACAGGCAATATGAAGGGATAGTGAACAGTATCAGGAAGACATTAGGATTTTGGAAGAAAAGAAGATTAAAACTAAAAGGGAAGGTGATAGTGGTAAATTCGCTCATAATGAGTCGGCTGGTATATGTGATGAATGTGATGGATGTGCCTGAGAAAGTGATGAAAGAGGTGGAAGGGATAGTAAACGATTTTTTGTGGGAAGGGAAGGGAGTTAGAATAGCAAGGAAAGTACTAGAAAATGAGTATGAGGACGGGGGACTGAAACTAGTTAATTTAGAGGGAAAAAAGAAAGCACTAAGGGTGAAAATGATGGCGAGATACTTAAAAGATAAAAGGGATCAAGTGTGGAAGGTGTTTTTGGGAGATGCAATAAATAAATGTGGAGGATGCGGAGAGAGTGGATTGCTCATGGAACTAAAAAAAGGAATGATGGATGGGGTGACTGAAATATACAAAGAGATGCTTGGAGCATGGGGAGAGTTTTTGAGAGGAGTGAAGTATGAATGCAAGAATGTGAGACAGGTATGGGAGCAACCAGTGTTTTTAAATCCAAAGATTATGGCACAGGGAGAAACTATTTTCAACAGGGTGATATGGAGGGCAGGGATAAGAAAGGTAAGGGATATGGTGTATGAGTACATACCAGGTTTCACGGGAGCACAGGTTATTGTGGATGAAGTTAGAGGGAATGGGGAGGAAATATGGCTGGGCACAGCAAAAGGAGTAATAGAGAAAATAAAGACAGCAATGCCTAAAGAATGGATGGAAATGATTGAGAGAGAGAGCGAGGTGAGGGGGGAAGATAAAATAGAGATGTATGTGGGAGAAGGAGAATGCAAGGTGAGACTGGCAAATGTGAAAACCAGAGTGTTTTATAAATGTATGAGAGGGAAAGAGATAAGGAGACCGGCTGCAGAGAAAGTATGGATCAAAGTTATGAATGGAATGGATGTGGAGAGCATATGGGAGAATCTGGGAGTGAAATGGAATAGCATTGAATGCGAACACTTTGATTTCATGCTAAGGCACAACCGGATTTTTAATAATCTAATAATAAGTAAGTTTGACTGCAAAGTTGAAAAGGAATGTGATGTATGTGGGGAGGGAGTGGAAACATGTATGCATGAGTTTGTTGAATGCAAAGAACTAAGGGGATATTTTGAAAAAATAAAGAAATTAATCAATAAATGTTGGAAAGGGGAATGGGCAGAGAGAATGGAATGGAAGAAGCTGTGGCTGTTTGGTGTGAATGAAAGAAAGAAGGGATGCAATGTAAACCTTATGAACTATGTACTGAGCCATGCAAGGTATGCAGTTAAAATAAGAAGGAACAAGGCTCACTACGAGAAAAGGATTGGTGATGTATGGACTGTTTTTAAAAACGTAACAGAAAGAGATGTGAGACAGATATGGGGCTATATTGCAGAAGACGAGTTCAGAAAAGGATTTGTGGATGAAAGTACTATTATTGAAATAATAAATGGAGATGTGAATGAGGTGAGAATGAATTTTGGTTAAAAGGGATGTTTATTTTTATGATTCGATTTTGATTTTATTAATTTATTGATTTGTGTGTTTTTCTGTGAAGTAAATAATATGCAAGTAAAATGTACAGGCCTGGAAACGGGATGACATATTACAAAATGTGTTTAAATGTAATGTACATAAATATGCATAAAATGTAAATGTAAACTATTTTTGATAATAAAAGAAAAAAAAACAAAAAACACGCCCGATCTCGGAAGCTAAGCAGGGTTGGGCCTGGTTAGTACTTGAATGGGAGACCACCTGGGAATACCAGGTGCTGTAAGCTTTTTAGACTTTTCTTTGCAGAGGGTGCTGTTGCTGCTGCTTCAGAGGAGACACCTCTTGGAAAGAGCAGGAAAGACTGTTCATCAAAGGAAAAAAGAATATGGAACCCTCACATCATCACTGAAAGGTGAAAGTGAGCATTCATCAGATTTGTTTCTAATCAAAACACTAATTTATTCATGTTTTATTAACATATCATTTTCAAATTGTCTTATTTGGAGAGAGCGATGAAAGAGCAGGAAGTTTACTCTGCATCAGGGAAACAACTGGATATGAAACACTGACAATATTGCTGAAGGTCATTTTTGAAAATTGTAATGATTTTTTTCTTGCAACGATATGACAAAATTGCACCTTGAGATTGATTTTGGAACAATTGACCCCCCCGCCCACCCACACCTCAAGATTCTATGGTTGCAAAGCAACAGAAGAACCATTGATGATGGTGATGATTCACATGTATAAAGGAGGTATTGTGGGTGGAGTTAATCGCTTACGGCCATACCACCCTGAACACGCCCGATCTCGGAAGCTAAGCAGGGTCGGGCCTGGTTAGTACTTGGATGGGAGACCGCCTGGGAATACCAGGTGCTGTAAGCTTTTTAGACTTTTCTTTGCAGAGGGCGCTGTTGCTGCTGCTTCTGAGGAGACACCTCTTGGAAAGAGCAGGAAATACTGTTCATCAAAGGAAAAAAGAATATGGAACCCTCATATCATTACTGAAAGGTGAAAGTGAGCATTCATCAGATTTGTTTCTAATCAAAACACTACTTTATTCATGTTTTATTAACATATCATTTTCAAATTGTCTTATTTGGAGAGAGCGATGAAAGAGCAGGGAGTTTACTCTGCATCAGGGAAACAACTGGATATGAAACACTGACAATATTGCTGAAGGTCATTTTTGAAAATTGTAATGATTTTTTTCTTGCAACGATATGACAAAATTGCACCTTGAGATTGATTTTGGAACAATTGACCCCCCCGCCCACCCACACCTCAAGATTCTATGGTTGCAAAGCAACAGAAGAACCATTGATGATGGTGATGATTCACATGTATAAAGGAGGTATTGTGGGTGGAGTTAATCGCTTACGGCCATACCACCCTGAACACGCCCGATCTCGGAAGCTAAGCAGGGTCGGGCCTGGTTAGTACTTGGATGGGAGACCGCCTGGGAATACCAGGTGCTGTAAGCTTTTTAGACTTTTCTTTGCAGAGGGCGCTGTTGCTGCTGCTTCTGAGGAGACACCTCTTGGAAAGAGCAGGAAATACTGTTCATCAAAGGAAAAAAGAATATGGAACCCTCATATCATTACTGAAAGGTGAAAGTGAGCATTCATCAGATTTGTTTCTAATCAAAACACTACTTTATTCATGTTTTATTAACATATCATTTTCAAATTGTCTTATTTGGAGAGAGCGATGAAAGAGCAGGGAGTTTACTCTGCATCAGGGAAACAACTGGATATGAAACACTGACAATATTGCTGAAGGTCATTTTTGAAAATTGTAATGATTTTTTTCTTGCAACGATATGACAAAATTGCACCTTGAGATTGATTTTGGAACAATTGACCCTCCCGCCCACCCACACCTCAAGATGCTATGGTTGCAAAGCAACAGAAGAACCATTGATGATGGTGATGATTCACATGTATAAAGGAGGTATTGTGGGTGGAGTTAATCGCTTACGGCCATACCACCCTGAACACGCCCGATCTCGGAAGCTAAGCAGGGTCGGGCCTGGTTAGTACTTGAATGGAAGACTGCCTGGGAATACCAGGTGCTGTAAGCTTTTTAGACTTTTCTTTGCAGAGGGCGCTGTTGCTGCTGCTTCAGAGGAGACACCTCTTGGAAAAAGCAGGAAAGACTGTTCATCAAAGGAAAAAAGAATATGGAACCCTCACATCATCACTGAAAGGTGAAAGTGAGCATTCATCAGATTTGTTTCTAATCAAAACACTACTTTATTCATGTTTTATTAACATATCATTTTCAAATTGTCTTATTTGGAGAGAGCGATGAAAGAGCAGGGAGTTTACTCTGCATCAAGGAAACAACTGGATATGAAACACTGACAATATTGCTGAAGGTCATTTTTGAAAATTGTAATGATTTTTTTCTTGCAACGATATGACAAAATTTCACCTTGAGATTGATTTTGGAACAATTGACCCCCCCAACCCACCCACACATCAAGATGCTATGGTTGCAAAGCAACAGAAGAACCATTGATGATGGTGATGATTCACATGTATAAAGGAGGTATTGTGGGTGGAGTTAATCGCTTACGGCCATACCACCCTGAACACGTCCGATCTCGGAAGCTAAGCAGGGTCGGGCCTGGTTAGTACTTGAATGAGAGACCGCCTGGGAATACCAGGTGCTGTAAGCTTTTTAGACTTTTCTTTGCAGAGGGTGCTGTTGCTGCTGCTTCAGAGGAGACACCTCTTGGAAAGAGCAGGAAAGACTGTTCATCAAAGGAAAAAAGAATATGGAACCCTCACATCATTACTGAAAGGTGAAAGTGAGCATTCATCAGATTTGTTTCTAATCAAAACACTACTTTATTCATGTTTTATTAACATATCATTTTCAAATTGTCTTATTTGGAGAGAGCGATGAAAGAGCAGGGAGTTTACTCTGCATCAGGGAAACAACTGGATATGAAACACTGACAATATTGCTGAAGGTCATTTTTGAAAATTGTAATGATTTTTTTCTTGCAACGTTATGACAAAATTGCACCTTGAGATTGATTTTGGAACAATTGACACTCCCGCCCACCCACACCTCAAGATTCTATGGTTGCAAAGCAACAGAAGAACCATTGATGATGGTGATGATTCACATGTATAAAGGAGGTATTGTGGGTGGAGTTAATCGCTTACGGCCATACCACCCTGAACACGCCCTTGAACGCACCACGGAGTGACGACATCAACCATCGACCCGGAAGCAAGCCACCACGGGTGGCTGCGGAGGAACTATTTTTCTTTTTTTTTTTCTCTCTTTTCCAGCTTTTCTTGTACTCTCTCTACATCTCCCTATTTTTCTACCTCATATATGTAAATCCAACCGGACATTAGTGTTGTGATTGTCTTGTTGTGTGTATGTGTGTGTCCCCCGCGGCAGTGACGCACTGTGAGGGGGAATCGTAGCCTGCTAGGAAGTGCTCCCGAGACAATGGCAGAGACAAGCACGGAGCGGCGGAGTTTAACCGCTGACACCCACGGAGGTGACAGCGGTGGAGAGACGGAGCTGACGCAGGGTAAGTGCTGCAAAATAAATGAGAGGAACCACAGGGAGCATACAGTGATGGTAGAGATGGAGGGCGAGGACACGGCTATGGAGCTGATGCGTTGCGTACGCGAGCTATGTGGAGGGCTACTGGCGTGCCGACAGATAACCGAAAAAAAATATGAAATGACGATGAGCCATCCGAAAGGAAAGGACAGGCTCATGGAAGGCTTTAAGATTGGGGAGAATCGGGTGCACGTCAGAGAGCTAGTAAATGACGAGCTAATAGTGTCTTTCATGAATCTGCCATTTTATATTGAGGACAGGGAGATACTGGCAAAGCTACAACTCTGGGGAGTATCAGCAGTATCTCCCATTAAAAGAAGGATGTGGCCAGGGACAAATGTAGCTGATGGGACAAGGTTCCTGAAAGTAAAATTTAATAATGAAATACAATCACTGCCGTATTCCGCGAGATTTGACACAGCGCTGGGAGCTGAGTACTTCAGGGTGCTGCATGATAAGCAGGTGAAGGTGTGCAGGTTGTGCATTAAACCAGGGCACATAATGAGAGAGTGCCCTGAATTTCACTGCAACAGATGTGGAGTGCAGGGTCATTATGCAAGGGAATGCATGCAGGGGAAGAAGAGATGTGAACTATGCCAGAACCTTATGAGTGAATGCAGATGCAATAAGAGTGAGGCAGAAGATAACACAAGTGAGAGTGGACAAGAAAGTGAGAGCGGAGGCAGTGAGGAGGGGGAGGCAGAGTATATGGAAAGTGAGGAGGAGGGAGCCGGAAAAGAAACGGAGGAGACAGAGAAAGAGGATGCAGGCAAGCAGGAAGGAGAGATGCCGACAGAGGAGACGGAAGGCGGAAAGAAAGATGGAGCGAACCGGAAGGAAAGGAAGGAGAGAACGAAAGGAAACAACGAGGAGGAGAATGCGGGAAGGAGGAGAGGAGCGCTGGCACGTGAGGTGAGGACAGAAGGGACGGCAGACAGGAGGAGTGACGGGGTGGAGAAGAAAGGTCCCAAAACGAAGGAGACGAGAGGGCCAGAGAAGGGGGCGACTGTCGAAAGGCAAGACGGAAAGGAGGAAGCAGGCCCGGGGAGAACGCGACGAGAGGATGACACAGGAAGGACGGAGAATGCACTGAGTGGAGCTAAGCCCACAGAGACTGCAGAGGAGACTACCACACCACAGACGGTAGGATCCGAAACAGACATGGATATAGAGGAACAAATGAAACAACTAAGAAAAAGACAGAATACTAAGAGGCATACGAGGAATAATAAGAAAAGTAAAACTAAGGAAATAACAAAATGAAAGTAAAAATAATAATAATGTTAACAATAATTTCAATAAATGCAAGGGGGCTAAAGAACAAAAACAAAAGACATCAGATATATGGGAAGAGTAATTATGACATAATATGCTTACAGGAAACACACTGGAATGAGAGATGTATGAAAGAGGTGGAGGATGAATGGAGGGGAGAAGTATTTGCAAATAATGGAGATGGGAATGCGAGGGGTGTAGCAATATTAACAAAAAAAGGAGTGATAGGGAATGTGAGAAGGTGTGAAGATGAGGGAGATGGGAGGATGATAGGGATCAAATTTGAATATACGAATGAGGAAATGAAGCTGGTAAATGTGTATATGCCGAATGAGGAGAAAGAAAGAAAGGTGATGATTGAAAAGATGGGAACGATGTGTGATGACAACTGCATGATTGTAGGGGACTTCAATGTGTGGTGTGAGAAACTGGACGTGTCAACAAACATGCACTTTAAAAATGACACAACAAGAGAGGTATTAAAAAAATTAAAAAGTATGAAAGGACTGAGTGACGTATGGAGAGAAAGAAATCCAGAGAGGAGAGCGTTCTCAAGAACACAACTGGTAAAAGGGGAATTAAAACAGAGTAGGATAGATTTAGTATTAAGCACAAAAAGCATAGCAGAAAGGATAAAAGGTATAGAATATAGAACCACAACGTATAGTGATCATAAGGAGTTAAAATTTACAATAGGGGGGGGGGACAAAGAGAAGAGGAGGGGGAGTGTGGTGCATGAATGGTCAGTTGCTTAAAGATGAAAAATATAAAAAAGAAGTGAGAGAATATATAATGTGGGAGATGAATGACAGTATGTATGAAGAAGACACAGGGAGGTGGTGGGAAACATTGAAACGGGATAAGGAACATAAGCAAAAAACACAGCAGGAACCGGGGAAAGAAAGAGAGAGAGAGAGAGAAAACGTTAAAAGAGGAGGTAGAGGAAGAAGAGAAGAAAGCAGGGGAAGGGGGTAATTATGACATTGAGGGATACATAAGGAAGCAAGACGAACTAAAAGAAATAGAAAAAAGGAAATGTAAAGGAGCAATAATAAGAAGTAGAGCTAAATATTCTATAGAGGGAGAAAAAAGTACAGGGTATTTCTTAGGGCTAGAGAAGGTGAGACAGGAGAAAAATTATTTTGAGCAAGTGGAGGGAAAGAGAGGTGAAAAAATAACCGACTTTGTGGGGATAGTGGAAAGAATAGAAGATTTTTATAGAGAGTTATATAGGAAAGAGGAGGTAGATGCTGAGAGCAGCAAGCAAGTGATAAACCAGATGGATGCTAAATTGAGTGATGAGGATAGGGAGATGTGTGAAGGAGAGATCAGTAAGGATGAGATAAAGATAGCAATAAATGGGTTAGGGAGAAATAAAAGTCCAGGGATAGATGGGATAATAGGAGAATTCTATATAGAATTCAAAGGAGAACTAGCGCCAGTGTTAGAGAAACTATTCAGAAATATAGAGGAGAAGGGAGAAATGCCGCACAGTATTATAACGGGATTAGTTAGCATAATTTACAAAAAAGGGAGCAGGGACAAACTAGAAAACTACAGACCACTGACAGTGTTAAATGGAGACTACAAAATATTCGCAAAGGTGTTAGCAAACAGGATTAAGGAAGTGATAGGGACAGTGGTGGGAAAAACACAAGGATATAGCATACCAGGAAGAGACATAGCGGACACAGTAAGTAGTATTAGGGACACAATAACATACATGAAGGAGAACAATGTAGGGGTAGCAGTCAGTTTAGATCTTAACAAAGCATTCGATAGAGTAGATCACGGTTATTTAAACAAAGTATTAGAGAAGGTGGGATTCGGAGGTAGGATGATAGGATGGGTTGGGAGATTGTACGAGGGAGCAGCCAGTAGGATTAAAGTCAATGGGATAATAACAAATGAATTCAGATTGGAAAGGTCAGTCAGGCAGGGATGTCCGCTATCAGCTTTGCTATACTCACTGTCGGCAGAGCCGTTGGCGGTGCTCATCCTACAAAACAGGAGGATAAAAGGCATAAAGCTACCGGGTGAAAAGGAGAGCACACTATAACAGTATGCAGACGATACGACAGTGACAGTGAGAGATAAGGAAAGCGTGATAGAGGTATTACAAAGCGTAGGACTGTATGGCAGGGCATCAGGAGCACGACTAAACATAGAAAAATCTGAAATAATGTATTTTGGAGAAACAAGAGAAGGGATGGAAGAGACAGGATTGAAGGAAAACAAAGATTATTTCAAGGTGCTAGCAGTTAATATAGGAATTAAAGGAAAGGAAGGGAGAGACAGGCAATATGAAGGGATAGTGAACAGTATCAGGAAGACATTAGGATTTTGGAAGAAAAGAAGATTAAAACTAAAAGGGAAGGTGATAGTGGTAAATTCGCTCATAATGAGTCGGCTGGTATATGTGATGAATGTGATGGATGTGCCTGAGAAAGTGATGAAAGAGGTGGAAGGGATAGTAAACGATTTTTTGTGGGAAGGGAAGGGAGTTAGAATAGCAAGGAAAGTACTAGAAAATGAGTATGAGGACGGGGGACTGAAACTAGTTAATTTAGAGGGAAAAAAGAAAGCACTAAGGGTGAAAATGATGGCGAGATACTTAAAAGATAAAAGGGATCAAGTGTGGAAGGTGTTTTTGGGAGATGCAATAAATAAATGTGGAGGATGCGGAGAGAGTGGATTGCTCATGGAACTAAAAAAAGGAATGATGGATGGGGTGACTGAAATATACAAAGAGATGCTTGGAGCATGGGGAGAGTTTTTGAGAGGAGTGAAGTATGAATGCAAGAATGTGAGACAGGTATGGGAGCAACCAGTGTTTTTAAATCCAAAGATTATGGCACAGGGAGAAACTATTTTCAACAGGGTGATATGGAGGGCAGGGATAAGAAAGGTAAGGGATATGGTGTATGAGTACATACCAGGTTTCACGGGAGCACAGGTTATTGTGGATGAAGTTAGAGGGAATGGGGAGGAAATATGGCTGGGCACAGCAAAAGGAGTAATAGAGAAAATAAAGACAGCAATGCCTAAAGAATGGATGGAAATGATTGAGAGAGAGAGCGAGGTGAGGGGGGAAGATAAAATAGAGATGTATGTGGGAGAAGGAGAATGCAAGGTGAGACTGGCAAATGTGAAAACCAGAGTGTTTTATAAATGTATGAGAGGGAAAGAGATAAGGAGACCGGCTGCAGAGAAAGTATGGATCAAAGTTATGAATGGAATGGATGTGGAGAGCATATGGGAGAATCTGGGAGTGAAATGGAATAGCATTGAATGCGAACACTTTGATTTCATGCTAAGGCACAACCGGATTTTTAATAATCTAATAATAAGTAAGTTTGACTGCAAAGTTGAAAAGGAATGTGATGTATGTGGGGAGGGAGTGGAAACATGTATGCATGAGTTTGTTGAATGCAAAGAACTAAGGGGATATTTTGAAAAAATAAAGAAATTAATCAATAAATGTTGGAAAGGGGAATGGGCAGAGAGAATGGAATGGAAGAAGCTGTGGCTGTTTGGTGTGAATGAAAGAAAGAAGGGATGCAATGTAAACCTTATGAACTATGTACTGAGCCATGCAAGGTATGCAGTTAAAATAAGAAGGAACAAGGCTCACTACGAGAAAAGGATTGGTGATGTATGGACTGTTTTTAAAAACGTAACAGAAAGAGATGTGAGACAGATATGGGGCTATATTGCAGAAGACGAGTTCAGAAAAGGATTTGTGGATGAAAGTACTATTATTGAAATAATAAATGGAGATGTGAATGAGGTGAGAATGAATTTTGGTTAAAAGGGATGTTTATTTTTATGATTCGATTTTGATTTTATTAATTTATTGATTTGTGTGTTTTTCTGTGAAGTAAATAATATGCAAGTAAAATGTACAGGCCTGGAAACGGGATGACATATTACAAAATGTGTTTAAATGTAATGTACATAAATATGCATAAAATGTAAATGTAAACTATTTTTGATAATAAAAGAAAAAAAAACAAAAAACACGCCCGATCTCGGAAGCTAAGCAGGGTTGGGCCTGGTTAGTACTTGAATGGGAGACCACCTGGGAATACCAGGTGCTGTAAGCTTTTTAGACTTTTCTTTGCAGAGGGTGCTGTTGCTGCTGCTTCAGAGGAGACACCTCTTGGAAAGAGCAGGAAAGACTGTTCATCAAAGGAAAAAAGAATATGGAACCCTCACATCATCACTGAAAGGTGAAAGTGAGCATTCATCAGATTTGTTTCTAATCAAAACACTAATTTATTCATGTTTTATTAACATATCATTTTCAAATTGTCTTATTTGGAGAGAGCGATGAAAGAGCAGGAAGTTTACTCTGCATCAGGGAAACAACTGGATATGAAACACTGACAATATTGCTGAAGGTCATTTTTGAAAATTGTAATGATTTTTTTCTTGCAACGATATGACAAAATTGCACCTTGAGATTGATTTTGGAACAATTGACCCCCCCGCCCACCCACACCTCAAGATTCTATGGTTGCAAAGCAACAGAAGAACCATTGATGATGGTGATGATTCACATGTATAAAGGAGGTATTGTGGGTGGAGTTAATCGCTTACGGCCATACCACCCTGAACACGCCCGATCTCGGAAGCTAAGCAGGGTCGGGCCTGGTTAGTACTTGGATGGGAGACCGCCTGGGAATACCAGGTGCTGTAAGCTTTTTAGACTTTTCTTTGCAGAGGGCGCTGTTGCTGCTGCTTCTGAGGAGACACCTCTTGGAAAGAGCAGGAAATACTGTTCATCAAAGGAAAAAAGAATATGGAACCCTCATATCATTACTGAAAGGTGAAAGTGAGCATTCATCAGATTTGTTTCTAATCAAAACACTACTTTATTCATGTTTTATTAACATATCATTTTCAAATTGTCTTATTTGGAGAGAGCGATGAAAGAGCAGGGAGTTTACTCTGCATCAGGGAAACAACTGGATATGAAACACTGACAATATTGCTGAAGGTCATTTTTGAAAATTGTAATGATTTTTTTCTTGCAACGATATGACAAAATTGCACCTTCAGATTGATTTTGGAACAATTGACCCTCCCGCCCACCCACACCTCAAGATGCTATGGTTGCAAAGCAACAGAAGAACCATTGATGATGGTGATGATTCACATGTATAAAGGAGGTATTGTGGGTGGAGTTAATCGCTTACGGCCATACCACCCTGAACACGCCCGATCTCGTCCGATCTCGGAAGCTAAGCAGGGTCGGGCCTGGTTAGTACTTGAATGGAAGACTGCCTGGGAATACCAGGTGCTGTAAGCTTTTTAGACTTTTCTTTGCAGAGGGCGCTGTTGCTGCTGCTTCAGAGGAGACACCTCTTGGAAAAAGCAGGAAAGACTGTTCATCAAAGGAAAAAAGAATATGGAACCCTCACATCATCACTGAAAGGTGAAAGTGAGCATTCATCAGATTTGTTTCTAATCAAAACACTACTTTATTCATGTTTTATTAACATATCATTTTCAAATTGTCTTATTTGGAGAGAGCGATGAAAGAGCAGGGAGTTTACTCTGCATCAAGGAAACAACTGGATATGAAACACTGACAATATTGCTGAAGGTCATTTTTGAAAATTGTAATGATTTTTTTCTTGCAACGATATGACAAAATTTCACCTTGAGATTGATTTTGGAACAATTGACCCCCCCAACCCACCCACACATCAAGATGCTATGGTTGCAAAGCAACAGAAGAACCATTGATGATGGTGATGATTCACATGTATAAAGGAGGTATTGTGGGTGGAGTTAATCGCTTACGGCCATACCACCCTGAACACGCCCTTGAACGCACCACGGAGTGACGACATCAACCATCGACCCGGAAGCAAGCCACCACGGGTGGCTGCGGAGGAACTATTTTTCTTTTTTTTTTTCTCTCTTTTCCAGCTTTTCTTGTACTCTCTCTACATCTCCCTATTTTTCTACCTCATATATGTAAATCCAACCGGACATTAGTGTTGTGATTGTCTTGTTGTGTGTATGTGTGTGTCCCCCGCGGCAGTGACGCACTGTGAGGGGGAATCGTAGCCTGCTAGGAAGTGCTCCCGAGACAATGGCAGAGACAAGCACGGAGCGGCGGAGTTTAACCGCTGACACCCACGGAGGTGACAGCGGTGGAGAGACGGAGCTGACGCAGGGTAAGTGCTGCAAAATAAATGAGAGGAACCACAGGGAGCAGACAGTGATGGTAGAGATGGAGGGCGAGGACACGGCTATGGAGCTGATGCGTTGCGTACGCGAGCTATGTGGAGGGCTACTGGCGTGCCGACAGATAACCGAAAAAAAATATGAAATGACGATGAGCCATCCGAAAGGAAAGGACAGGCTCATGGAAGGCTTTAAGATTGGGGAGAATCGGGTGCACGTCAGAGAGCTAGTAAATGACGAGCTAATAGTGTCTTTCATGAATCTGCCATTTTATATTGAGGACAGGGAGATACTGGCAAAGCTACAACTCTGGGGAGTATCAGCAGTATCTCCCATTAAAAGAAGGATGTGGCCAGGGACAAATGTAGCTGATGGGACAAGGTTCCTGAAAGTAAAATTTAATAATGAAATACAATCACTGCCGTATTCCGCGAGATTTGACACAGCGCTGGGAGCTGAGTACTTCAGGGTGCTGCATGATAAGCAGGTGAAGGTGTGCAGGTTGTGCATTAAACCAGGGCACATAATGAGAGAGTGCCCTGAATTTCACTGCAACAGATGTGGAGTGCAGGGTCATTATGCAAGGGAATGCATGCAGGGGAAGAAGAGATGTGAACTATGCCAGAACCTTATGAGTGAATGCAGATGCAATAAGAGTGAGGCAGAAGATAACACAAGTGAGAGTGGACAAGAAAGTGAGAGCGGAGGCAGTGAGGAGGGGGAGGCAGAGTATATGGAAAGTGAGGAGGAGGGAGCCGGAAAAGAAACGGAGGAGACAGAGAAAGAGGATGCAGGCAAGCAGGAAGGAGAGATGCCGACAGAGGAGACGGAAGGCGGAAAGAAAGATGGAGCGAACCGGAAGGAAAGGAAGGAGAGAACGAAAGGAAACAACGAGGAGGAGAATGCGGGAAGGAGGAGAGGAGCGCTGGCACGTGAGGTGAGGACAGAAGGGACGGCAGACAGGAGGAGTGACGGGGTGGAGAAGAAAGGTCCCAAAACGAAGGAGACGAGAGGGCCAGAGAAGGGGGCGACTGTCGAAAGGCAAGACGGAAAGGAGGAAGCAGGCCCGGGGAGAACGCGACGAGAGGATGACACAGGAAGGACGGAGAATGCACTGAGTGGAGCTAAGCCCACAGAGACTGCAGAGGAGACTACCACACCACAGACGGTAGGATCCGAAACAGACATGGATATAGAGGAACAAATGAAACAACTAAGAAAAAGACAGAATACTAAGAGGCATACGAGGAATAATAAGAAAAGTAAAACTAAGGAAATAACAAAATGAAAGTAAAAATAATAATAATGTTAACAATAATTTCAATAAATGCAAGGGGGCTAAAGAACAAAAACAAAAGACATCAGATATATGGGAAGAGTAATTATGACATAATATGCTTACAGGAAACACACTGGAATGAGAGATGTATGAAAGAGGTGGAGGATGAATGGAGGGGAGAAGTATTTGCAAATAATGGAGATGGGAATGCGAGGGGTGTAGCAATATTAACAAAAAAAGGAGTGATAGGGAATGTGAGAAGGTGTGAAGATGAGGGAGATGGGAGGATGATAGGGATCAAATTTGAATATACGAATGAGGAAATGAAGCTGGTAAATGTGTATATGCCGAATGAGGAGAAAGAAAGAAAGGTGATGATTGAAAAGATGGGAACGATGTGTGATGACAACTGCATGATTGTAGGGGACTTCAATGTGTGGTGTGAGAAACTGGACGTGTCAACAAACATGCACTTTAAAAATGACACAACAAGAGAGGTATTAAAAAAATTAAAAAGTATGAAAGGACTGAGTGACGTATGGAGAGAAAGAAATCCAGAGAGGAGAGCGTTCTCAAGAACACAACTGGTAAAAGGGGAATTAAAACAGAGTAGGATAGATTTAGTATTAAGCACAAAAAGCATAGCAGAAAGGATAAAAGGTATAGAATATAGAACCACAACGTATAGTGATCATAAGGAGTTAAAATTTACAATAGGGGGGGGGGACAAAGAGAAGAGGAGGGGGAGTGTGGTGCATGAATGGTCAGTTGCTTAAAGATGAAAAATATAAAAAAGAAGTGAGAGAATATATAATGTGGGAGATGAATGACAGTATGTATGAAGAAGACACAGGGAGGTGGTGGGAAACATTGAAACAGGGGATAAGGAACATAAGCAAAAAACACAGCAGGAACCGGGGAAAGAAAGAGAGAGAGAGAGAGAAAAGGTTAAAAGAGGAGGTAGAGGAAGAAGAGAAGAAAGCAGGGGAAGGGGGTAATTATGACATTGAGGGATACATAAGGAAGCAAGACGAACTAAAAGAAATAGAAAAAAGGAAATGTAAAGGAGCAATAATAAGAAGTAGAGCTAAATATTCTATAGAGGGAGAAAAAAGTACAGGGTATTTCTTAGGGCTAGAGAAGGTGAGACAGGAGAAAAATTATTTTGAGCAAGTGGAGGGAAAGAGAGGTGAAAAAATAACCGACTTTGTGGGGATAGTGGAAAGAATAGAAGATTTTTATAGAGAGTTATATAGGAAAGAGGAGGTAGATGCTGAGAGCAGCAAGCAAGTGATAAACCAGATGGATGCTAAATTGAGTGATGAGGATAGGGAGATGTGTGAAGGAGAGATCAGTAAGGATGAGATAAAGATAGCAATAAATGGGTTAGGGAGAAATAAAAGTCCAGGGATAGATGGGATAATAGGAGAATTCTATATAGAATTCAAAGGAGAACTAGCGCCAGTGTTAGAGAAACTATTCAGAAATATAGAGGAGAAGGGAGAAATGCCGCACAGTATTATAACGGGATTAGTTAGCATAATTTACAAAAAAGGGAGCAGGGACAAACTAGAAAACTACAGACCACTGACAGTGTTAAATGGAGACTACAAAATATTCGCAAAGGTGTTAGCAAACAGGATTAAGGAAGTGATAGGGACAGTGGTGGGAAAAACACAAGCATATAGCATACCAGGAAGAGACATAGCGGACACAGTAAGTAGTATTAGGGACACAATAACATACATGAAGGAGAACAATGTAGGGGTAGCAGTCAGTTTAGATCTTAACAAAGCATTCGATAGAGTAGATCACGGTTATTTAAACAAAGTATTAGAGAAGGTGGGATTCGGAGGTAGGATGATAGGATGGGTTGGGAGATTGTACGAGGGAGCAGCCAGTAGGATCAAAGTCAATGGGATAATAACAAATGAATTCAGATTGGAAAGGTCAGTCAGGCAGGGATGTCCGCTATCAGCTTTGCTATACTCACTGTCGGCAGAGCCGTTGGCGGTGCTAATCCTACAAAACAGGAGGATAAAAGGCATAAAGCTACCGGGTGAAAAGGAGAGCACACTATAACAGTATGCAGACGATACGACAGTGACAGTGAGAGATAAGGAAAGCGTGATAGAGGTATTACAAAGCGTAGGACTGTATGGCAGGGCATCAGGAGCACGACTAAACATAGAAAAATCTGAAATAATGTATTTTGGAGAAACAAGAGAAGGGATGGAAGAGACAGGATTGAAGGAAAACAAAGATTATTTCAAGGTGCTAGGAGTTAATATAGGAATTAAAGGAAAGGAAGGGAGAGACAGGCAATATGAAGGGATAGTGAACAGTATCAGGAAGACATTAGGATTTTGGAAGAAAAGAAGATTAAAACTAAAAGGGAAGGTGATAGTGGTAAATTCGCTCATAATGAGTCGGCTGGTATATGTGATGAATGTGATGGATGTGCCTGAGAAAGTGATGAAAGAGGTGGAAGGGATAGTAAACGATTTTTTGTGGGAAGGGAAGGGAGTTAGAATAGCAAGGAAAGTACTAGAAAATGAGTATGAGGACGGGGGACTGAAACTAGTTAATTTAGAGGGAAAAAAGAAAGCACTAAGGGTGAAAATGATGGCGAGATACTTAAAAGATAAAAGGGATCAAGTGTGGAAGGTGTTTTTGGGAGATGTAATAAATAAATGTGGAGGATGCGGAGAGAGTGGATTGCTCATGGAACTAAAAAAAGGAATGATGGATGGGACGACTGAAATATACAAAGAGATGCTTGGAGCATGGGGAGAGTTTTTGAGAGGAGTGAAGTATGAATGCAAGAATGTGAGACAGGTATGGGAGCAACCAGTGTTTTTAAATCCAAAGATTATGGCACAGGGAGAAACTATTTTCAACAGGGTGATATGGAGGGCAGGGATAAGAAAGGTAAGGGATATGGTGTATGAGTACATACCAGGTTTCACGGGAGCACAGGTTATTGTGGATGAAGTTAGAGGGAATGGGGAGGAAATATGGCTGGGCACAGCAAAAGGAGTAATAGAGAAAATAAAGACAGCAATGCCTAAAGAATGGATGGAAATGATTGAGAGAGAGAGCGAGGTGAGGGGGGAAGATAAAATAGAGATGTATGTGGGAGAAGGAGAATGCAAGGTGAGACTGGCAAATGTGAAAACCAGAGTGTTTTATAAATGTATGAGAGGGAAAGAGATAAGGAGACCGGCTGCAGAGAAAGTATGGATCAAAGTTATGAATGGAATGGATGTGGAGAGCATATGGGAGAATCTGGGAGTGAAATGGAATAGCATTGAATGCGAACACTTTGATTTCATGCTAAGGCACAACCGGATTTTTAATAATCTAATAATAAGTAAGTTTGACTGCAAAGTTGAAAAGGAATGTGATGTATGTGGGGAGGGAGTGGAAACATGTATGCATGAGTTTGTTGAATGCAAAGAACTAAGGGGATATTTTGAAAAAATAAAGAAATTAATCAATAAATGTTGGAAAGGGGAATGGGCAGAGAGAATGGAATGGAAGAAGCTGTGGCTGTTTGGTGTGAATGAAAGAAAGAAGGGATGCAATGTAAACCTTATGAACTATGTACTGAGCCATGCAAGGTATGCAGTTAAAATAAGAAGGAACAAGGCTCACTACGAGAAAAGGATTGGTGATGTATGGACTGTTTTTAAAAACGTAACAGAAAGAGATGTGAGACAGATATGGGGCTATATTGCAGAAGACGAGTTCAGAAAAGGATTTGTGGATGAAAGTACTATTATTGAAATAATAAATGGAGATGTGAATGAGGTGAGAATGAATTTTGGTTAAAAGGGATGTTTATTTTTATGATTCGATTTTGATTTTATTAATTTATTGATTTGTGTGTTTTTCTGTGAAGTAAATAATATGCAAGTAAAATGTACAGGCCTGGAAACGGGATGACATATTACAAAATGTGTTTAAATGTAATGTACATAAATATGCATAAAATGTAAATGTAAACTATTTTTGATAATAAAAGAAAAAAAAACAAAAAACACGCCCGATCTCGGAAGCTAAGCAGGGTTGGGCCTGGTTAGTACTTGAATGGAAGACTGCCTGGGAATACCAGGTGCTGTAAGCTTTTTAGACTTTTCTTTGCAGAGGGTGCTGTTGCTGCTGCTTCAGAGGAGACACCTCTTGGAAAAAGCAGGAAAGACTGTTCATCAAAGGAAAAAAGAATATGGAACCCTCACATCATCACTGAAAGGTGAAAGTGAGCATTCATCAGATTTGTTTCTAATCAAAACACTACTTTATTCATGTTTTATTAACATATCATTTTCAAATTGTCTTATTTGGAGAGAGCGATGAAAGAGCAGGGAGTTTACTCTGCATCAAGGAAACAACTGGATATGAAACACTGACAATATTGCTGAAGGTCATTTTTGAAAATTGTAATGATTTTTTTCTTGCAACGATATGACAAAATTTCACCTTGAGATTGATTTTGGAACAATTGACCCCCCCAACCCACCCACACATCAAGATGCTATGGTTGCAAAGCAACAGAAGAACCATTGATGATGGTGATGATTCACATGTATAAAGGAGGTATTGTGGGTGGAGTTAATCGCTTACGGCCATACCACCCTGAACACGTCCGATCTCGGAAGCTAAGCAGGGTCGGGCCTGGTTAGTACTTGAATGAGAGACCGCCTGGGAATACCAGGTGCTGTAAGCTTTTTAGACTTTTCTTTGCAGAGGGTGCTGTTGCTGCTGCTTCAGAGGAGACACCTCTTGGAAAGAGCAGGAAATACTGTTCATCAAAGGAAAAAAGAATATGGAACCCTCACATCATCACTGAAAGGTGAAAGTGAGCATTCATCAGATTTGTTTCTAATCAAAACACTAATTTATTCATGTTTTATTAACATATCATTTTCAAATTGTCTTATTTGGAGAGAGCGATGAAAGAGCAGGAAGTTTACTCTGCATCAGGGAAACAACTGGATATGAAACACTGACAATATTGCTGAAGGTCATTTTTGAAAATTGTAATGATTTTTTTCTTGCAACGATATGACAAAATTGCACCTTGAGATTGATTTTGGAACAATTGACCCTCCCGCCCACCCACACCTCAAGATGCTATGGTTGCAAAGCAACAGAAGAACCATTGATGATGGTGATGATTCACATGTATAAAGGAGGTATTGTGGGTGGAGTTAATCGCTTACGGCCATACCACCCTGAACACGCCCGATCTCGTCCGATCTCGGAAGCTAAGCAGGGTCGGGCCTGGTTAGTACTTGAATGGAAGACTGCCTGGGAATACCAGGTGCTGTAAGCTTTTTAGACTTTTCTTTGCAGAGGGCGCTGTTGCTGCTGCTTCAGAGGAGACACCTCTTGGAAAAAGCAGGAAAGACTGTTCATCAAAGGAAAAAAGAATATGGAACCCTCACATCATCACTGAAAGGTGAAAGTGAGCATTCATCAGATTTGTTTCTAATCAAAACACTACTTTATTCATTTTTTATTAACATATCATTTTCAAATTGTCTTATTTGGAGAGATCGATGAAAGAGCAGGGAGTTTACTCTGCATCAGGGAAACAACTGGATATGAAACACTGACAATATTGCTGAAGGTCATTTTTGAAAATTGTAATGATTTTTTTCTTGCAACGATATGACAAAATTGCACCTTGAGATTGATTTTGGAACAATTGACCCTCCCGCCCACCCACACCTCAAGATGCTATGGTTGCAAAGCAACAGAAGAACCATTGATGATGGTGATGATTCACATGTATAAAGGAGGTATTGTGGGTGGAGTTAATCGCTTACGGCCATACCACCCTGAACACGCCCTTGAACGCACCACGGAGTGACGACATCAACCAGCGACCCGGAAGCAAGCCACCACGGGTGGCTGCGGAGGAACTATTTTACTTTTTTTTTTTCTCTCTCTTTTCTAGCTTTTCTTGTTCTCTCTCTACATTCCCTATTTTTCTACCTCATATATGTAAATCCAACCGGACATTAGTGTTGTGATAGTCTTGTTGTGTGTATGTGTGTGTCCCCCGCGGCAGTGACGCACTGTGAGGGGGAATCGTAGCCTGCTAGGAAGTGCTCCCGAGACAATGGCAGAGACAAGCACGGAGCGTTTAACCGCTGACACCCACGGAGGTGACAGCGGTGGAGAGACGGAGCTGATGCAGGGTAAGTGCTGCAAAATAAATGAGAGGAACCACAGGGAGCAGACAGTGATGGTAGAGATGGAGGGCGAGGACACGGCTATGGAGCTGATGCGTTGCGTACGCGAGCTGTGTGGAGGGCTACTGGCGTGCCGACAGATAACCGAAAAAAAAATATGGAATGACGATGAGCCATCCGAAAGGACAGGCTCATGGAAGGCTTTAAGATTGGGGAGAATCGGGTGCACGTCAGAGAGCTAGTAAATGACGAGCTAATAGTGTCTTTCATGAATCTGCCATTTTATATTGAGGACAGGGACATACTGGCAAAGCTACAACTCTGGGGAGTATCAGCAGTATCTCCCATTAAAAGAAGGATGTGGCCAGGGACAAATGTAGCTGATGGGACAAGGTTCCTGAAAGTGAAATTCAATAATCAAATACAATCACTGCCGTATTCCGCTAGATTTGACACAGCGCTGGGAGCTGAGTACTTCAGGGTGCTACATGATAAGCAGGTGAAGGTGTGCAGGGTGTGCATTAAACCAGGGCACATAATGAGGGAGTGCCCTGAGTTCCAGTGCCATAGATGTGGAATTCAGGGACACTTTGCTAGGGAGTGCAGCCAAGGGAAGAAAAGATGTGAGATGTGTAAAAACCTAAATCAGAACTGCAGCTGCAAGGAAAGTGAGGCGGAAGGAGAAAAAAGTGAGGTGGATGAGAGCGGAGATGGGAGCGAGAGTGAAAACAGCGAGGACAGAGACACGGAGGACATGGAGAGTGTGGACGAGGGAGTTGAGGAGGGACCGGTGAGCACGAGCGGAGCAGGAGAGGTGCAGAAGGACGACGGGAGAGAGGAAAAGAATGGAGCGACGGAGGAGGCGGTGAAGGTGGACGCCGACAAGGAGAGAGGAGAGAGGGAGCCGGCGGAGAGGAAGGTGACGAGGAAAGGAAGGAGAGACGGAGCGGACAAGGCAGAACCGGAGACCGAGGAGAAAAGGCAAGGAAAGGATGCAGAGGTGGACACAGGCAGGAGGAGAGGAGAGAAGATGCGGGCGGCGACGGCAGAGGAGAAGGACAAAACGGAAGGAAAGGAAGACGGAGCGGACAAGGCAGGCATGGAGACGGAGGAGAAGGAGGAGAAAAGGCGAGGAAAAGACAAGACGGGGGAGAGGAGGAAAGTGACGGACGGAGCGACTCCCACAGAGGCCGGTGAGGAGTCACACGCGTCACAGACGGTAGATTCCGAAACTGATATGGAACTGTCTGAGAAAATAACGCAAATTAGGAAGCGACAGAATACAGAGAGGCACAATAGGATGAATAAGAAAAGCAAAAATAAGAACAAAAAATGAAACTAAGCATCCTAATAATAATAATGATTGAAATAATATCAATTAATGCAAGAGGGCTAAGAAATAAAAGTAAGAGAGAACAGATGTATGGATTGGGGAAAAGTGACATAATATGTATCCAGGAGACACACTGGGATGAAAGGAGTATGAGAGAAGTGGAGAAGGAATGGCTGGGAGATGTGTATGCAAGCAATGGTTATGGGGAAGCAGGGGGGGTAGCGATTTTAATAAAAAGAGGAGTGATAGAGGATGTGAGCAAGTGTGACGATGGGGAAGATGGCAGGATGATAGGGATAAAATTTGAATATAGGAATGAAAATATAAAACTGATAAATGTGCATGCACCAAATGAGGAGAAAGAGAGAAAGAGGATGTTTGAAAAAATGGGAACAATGTGTGATGGCAACTGTATGATAGTAGGAGACTTCAATGTGTGGTGTGGGAAATTGGATGTGGCGGAGAACATGTGTTTTAAGAATGATACATCGAGAGGAATGTTAGAAAAGATTAAAAGTGTGAAAGGACTGAGTGATGTATGGAGAGAAAGAAATCCTGAGGGGAGAGAGTACTCACGAATGCAAGTGGTGAAGGAAAATTAAAACAGAGTAGGATAGATTTAGTATTGAGCACAAAGGGCATAGCAGAAAGGATAAGTGGTATAGATTACAAAATCACAACTATTAGTGATCACAAGGTGCTAAAATTTACAATAGGAAGGGAAACAGAGAGAAGAGGAGGGGGACTGTGGTGCATGAATGGAGAGTTGCTGAGAGATGAAAAATATAAAAAAGAAGTGAGAGAATACATAAGGTGGGAGAAGGATGACAGGATGTATGAGGAAGATATAGGGAGGTGGTGGGAAGGGGTAAAAGAGGGAGTACGGACCATGAGCATAAAACACAGTAGGAAGAGGGGGAAAACACAGAGAGAGAAGGAAAAAAAGTTAAAAGAGGAGTTGAGAGAAGAGGAAAAGAAAGCTGAGGAGGATGGCAAGTATGATTTGGGGGAATATATCAAGAAGAAAGAGGAACTGAAAGAGATAGAACAGGGAAAGTGCAAGGGAGCAATAATTAGAAGTAAGGCAAGAGATGTAGTAGAGGGGGAAAAATGTACAGGTTATTTCTTAGGGCTAGAGAAGGTAAGGCAAAAGAATAATTATTTTGAGCAAGTGGAGGGAAAGAGAGGGGAAAGAATAACTGACTTTGTAGGGATAGTGGAAAGAGTAGGAGAATTCTATAGGGAGTTATTCAAGAAAGAAGAAGTAGATGAGGAGAGTAGCAGGCAGGTGATTGAAAAGATGGAAGCTAGGCTGAGTGATGAAGATAGAGAGGGATGTGAAGGAGAGATAACTAAGGGAGAGATAGGGAAAGCAATAGATGAGTTAGGCAGGAATAAAAGTCCAGGGATAGATGGGATAATAGGAGAGTTTTATATAGAGTTTAAGGAAGAATTAGTGCCAGTGTTAGATAGATTATTTAGGTATATAGAAGAGAAGGGAGAGATGCCACAAAGCATGACAATAGGGCTAGTTAGTATAATTTACAAAAAAGGGAGCAGGGACAAATTAGAAAATTACAGACCACTCACAATGTTAAATGGTGATTATAAAATATTAGCAAAGGTGTTAGCGAATAGGATAAAGGGGGTTATAGGGACGGTGGTGGGAAGCACACAAGCATATAGCATACCAGGAAGAGACATAGCCGACACAATAAGCAGTATTAGGGACACCATCACACACATGAAGGGGAACAATATAGGGATAGTAGCGAGTTTGGATCTGAATAAAGCATTTGATAGAGTAGATCATGGGTATTTATATAAGGTATTAGATAAAGTGGGTTTTGGAAATAGGATGATAGGATGGATAAGGAGGATGTATGAAAGAGCAGCGAGTAAGATAAAAATAAACGGGATAGTGACAGAGGAGTTTAGATTAGAGAGATCAGTTAGACAGGGATGTTCGCTATCGGCTCTGCTGTACGCCTTGTCAGCAGAGCCGCTAGCGGCACTAATATTGCAAAATAGAGGGATTAAGGGCATAGAACTACCGGGTGGACAGATGAGCACGCTATATCAATATGCAGACGACACAACAGTGACAGTTAGGGACAAAGAAAGTGTAGTAGAGGTTTTAAAAAGTGTAGAGCAGTATGGTAGGGCATCAGGAGCAAAAGTAAACATAGAGAAATCAGAGATAATGTACATAGGGGAGAACAGAGAAGAGAGGGAGGATATCAGAATGAAGGAAAACAAAGGGTATATGAAGGTGTTAGGTGTAAATTTAGGGATAGAGGAGAAAGAAGGGAGAGATAGGCAGTATGAGGGGATAGTGAATAGGATTAGAAAGACGTTAGGGTTTTGGAAAAGAAGAGGATTGAAGCTAAAAGGGAAGGTAATTGTAGTAAATTGTTTAATAATGAGCAAGCTGGTGTATGTGATGAATGTGATGGATGTGCCTGAGAAAGTGATGAAAGAAGTGAGAGGAATGGTGAGTGACTTTTTGTGGGATGGGAAGGGGGTTAGAATAGCAAGGGAAGTACTAGAAAATGAGTATGAAGACTGGGGACTGAAACTGGTTAACTTAGAGAGGGAAAAAAAAGCACTGAGGGTGAAAATGATGGTGAGATACTTAAAGAATAAAAGTGATCAGGTGTGGAAGGTGTTTTTAACAGAAGCTATCAACAAAACTGGAGGGTGTGGTGAGAGTGGAGTGTATATGAAAATGAAAAAAGGGATGTTAGATGGAGCGACTGATTATTACAAAGAGATGCTGGGAGCGTGGGGAGAGTTTCTGAGTTTCGTGAAGTATGAATGCAAAAATGTAAAGCAGGTATGGGAGCAGCCAGCGTTTTTAAATCCAAAAATCACAGTGGAGGGGGAGACCATCTTTAACAGGGTAATATGGAGAGCAGGGATAAGGAAGGTGAGGGACATGGTGTACGAGTACACACCAGGTTTTATGAGGGCACAGGTGATCGTAGATGAGGTCAGGGGGGAATGGGGATGAAATATGGCCGGGTACAGCTGAAGGGGTCATAGAAAAAATAAAAAAAGCAATGCCCAAAGAATGGATGGAAATGATTGAGAGAGAGAACGTGAACGGAGGAGAAGATGAAATAGATATGTATGTAGGGGAAGGGGAGTGCAAGTTGAGTCTGAAGGATGTAAAAACAAGGATGATATATGAATGTATGAGGGAGAAAGAACTGAGGAGGCCGGCTGCAGAGAAAGTGTGGGTCAAAGTAATGGATAACATGGATGCAAAGCAAATATGGACCAATCTGAGAGTGAAGTGGAACACGACTGAATGTGAACACTTTGACTACATGCTAAGGCACAACAGGATATACAACAATCTGATAAAGAGCAAGTTTGACCGGGAGGTGGGAAAGGAATGTGACGTATGTGAAGTGGGAGTGGAGACATGTATGCATGAGTTTGTTGAATGTGGGGAACTAAGGGTGTACTTTGGGAAAATAAGGGAGTTAATAAATAGGTGCTGGGAGGGAGACTTTGTGGGGAGGAGCGAATGGAAGAAGCTGTGGTTGTTTGGCGTGGTGGAGAGAAAGAGAGGATGCAATGTAAATCTGTTAAACTATGTCCTGAGCCACGCACGATATGCAGTGAAACTTAGGAGAAACACTGCGCAGTATGAAAGGAGAAAATGTGATGTGTGGAATGTTTTTAAAAATTTGACAGAAAGGGATGTGAAAGTGATGCACAGCTACATTGGGAAAGACGACTTTCAGAAAGGGTTTGTGGACGGGAGCACCTTCATAGAAATAACGAATGGAGATGTGAATGAGGTGAGAATGGATTTTGGTTAAGAATTGTTTTGGGGCTTTTTGTTTTTGGTTGGTTTTATTGTTTTTATTGATTTGTGTGTTTCCTGTATCGAGTGATGTATACATGTTAAAAGTTAAGACCTGACAGAGGCAAACATGTAAAGGAATGATGTAAAAAACAAATGTATGTAAAAACATGTAAATTCAATCTATTTTTGATAATAAAAGAAAAAAAAAAAAAACACGCCCGATCTCGTCCAATCTCGGAAGCTAAGCAGGGTGGGGCCTGGTTAGTACTTGAATGGGAGACCGCCTGGGAATACCAGGTGCTGTAAGCTTTTTAGACTTTTCTTTGCAAAGGGCGCTGTTGCTGCTGCTTCTGAGGAGACACCTCTTGGAAAGAGCAGGAAAGACTGTTCATCAAAGGAAAAAAGAATATGGAACCCTCACATCATCACTGAAAGGTGAAAGTGAGCATTCATCCGATTTGTTTCTAATCAAAACACTACTTTATTCATGTTTTATTAACATATCATTTTCAAATTGTCTTATTTGGAGAGAGCGATGAAAGAGCAGGGAGTTTACTCTGCATCAGGGAAACAACTGGATATGAAACACTGACAATATTGCTGAAGGTCATTTTTGAAAATTGTAATGATTTTTTTCTTGCAACGATATGACAAAATTGCACCTTGAGATTGATTTTGGAACAATTGACCCTCCCGCCCACCCACACCTCAAGATGCTATGGTTGCAAAGCAACAGAAGAACCATTGATGATGGTGATGATTCACATGTATAAAGGAGGTATTGTGGGTGGAGTTAATCGCTTACGGCCATACCACCCTGAACACGCCCGATCTCGTCCGATCTCGGAAGCTAAGCAGGGTCGGGCCTGGTTAGTACTTGAATGGGAGACCGCCTGGGAATACCAGGTGCTGTAAGCTTTTTAGACTTTTCTTTGCAGAGGGCGCTGTTGCTGCTGCTTCAGAGGAGACACCTCTTGGAAAGAGCAGGAAAGACTGTTCATCAAAGGAAAAAAGAATATGGAACCCTCACATCATCGGTGAAAGTGAGCATTCATCAGATTTGTTTCTAATCAAAACACTACTTTATTCATGTTTTATTAACATATCATTTTCAAATTGTCTTATTTGGAGAGAGCGATGAGAGAGCAGGGAG
Organism: Paralichthys olivaceus; assembly: GCF_024713975.1. Taxonomy (NCBI): domain Eukaryota; kingdom Metazoa; phylum Chordata; class Actinopteri; order Pleuronectiformes; family Paralichthyidae; genus Paralichthys; species Paralichthys olivaceus. The sequence continues at coordinate 21,387,417 of NC_091097.1, read as the reverse complement.
TTTACTCTGCATCAGGGAAACAACTGGATATGAAACACTGACAATATTGCTGAAGGTCATTTTTGAAAATTGTAATGATTTTTTTCTTGCAACGATATGACAAAAATGCACCTTGAGATTGATTTTGGAACAATTGACCCTCCCGCCCACCTACACCTCAAGATTCTATGGTTGCAAAGCAACAGAAGAACCATTGATGATGGTGATGATTCACATGTATAAAGGAGGTATTGTGGGTGGAGTTAATCGCTTACGGCCATACCACCCTGAACACGCCCGATCTCGTCCGATCTCGGAAGCTAAGCAGGGTCGGGCCTGGTTAGTACTTGAATGGAAGACCGCCTGGGAATACCAGGTGCTGTAAGCTTTTTAGACTTTTCTTTGCAGAGGGCGCTGTTGCTGCTGCTTCAGAGGAGACACCTCTTGGAAAGAGCAGGAAATACTGTTCATCAAAGGAAAAAAGAATATGGAACCCGCACATCATCGGTGAGAGTGAGCATTCATCAGATTTGTTTCTAATCAAAACACTACTTTATTCATGTTTTATTAACATATCATTTTCAAATTGTCTTATTTGGAGAGAGCGATGAAAGAGCAGGGAGTTTACTCTGCATCAAGGAAACAACTGGATATGAAACACTGACAATATTGCTGAAGGTCATTTTTGAAAATTGTAATGATTTTTTTCTTGCAACGATATGACAAAATTTCACCTTGAGATTGATTTTGGAACAATTGACCCCCCCAACCCACCCACACATCAAGATGCTATGGTTGCAAAGCAACAGAAGAACCATTGATGATGGTGATGATTCACATGTATAAAGGAGGTATTGTGGGTGGAGTTAATCGCTTATGGCCATACCACCCTGAACACACCCGATCTCGTCCGATCTCGGAAGCTAAGCAGGGTCGGGCCTGGTTAGTACTTGGATGGGGGACCGCCTGGGAGTACCAGCTTCTGTAAGCTTTTTAGACTTTTCTTTGCAGAGGGCGCTGTTGCTGCTGCTTCAGAGGAGACACCTCTTGGAAAGAGCAGGAAAGACTGTTCATCAAAGGAAAAAAGAATATGGAACCCTCACATCATCACTGAAAGGTGAAAGTGAGCATTCATCAGATTTGTTTCTAATCAAAACACTACTTTATTCATGTTTTATTAACATATCATTTTCAAATTGTCTTATTTGGAGAGAGCGATGAAAGAGCAGGGAGTTTACTCTGCATCAGGGAAACAACTGGATATGAAACACTGACAATATTGCTGAAGGTCATTTTTGAAAATTGTAATGATTTTTTTCTTGCAACGATATGACAAAATTGCACCTTGAGATTGATTTTGGAACAATTGACCCCCCTGCCCACCTACACCTCAAGATTCTATGGTTGCAAAGCAACAGAAGAACCATTGATGATGGTGATGATTCACATGTATAAAGGAGGTATTGTGGGTGGAGTTAATCGCTTACGGCCATACCACCCTGAACACGCCCGATCTCGTCCGATCTCGGAAGCTAAGCAGGGTGGGGCCTGGTTAGTACTTGAATGGGAGACCGCCTGGGAATACCAGGTGCTGTAAGCTTTTTAGACTTTTCTTTGCAGAGGGCGCTGTTGCTGCTGCTTCAGAGGAGACACCTCTTGGAAAGAGCAGGAAAGACTGTTCATCAAAGGAAAAAAGAATATGGAACCCTCACATCATCGGTGAGAGTGAGCATTCATCAGATTTGTTTCTAATCAAAACACTACTTTATTCATGTTTTATTAACATATCATTTTCAAATTGTCTTATTTGGAGAGAGCGATGAAAGAGCAGGGAGTTTACTCTGCATCAAGGAAACAACTGGATATGAAACACTGACAATATTGCTGAAGGGTCATTTTTGAAAATTGTAATGATTTTTTTCTTGCAACGATATGACAAAATTTCACCTTGAGATTGATTTTGGAACAATTGACCCCGCCCACCCACCCACACATCAAGATGCTATGGTTGCAAAGCAACAGAAGAACCATTGATGATGGTGATGATTCACATGTATAAAGGAGGTATTGTGGGTGGAGTTAATCGCTTATGGCCATACCACCCTGAACACACCCGATCTCGTCCGATCTCGGAAGCTAAGCAGGGTCGGGCCTGGTTAGTACTTGGATGGGGGACCGCCTGGGAATACCAGGTTCTGTAAGCTTTTTAGACTTTTCTTTGCAGAGGGCGCTGTTGCTGCTGCTTCAGAGGAGACACCTCTTGGAATGAGCAGGAAAGACTGTTCATCAAAGGAAAAAAGAATATGGAACCCTCACATCATCACTGAAAGGTGAAAGTGAGCATTCATCAGATTTGTTTCTAATCAAAACACTACTTTATTCATGTTTTATTAACATATCATTTTCAAATTGTCTTATTTGGAGAGAGCGATGAAAGAGCAGGGAGTTTACTCTGCATCAAGGAAACAACTGGATATGAAACACTGACAATATTGCTGAAGGTCATTTTTGAAAATTGTAATGATTTTTTTCTTGCAACGATATGACAAAATTGCACCTTGAGATTGATTTTGGAACAATTGACCCCCCTGCCCACCTACACCTCAAGATTCTATGGTTGCAAAGCAACAGAAGAACCATTGATGATGGTGATGATTCACATGTATAAAGGAGGTATTGTGGGTGGAGTTAATCGCTTACGGCCATACAACCCTGAACACGCGCGATCTCGTCTGATCACGGAAGCTCAGCAGGGTCGGGCCTGGTTAGTACTTGAATTGGAGACCACCTGGGAATACCAGGTGCTGTAAGCTTTTTAGACTTTTCTTTGCAGAGGGCGCTGTTGCTGCTGCTTCAGAGGAGACACCTCTTGGAAAGAGCAGGAAAGACTGTTCATCAAAGGAAAAAAGAAAATGGAACCCTCACATCATCGGTGAGAGTGAGCATTCATCAGATTTGTTTCTAATCAAAACACTACTTTATTCATGTTTTATTAACATATCATTTTCAAATTGTCTTATTTGGAGAGAGCGATGAAAGAGCAGGGAGTTTACTCTGCATCAAGGAAACAACTGGATATGAAACACTGACAATATTGCTGAAGGTCATTTTTGAAAATTGTAATGATTTTTTTCTTGCAACGATATGAAAAAATTGCACCTTGAGATTGATTTTGGAACAATTGACCCTCCCGCCCACCCACACCTCAAGATTCTATGGTTGCAAAGCAACAGAAGAACCATTGATGATGGTGATGATTCACATGTATAAAGGAGGTATTGTGGGTGGAGTTAATCGCTAACATCCATACCACCCTGAACACGCCCGATCTCGTCTGATCTCGGAAGCTAAGCAGGGTCGGGCCTGGTTAGTACTTGGATGGGAGACCGCTTGGGAATACAAGGTGCTGTAAGCTTTTTAGACTTGTCTTTGCAGAGGGCGCTGTTGCTGCTGCTTCAGAGGAGACACCTCTTGGAAAGAGCAGGAAAGACTGTTCATCAAAGGAAAAAGAATATGGTACCCTCACATCATCGGTGAGAGTGAGCATTCATCAGATTTGTTTCTAATCAAAACACTACTTTATTCATGTTTTATTAACATATCATTTTCAAATTGTCTTATTTGGAGAGAGCGATGAAAGAGCAGGGAGTTTACTCTGCATCAAGGAAACAACTGGATATGAAACACTGACAATATTGCTGAAGGTCATTTTTGAAAATTGTAATGATTTTTTTCTTGCAACGATATGACAAAATTGCACCTTGAGATTGATTTTGGAACAATTGACCCCCCCGCCCACCCACACATCAAGATGCTATGGTTGCAAAGCAACAGAAGAACCATTGATGATGGTGATGATTCACATGTATAAAGGAGGTATTGTGGGTGGAGTTAACCGCTTACGGCCATACCACCCTGAACACGCCCGATCACGTCTGATTGCGTTCAGGTGTGCAACCAGGAAGTGAAGGAGCAGAGAGAGCAGGTGGAGAGAGCAGGAGGAATTCTTTTGTTTTTTGTTTTGGGCTAGGTTGAAAGTGAGTGAGAGTGTTTTTTACTTTTTGTGTTCGATTTTATTCCCCCAGCAGCTTGCTGTTCGGGGGAACATCTCTTTTTTTGAGGGTGTGTGTGTTTTGAATGAGTGACGTCAAAGAGAGGAGAGAGCGAGTAGAGAGGAGTAGGACAGATCTCATGGCAGCTGACAGCGGACCGGCAAGCACAACGACAAAGAATATGGAAAACGGCATGGAGCAGAGATCGCCTAAGAATACTGACCAGGGAAAGACCACGACCACCTGCAGGATCATTGACAACGGCAAGATGCAGCAACCGACAAAGAATGCCGACATTGGAAAGGAAACGACCACGAGAAGGATCACGGACAGCAGTAAAAGTACCTCGGAGCCTCTTCCAAGCACAGAAAAGAAATTTGAGAGGGCGCTTACCTTGGCGGTAGAGATCATTGGAGATGAGATGGTGACTATGATGGAACTTTTGAGTGAAGTTAAAAAAACGTGCGGGGTGGTGAATGGATGCCGTTTTACCACGCCCAAGAAATATGAAATAACAATGGACAATGTTGAAGGGAAGGATAAACTGTTAGATGGGATTAGAATAAAGAAGAGCACGATTTTTGCAAAAGAAATTAGAAATGACGAACTGGTGGTATCATTTCTAAACTTGCCGACGTACATTGTGGATCGTGTCATTCTTTTAAAACTTGCAGAATGGGGAGTTAAGGCAATCTCGCCAATCAAAAGAAGAATGTGGCCAGGAACGGACGTAGCCAATGGAACCAGGTTCTTGAAGGTCCGGTTCACTGAAACAGTGAAATCGTTACCCTACTCAACCAAGTTCGAAACACTAGTGGGGGGAGAATACTTTCGCGTGATCCATGACGGACAGGGGAAAGTATGCAGACTATGTATACAACCGGGTCACATCTTCAGAGAATGCCCAGAATTCAGATGTCACAGATGTAAAGAACAGGGACACTATGCAAGGGAGTGTGTGCCAAAAGCAGCGGAGAGAGAAGATGTCGATGTGGAGGAGGAGGGCAACAGCACTGACAGCGAGAAGGAGGAGACAGAGGAAAGCGACGATGACGACATGCAGACGGAGGGAGACCCAGGGGGCGTCCCAGAGAGCGGGGTGGAGTCCAAGGTGCAGAACCAAGAACGGCAAACCCGGAGGGACGTCGCAGCAGGAGACGTGGTGGAAACTACAGGGCAGGAGGAGAGCCGGTCCGGAGAGGAATCGAGTGGAGAGAAGGCTCCCCGTGAAAAGACTCCAGCAGACGGAACCGGCGGCATTGGAGTAAAGCAGCATGGAGAAGGAAATCGAGACGAGAGGGAAACTGCGATGGACTTCATGGTTATCGAGGGTATTTCAGAGGAAGAGAGTGTAACCAGACCGCAGAAGGAACGAAAGGCGGAGGGGACCACAAAGAAAAGGAAAGCTGTGCTCCAAGCTGAGGAGAAAAGGAGGAAGAAGGAGGAAAGAAGGACAAAATGAAGGTTGGGAATGAAACCATAATTATATGTTTAATGTTAAGCTTGATTTCATTCAACACAAATGGGCTAAGAAATCAAAGCAAATTTGAAAAACTATTAAATAAATGTAGAAATAATGACATATTATGTCTGCAAGAAACGAACTGGACAGACCAGATCATGGAAGATATAAAAACAAAATGGAAAGACATTATGTATACAAACCATGGTACGGATAAATCATGTGGGGTAGCAATCCTGATAAGAAATAATGCTGTAGAAAACCTCAAAGAAATCTACAAAGGAAAAGAAGGAAGAGCCATAATCATAGAATTTAAATACAAAAAGATAGAGTACCGAATAATTAATATATATGCACCAAATATAGAAGCAGACAGGAAGGTTTTTTTCTTGGATTTAGGAAAATGGTGTGTGGGAAACTGTATAATAGTGGGAGATTTTAATTTAAAAAGTACAAGGTTGGATGTGGCAAGAGGGAAGCAATTAAAAAATGATACTTCAAGAAAGATTTTTCTGAAAACATTGGAGGAAAAACAATTAATTGATGTATGGAGGAACGAAAACCCAAACAGGAGAGAATACTCAAGAAGGCAAATAGTAATGGGGGAATTAAAACAAAGCAGAATAGACTTATGTATAGCACATCAGACAATGGTTAAATTTATAAAAAATATGGTGTATAAATTCACATCATTCAGTGACCATGCAATCCTGTCAATAGAGGTTGGTACTGGGATAGAGAGAAGGGGAGGAGGAGTGTGGTGCCTAAACAATACTCTCCTAGAGGAAGAGGGATATAGAAGGAAAATAGTGGCCTGCATAGAGAATGGAAAAAATAACATAGACATATGTAGAAGCAAGGGATTATGGTGGGAAAGACTGAAGCAAAAGATAAGGACAATAAGTATTAGATATGCAAAGGTCCGGGCTTTTAAAGAAAGAGAGAAAATAAAATGCTTGAAGGATGAGCTGGCAGAAGAGGCAGAAAGAATTGATAAGGATCCAAAACATAGCATAGAACAATACATAAAGGTGAAATCCAAACTGGACGCTTATGAACAGAATAAATGTATGGGGGCAATAACAAGGAGTAGGGAGAAATATGCGATGAAGGGGGAGAGATGCACAGGATATTTTTTGGGATTAGAAAAAAGGAAACAGGAGAGGGTATATATTGAAGAGTTAGAAAATGAAAATGGAGAGATAGTAAATGATTTTGTAGACATTATTGGAAATGTTGGGACATTTTATAAAAATCTATACAAAAAAGGAATTGCAAAGGAGGAAGATAGAATTACAGTATTAGGTAATATTAAGAAAACGATAACAAATGATGAGAAAAGTATGTGTGATGACAACATCAAAGTCATAGAAATAAAAGAATCAATAATGTCATTAAATACCAATAAAAGTCCGGGAACAGATGGCCTTACAAGTGAATTTTATAAAACATTTATCGACGAGCTGCTCCCAATTTTAAGCATAATTTATGCAGAGATGGAGAAGGAGCAGGAGGTACCAGAGTCGCTGGCAACAGGACTAATAACGATCATATATAAAAATAAGGGAAGCAAAAGAAAACTGGAAAACTATAGGCCGCTAACTGTACTAAACACAGATTACAAGATTTTAGCAAAAGTATTAGTAAACAGAATAAAAACAGCAGCACCAACAATCATAGCACCAACACAGGCGTACGGGATACCAGGGAGGGACATATCGGACATTATTTGCACAATAAGGGACACAATTGAATGCATGGGGAAGGATGGTGGAATTATTTTAAGTATGGACCTTAATAAAGCTTTCGATAGGGTTGAGCATAGTTTTTTATTTTGCACATTAGAAAAATTTGGTTTAGGGCAAAGAATAATCAAGTGGATTAAATTATTGTACAAAAATGCAAAGAGTAGGATAAAAATAAATGGAGCTATAACGGATCCTTTTCCATTGGAGAGATCTGTGAGGCAAGGGTGCCCGCTATCGGCAGTACTTTACAGCTTAACTGCAGAAAGTCTCGCGGAAATGATAAAGAAGGATAAGAAAATAGAGGGGATAAAATTGCCAAATGGAGGTGAAAGCAAAATACAGCAATATGCTGATGACACCACTTGTATGGTAAAAAATATGAATAGCGTGAAAAGGATAATGGGAAAAATGGAAGTATATGGGAGAGCAGCAGGGGCTAAAGTAAATATAGACAAAACTGAAATAATGTACGTCGGAAATATAAGCCAAAGTGATTGTAACATACCTTTTAGAATTTCAAAGGATTATATGAAAATATTGGGGATAAATATGGGAGGGAAAGAAAAGGAGGCGAGAGATGAGACATGGAATGGGGTAATAAATAAAGTGAAAAACACATTAAATGCGTGGAAGCCGAGGAGATTAAAATTAAAGGGGAAGGTTTTAGTGGTAAATGCATTAATACTATCCAAGATTGTCTATGCCTTGACGGTGATAGACATGCCAGAGTGGGTGCACAAAGAGCTAAACAGCACAATTACAAATTACATTTGGGATGGGAAACTGGCAAGAATAGCACAAAAGACGCTGATAGGGAAATATGAAGAAGGAGGATTGAAACTGGTGGATTTGAATATTAAGAAAAAAGCAATACGAATAAAAACTGTTAAAAAGTATCTGTACGATAGGATTGATTATGGATGGAAAAATGTTTTTAGGGAATATTTATATAAAAATGGAAGATGTGAAGAAAACGGTCTAATAATGATAATGAAAAGCTCCATATATGAGAAAGTGCCTAGATATTATAAAGAGGTGTTTGAGGCATGGGGGAAATACAGAATAAACATTAAATATGACTGCACAAAATACAGTCAGGTAATAAATCAACCAATATGGTGTAACCCATTGATAAAAATGAACAATAACATGCTATGGGATAAAAAATTATTTTATTCCGGACTAACGCAAATAAAAGATTGCCTATATGAATTCATACCTGGGTTTCTAAGGGACCAGGCTATAATAGACGCAGTTAAGGAGTATGACGATGAAATGAATGAAACAACTACTGTAAATATGTATGACAAAATAAAAGGAAGCATACCAATAGATTGGGTGAGGCAAATAGAAAATAACGTGGTTATAGAAAGGAAAATAACGTTCCCCGAGTTATATATGGAAAATAATGGTGAGAAAAGGCCACTAAGTGATTCAAAGGTAAAAGACTACTACAAAGCGCTGATCCAAAATGAATTTAAGGAACCTGCATCGGAAAAGGTTTGGGAAAAGGTGTTCCCAGGTATGGAAGGAAATCAAATATGGAAGCAGTGGAATGTAAGCAAGAATAGTATAGAATGTCAGGATCATGACTTTAAATTACGGCACAACAGACTGTACACAAATGTGGTGATACACCAAATAAATAAGAATGTAAGAAGGGAATGCGATATATGCAAAACTGTTCCGGAGACATTAATGCATTTGTATTATGAGTGTGACAAGCTGAAGATCTTTTTCACGAAGTTAAAGGATTTCTTGCAAAAGAACTGGGGGAAGCAGTACTTTGAGGGAAAGGACTGGAAAAAAATTGTTTTCTTTGGAGTATGGGAAAAGAAAGAGAAAATAAACATAAATATGATAAACCATGTACTAAGTCACGCTAGATATGCTATATGGCTAAGAAGGAATCTAGCACATTTTGAACAAAGAATAATATCTGTCTGGGCCTACTTTGTATCGGGGTTGAAAAAAGACATAAGTTTAATTTTTAAGTATGATAAGGAAGAATTTCAACACTTTGTTAAGGGATGCAGTTTCATTTCTGTCAATCACAAAGGAAAACTGATGTATAGTTTTGCATAATACTTGGCAGGAGGGCCGATTTGGTAAAAGCTGATGGTTATTGTTTGCATTTGATTTTATTTATTTTCTGTGATGTTACATTGGAATTCAAGTTTTCTTGTACATAAAAACTGATTTATTTTATAATAAAAGAGAAAAAAAAAAAACACGCCCGATCTCGTCCGATCTCGGAAGCTAAGCAGGGTCGGGCCTGGTTACTACTTGAATGGGAGACTGCCTGGGAATACCAGGTGCTGTAAGCTTTTTAGACTTTTCTTTGCAGAGGGCGCTGTTGCTGCTGCTTCAGAGGAGACACCTCTTGGAAAGAGCAGGAAAGACTGTTCATCAAAGGAAAAAAGAATATGGAACCCTCACATCATCACTGAAAGGTGAAAGGGAGCATTCATCAGATTTGTTTCTAATCAAAACACTACTTTATTCATGTTTTATTAACATATCATTTTCAAATTGTCTTATTTGGAGAGAGCGATGAAAGAGCAGGGAGTTTACTCTGCATCAGGGAAACAACTGGATATGAAACACTGACAATATTGCTGAAGGTCATTTTTGAAAATTGTAATGATTTTTTTCTTGCAACGATATGACAAAATTGCACCTTGAGATTGATTTTGGAACAATTGACCCTCCCGCCCACCCACGCCTCAAGATGTTATGGTTGCAAAGCAACAGAAGAACCATTGATGATGGTGATGATTCACATGTATAAAGGAGGTATTGTGTGTGGAGTTAATCGCTTACGGCCATACCACCCTGAACACGCCCGATCTCGGAAGCTAAGCAGGGTCGGGCCTGGTTAGTACTTGAATGGGAGACCGCCTGGGAATACCAGGTGCTGTAAGCTTTTTAGACTTTTCTTTGCAGAGGGCGCTGTTGCTGCTGCTTCAGAGGAGACACCTCTTGGAAAGAGCAGGAAAGACTGTTCATCAAAAGGAAAAAAGAATATGGAACCCTCACATCATCACTGACAGGTGAAAGTGAGCATTCATACCACCCTGAACACGCCCGAACAATTGACCCCCCCGCCCACCCACACCTCAAGATTCTATGGTTGCAAAGCAACAGAAGAACCATTGATGATGGTGATGATTCACATGTATAAAGGAGGTATTGTGGGTGGAGTTAATCGCTTACGGCCATACCACCCTGAACACGCCCGATCTCGTCCGATCTCGGAAGCTAAATAGGGTCGGGCCTGGTTAGTACTTGAATGGGAGACCGCCTGGGAATACCAGGTGCTGTAAGCTTTTTAGACTTTTTTTTGCAGAGGGCGCTGTTGCTGCTGCTTGTGAGGAGACACCTCTTGGAAAGAGCAGGAAGGACTGTTCATCAAAGGAAAAAAGAATATGGAACCCTCACATCATCACTGAAAGGTGAAAGTGAGCATTCATCAGATTTGTTTCTAATCAAAACACTACTTTATTCATGTTTTATTAACATATCATTTTCAAATTGTCTTATTTGGAGAGAGCGATGAAAGAGCAGGGAGTTTACTCTGCATCAGGGAAACAACTGGATATGAAACACTTACAATATTGCTGAAGGTCATTTTTGAAAATTGTAATGATTTTTTTCTTGCAACGATATGACAAAATTGCACCTTGAGATTGATTTTGGAACAATTGACCCCCCCGCCCACCCACACCTCAAGATTCTATGGTTGCAAAGCAACAGAAGAACCATTGATGATGGTGATGATTCACATGTATAAAGGAGGTATTGTGGGTGGAGTTAATCGCTTACGGCCATACCACCCTGAACACGCCCGATCTCGTCCGATCTCGGAAGCTAAATAGGGTCGGGCCTGGTTAGTACTTGAATGGGAGACCGCCTGGGAATACCAGGTGCTGTAAGCTTTTTAGACTTTTTTTTGCAGAGGGCGCTGTTGCTGCTGCTTCTGAGGAGACACCTCTTGGAAAGAGCAGGAAGGACTGTTCATCAAAGGAAAAAAGAATATGGAACCCTCACATCATCACTGAAAGGTGAAAGTGAGCATTCATCAGATTTGTTTCTAATCAAAACACTACTTTATTCATGTTTTATTAACATATCATTTTCAAATTGTCTTATTTGGAGAGAGCGATGAAAGAGCAGGGAGTTTCCTCTGCATCAGGGAAACAACTGGATATGAAACACTGATAATATTGCTGAAGGTCATTTTTGAAAATTGTAATGATTTTTTTCTTGCAACGATATGACAAAATTGCACCTTGAGATTGATTTTGGAACAATTGACCCCCCCGCCCACCCACACCTCAAGATTCTATGGTTGCAAAGCAACAGAAGAACCATTGATGATGGTGATGATTCACATGTATAAAGGAGGTATTGTGGGTGGAGTTAATCGCTTACGGCCATACCACCCTGAACACGCCCGATCTCGTCCGATCTCGGAAGCTAAGCAGGGTCGGGCCTGGTTAGTACTTGAATGGGAGACCGCCTGGGAATACCAGGTGCTGTAAGCTTTTTAGACTTTTCTTTGCAGAGGGCGCTGTTGCTGCTGCTTCAGAGGAGACACCTCTTGGAAAGAGCAGGAAAGACTGTTCATCAAAGGAAAAAAGAATATGGAACCCTCACATCATCACTGAAAGGTGAAAGGGAGCATTCATCAGATTTGTTTCTAATCAAAACACTACTTTATTCATGTTTTATTAACATATCATTTTCAAATTGTCTTATTTGGAGAGAGCGATGAAAGAGCAGGGAGTTTTCTCTGCATCAGGGAAACAACTGGATATGAACCACTGACAATATTGCTGAAGGTCATTTTTGAAAATTGTAATGATTTTATTCTTGCAACGATATGACAAAATTGCACCTTGAGATTGATTTTGGAACAATTGACCCCCCCGCCCACCCACACCTCAAGATTCTATGGTTGCAAAGCAACAGAAGAACCATTGATGATGGTGATGATTCACATGTATAAAGGAGGTATTGTGGGTGGAGTTAATCGCTTACGGCCATACCACCCTGAACACGCCCGATCTCGTCCGATCTCGGAAGCTAAATAGGGTCAGGCCTGGTTAGTACTTGAATGGGAGACCGCCTGGGAATACCAGGTGCTGTAAGATTTTTAGACTTTTTTTTGCAGAGGGCGCTGTTGCTGCTGCTTCTGAGGAGACACCTCTTGGAAAGAGCAGGAAGGACTGTTCATCAAAGGAAAAAAGAATATGGAACCCTCACATCATCACTGAAAGGTGAAAGTGAGCATTCATCAGATTTGTTTCTAATCAAAACACTACTTTATTCATGTTTTATTAACATATCATTTTCAAATTGTCTTATTTGGAGAGAGCGATGAAAGAGCAGGGAGTTTACTCTGCATCAGGGAAACAACTGGATATGAAACACTTACAATATTGCTGAAGGTCATTTTTGAAAATTGTAATGATTTTTTTCTTGCAACGATATGACAAAATTGCACCTTGAGATTGATTTTGGAACAATTGACCCCCCCGCCCACCCACACCTCAAGATTCTATGGTTGCAAAGCAACAGAAGAACCATTGATGATGGTGATGATTCACATGTATAAAGGAGGTATTGTGGGTGGAGTTAATCGCTTACGGCCATACCACCCTGAACACGCCCGATCTCGTCCGATCTCGGAAGCTAAGCAGGGTCGGGCCTGGTTAGTACTTGAATGGGAGACCGCCTGGGAATACCAGGTGCTGTAAGCTTTTTAGACTTTTCTTTGCAGAGGGCGCTGTTGCTGCTGCTTCAGAGGAGACACCTCTTGGAAAGAGCAGGAAAGACTGTTCATCAAAGGAAAAAAAGAATATGGAACCCTCACATCATCACTGAAAGGTGAAAGGGAGCATTCATCAGATTTGTTTCTAATCAAAACACTACTTTATTC